>NC_141990.1:299533039-299852654 GCF_049901715.1 Pseudonaja textilis | reverse complement strand
ATTAGGTTTCTTGGTTTTCTAATACATATGTAAGAAATTTGTCATACTATCATTCTGTTCTTACCAGAAATTCTCGAAATTGTTAATGTTTGCAATTATTATAGCTTCAAAATATATATTCTGATTATTTTCTCTAATGAATATCTCCAGTTCGTTGTTGTAGCTAGAGAGATCATAAAAATGAAAACAATCATTAGAAACTTTACACTGGTAGCCAAGCACGCTTTGATATGAAATCACTTTACCAACAATTTGCTATCTTACCTTTGCAGAAAAGTCAAGAGTTCTCTCAAAAGCAAAGCTGACATTTGGTGGCCCAGCTCTCGAGTGATGGCCTTAGCACATTCTTGTACTTCACTGATAGCCTAAAACATACATCCCCCCACAAAATCAAAGAATTAATACCATAACTTTTTAATACACAATTCTCCCATTCTACAAGCATAATCATAAATGTAAACATTTTCTCCAACAGGACACCAAGAAAATTTATTTATTTATTAATTATTTAGATTTGTCAATCGCATACAAGATAATAGGTATACATAGTTATGAATACATGAAATGGGTACATATAAGAAAAATAAAAGAAACAATAGGACAGGGACAGTAGGCACACTGGTGCGCTTATGCACGCCCCCTACAGACCTCTTAGGAAAGGGGTGAGGTCAATAGTAGACAGTCTAAGGTTAAAGTTTTTGTGGTTTGGGGAAGAAACCACAGAGTCAGGTAGAGTATTCCAGACAGTGACCACTCTGTTGCTGAAGTCGTATTTCCTGCAATCAAGTTTGGTGCGGTTAACCTTGAGTTTGTATCTATATATATTAGTAAGCAAAATGGGATAATCCCAAAGAACAGAAAGAAATGCATACCATTTGAAAATTAAATAATAAAGTTCCAGAAACAAATAGACGACTTCTGTTTTTGAACTTCAAATGTTACTTTTTGTCCATGTTTTTCAACTCATTCTTCCACAGCCCAGTCCCATTTGATCAGTATTGCAAGCTTCCCCTTCCAGGCTGACTGAAACCAGGAAATTCCTAAGGATGTTAAAGTGACAATGGATTTTTTGGTGACAGTTTCCACATTTCTATTCCAGAATGACAAGGTTTCCCAGTTCTGTAATTAAGTACTTCCTGCTTATGTTATAAGCTGAACTCTGACTCTCCTCCAATTGTCAGGAACGTTGAGGGTGTGTTTCAACACACTTTCAAATGAGAAATAGAGTAAGCTTAATAGTTATGATGTTGGGAAACTTTGAAACTGGAATTGAATTTTTGAAATTTGCACTGGTTTGCTATGTTTTAATGTATATTGTTTAATATTTAAAGCATATTTTGCAGCTGCAACTTTGTTTCTTTAAACCTGCCAAGTTAAAATTTGCAATAGGATGTGGCTTGTTCCTCTGTCAGGTGATGCAAAACGGGAAAATCTCAACTGGTTGAAGTTCTACAGAATCTGTAGATGGAGGTAAAGTCGGAAGCAGGTGGTGAAGATCACAGCTTAGGAGGAGGAAGTGTTATTTCTTGGTTGCCTGGAGTAAGCACAAAACCTGAGCAATCTTAGGGGTAGGGCTGGGAGATTACTGTTTTAGGGGGAAAAAAGGCAAGAACCAGTGACAGTAAAGAGCCAATCAAAAAGTCTATATCAGAACGGATGGGATTGGCATGCTAGACATGAATGGGTAAAAAGAAGAGTATTATGGACAAGAATCCAGTGGGCATGTCATTACTGTTGGCCATCAGATGCATAACCCCACTCTCTGATCTCAGCCCAGGTTCTCTACCTTATGTATCTGCATTTATAAGTAATCTCATTGGGAGTCTAATTAGGATGGTCCCTTAACTGGGAATACATTTCAGTTAATTTGCTTGAACTCCTGTTAAAACACTATATAGAGAAAAAAAAGTAACTATTTCTTGTCAGTAAACCTTCACTGTATTAGTGAAACTTGTTTGCTTCTCTCTAGTAAAACAGACCAAATCTATTTTAGTTTTCTATTTTTAATTTTCATTCTGACATAAAATGGGAAAAGTTATAGATAGGGGATTTTCCCAAGGTCTGTAAGACTATGTAATATTATTTTGGGGAGTAGTAGTAGTAGTAGTAGTAGTAGTAGTAGTAGTAGTAGTAATTGTGTGAGAATATGAGAATGTGTGCATCAGAAGAACACGGTTTAAATCATGGAAAAAAATGGTTTTAAAATGGTCTTAATCAAACCCATGGATAAAAACATTTGGAATTTGTTTGCACAATTCTCAATAATAAATCAACCTAACAGTTTATTCGGCAGCTCAAAGATCTGGAATGAAATGGTTGAATGTAGGAGTATTGCAAATGTACCACTGACTTTAATAGTGATTAGAAAGTTCCACATTAGGCCATCCATTATTTCAATTTTTATTGACTTGCTGTAGTCAGAGTAAAAACAAAAATAGTTTTGCTCTCCATTTTTGTCTTGGCATATATTTTCCTTTTAATTCTCTCACTGAAATTAGTTGAAAATTACTCTGCCAGACTCAACTATAATAGTGTGCTAGAACTGGGAACGGGCTGATGGGAAAAAAGAAAAAAGATCCAGTGGAAGTAAGATTACTCTGAATGTCCAGGAATGCCTTCTTGAGGAGCTGATTGCATAATACATACTTAAATATAAAATACATGCTAGTTACCTTTATAGCATCTATTGATAATTCACTATGATAATAATTATCTAATATCCTTGGCTCTGCCTCTTGCGTCCAGCTATTGACTTCTATTTTCAAACACTTGTCCAGACAACATCTGATAAAATCCTTTGTGGGAAAAGAAGAAAAGACCAAAATATACAATTAGCAGCTATCTCTCTAGAAATGCACATATATTTAAATCTAGGGTGCTCTTAAAATGACTGAATAGCAACTCTGCTGTATGCTACGCTACAATTCTTCCACTAGGTGAAAAAGCTGCTCATGAACGAATGCTGGGCTTCAGTTTAATAGGCCTTTGCCCACCCAGCTGAGCTATGCAGGGGCTATGAAATGAAAGCTGATAAAGAATCAAAATGGTCCATCCTCACCAAAATGACTTCTGGAAACTCCCGCATACAAGAGTGGTTACCCTCTCTGGTAATAGCAGCACTTATAATATTTAGGAGTACGTATTAACTTTCCTGCTATAGCCCTTGGCTTCCTAATGAGGTTTTTCTGGGAATATGTGAATGGAGGAAGGACAGACATCAGCACCAGGGAGACCTTACCCAATTCTGGGCTCTGGCATTTACTATAGATTGGACACCAGGTGCTGAGCGTGGGACTGCAAGGAGCAGAAACATCTTTGCATCTACATTCCAAATTGTAAACTACCCAAGAACAATGAGAAAAAAAACCCAATAATTGTATCAAAACAGGAACTACACAAATGGAGTGCCTCTTTCTCCCCATTGTATTAGCAGTGCAGTATTGAATAACTTATAATACTAGCTGTAATGGTATATGGGAATTTACCCTGAGAGGGGAAGAGATGCTGCTCAGGGAACAATCAGATAAAAAGGGATGTAGTCCACAATTGAGCACAATTGAGCAATGGGCAGATAAATAAACTTAGAAGGGATCTGCTCTAATTAATCGGGTGGTTAAAAAGAGGCAGTGAGAGATTTGTACTTTCTGACTTGCAAGATTATGTTAATGTCTCCTTGTAGTAGGTAGGATTAGCTCACCTTGTTGCATTTCTTGTCTAGTCCACTTGGAAAGCTGACAGTAGTCTAGTTTCAAGTGTAGTATTAAATTAGAAGCAGCTTACAAACCACAGTGGTTTTGTTCACATACCACATTAAATCAAAGCTAAAGAAACAGAACTATGGCTGCGGTACGTGGGCCCGGGGGATGGGGGGAGCACAATCCAAAAAGCCAACCTGGTGGGTGTGAACACAGAATTCAAGCTTAATCCTTATGGGTTAAAAAAAAAAAGCAGGGCTTTGATCATGAGGTTTTACCCGCTCCCTTGATTTTTTTTTTTTTTGAACCCTCAGATGGGTGAGATGTGAGAACTCAACCACTGTGAAAAGTGACAAGTTGAATTTACAACTGAAGAACAAATGTGACGCATTGCACAAATTCTTATATGAACATAACTAACTTGAAAAGCTATGGAATAAAAAGATAAGCAGAATTCTTACCACTTCCTGGGACAAATAAGTTTTTTCAAGCTGTTTGATCTGTTCCAATGGCAACAAGTTTCCAAGACTAGCTTCATCCAACTCTTTAACCAAATCACTGTTGTTTTTAATGTCCCTGAAACAGCCAAAAAGTATCTCATCAGCTGGTATCATATTCTTTCCTCATTGTTTGATAAAATTTCCCAAAAATTCTCAATATAAAGCAGATGTGGAAGTAGGCTATTTGCCACAGAATGCTTGGATTTCAATGTGAAAACCATCCATATATTGTATGACCAAGATTTCACATTTGACTTTTGAAGACTCCTAGTTTCAAAAAATAATTGATACTGGCAACCTTTATAGTGACAATCCAAGCTACTGAAACAGGAGTGGGAAATGCATTTAAAACAAAAAAAGGCTAGATGAACCCACCTTGCAACAAGCAAGAAATCAAAAAAGCACTGGAGTTGAATTAGTGGGAAGCAGTGAGGACAATTGTTCAAAGTTAATTGAAAACAGACACTGTTTTTTGCTTTATCAGGTCATTGTTCTATTTCCTCAAACGGTAATTGAGTGCAGTTTACATTTAGATATTTTCAAGATTGCCTTTTATGTTATAGCCAAACTTCTTGATAATCCCCGTTAGAATCTAAATAGATATAACAGTCTCCGTTATTGAACAGGTTCAACTGTATAACAGCCTAACAGGTAACAATGAAAGATGCATTCTTAATCCTATTCTGATCAACATAGGGCTGCTTTACACCAGCTTAAATTATTTATCAACCTCAGCAATTATTTCAATCATAAGCCTATTATAGTTTGCTTTCATATCGGTTTGTACATACCTTAAAAATTTGCATGAAAAATAGTATTTTGAATGTATTTTCATATTTCCCTGCCAATGCACTTTTCGACAAATAATTTTCCCTAAGGCCTATTTTTAACACATTGTGATGGAATTTTCTCTTCATGCTTCCATTTTTGTATGCATTTTTAGTAGGAATCTCAAAATTGAAAGCCAATTACTTTCCACAACAACAGGTTATTGGATAGATTACTGGTATATTTCTGGGGTGATTCAAGATGTTGATTATGACCTATGAAGCCCTACATTGTGTAGGGCCTGATTACTCGACTGACTGCTTATCTTCCATGATATCATACTAATTAGTTCAATCCAATAAACTTTGGTGGACTCCAAGTCACTTCAATTAAACAATGTTGTCTAACAGGACCACACAAGTCTATCTCCTCTGGAGTGACGCCTGCATCTGGAATGAGATTCCCTATATTTGCGTGGTTTCTATCCTGCTGGCATTCTGGAAAGACTTAATATCCTAATTGTTCTCCTAGGCTTTATAGGTTAGGTTGTTTGGGCCACTGCTAAATTATGTGTGATTATACTTACTCAGATCCACCATCAGCTTTTGTTTCCTCTTTTATTTTTTATCATTATATTCTGTTTTTATCTTTTATTATTATATCATTATTAAGAGCCGTGGTGGCGCAGTGGTTAGAATACAATATTGCAAGCTAATTCTGCTGAGTGCCAGCAGTTCGATTCTCACTGGCTCAAGGTTGAGTCAGCCTTTCATCCTTCTGAGGTTGGTAAAATGAGGATCCAGATTGTTGGGGGCTGTCATGCTCCCTTTAGAGCCTGAATCTGCAGAGGATGACTAGCCAGAGCTGGAGCTGAGGGAGATCGAGGGGGTGATTTCATAGGAATGTGGAGAGGAGCAGGACAAGGCAGCCCAGGGCCCCTCAGGATTGAGATGGCTTGTTAGCAGGGAGGAACAGGGGCAGAATGACTGAGAGAGGGCAAGCAGTGGAAATGAGGAGCGATGGAGCTCAGGCAATGAGCAAGGACTACCCCTTCCTGATCCCCAAGCACAGAGAGTGAAGGCAGGAACAGCGCAGGCCGACCCAACGACTCGGGAGAAGAGCCCCCCATCCCTCTTCACAAGACACATTGAAATTTAAAGAGACACTGTGGGGAGGGGCATTTGAACAAACACTGAATTTGTAGAGTTTCTGTGCCGTTGCTGAAATCTGGAGTTTGCAGGACTGCTTGCTTCTTCCTTGCTTCGTGGACTCGACTCATTTCCCAGTTCCTTTGCTTTGCTAGACTGCACACAGCCAGAGGCTATTGTGTTCTGGGGCTTGCCTAGAACGTGGGAGCGTTTAGGGAATTTGGAACATTAAAGGGGAGTTTGAACTCTCAGCTGGCTGTGTGGCCTTTGTGCCTTGTCCAGAGTCATCACAATATGTTGACACTAAACCACTTAGAAAGGGCTATAAAGTACTGTGAAGCAGTATATATGTCTAAGTGCTATTGCATGCCAGTTTTATCTACCTTGCCTGGAAGTGATCAGTGTCTAAAGTGGCAAGACTTGCAGAAAAACCCAGATATAGTATAAATCATTACTTACTTTGGATATAAATTTTGCACCCAGTTGAGAAGTAGGTAATTGTTTTCTTTGCTCAATTCAAAGTCGGCAAACATCGCCATCTGAGATGAAAAGTAATGGTGGTAGAACTTGGCGTAAGTGTTGCACACCTGAAAATCCTCAGGGTAATGCTGTTTAATATGCTGCACCACTGTAATCATGTCCATCTTCATAGTCTTACCCATATGCAAGAAAGTGCTAGCAATGGGAGAGAGGTTCTTGTTATCAACCACAGGAGATGCTTTCATTCGTTCTTCTACAGATTTCTGGATAGTGTCCCTCCATTCCTCTTTCCATGTTTTGAACTGGGAATGAATAGATCTCTCGTTCTCCTCCTCCTCCTCCTCCTCCTCCTTCTCCACCCACATAATTACTACTCTCACTGCATTATTCAGCAATTCTGGCTCTGTTGATGCTATGCTGATAGATGACTGTATGATGTTGAAGACCTTTTGACATAAAACTTCTAACAAAAGCTCAATTTCAGCCCAATTGCCTAGTGTTTTTTCATCATTGCTGTTGTCCAGATTGTTGTTGGATTCTTTTTGCATGACAATGAGATGTTGACTGGCTTCATAAAAACGTTGACTCTTAATCAGCTTTTTGATTTGGTCAACTGGCAAAACAAAGTAGAAACACCATGCTAATTAATGTCATATGATTGATAGTTTACTAAGTCATTCAAGTTATATTCCCCCCTCCCCCCCCAATTTCAAGTAAAGTGTACTCATAGCCGTTTATGGTCTAAACTTAAAGGTATATGCAGTGCATTTTTTTCAAGAAAATAACAAATTGAGATTGGCCTCTGTAGCTACACTAAATTTGTTCTCCATTACTTTACTTTTTCATTTTACAAAGGAGTTAAAATACTTAGAGTATGCTGTGTTGGGGTGAGTCTTGCACTTTATAGCTGAGCGGCTGAG
Source organism: Pseudonaja textilis (assembly GCF_049901715.1). Taxonomy (NCBI): domain Eukaryota; kingdom Metazoa; phylum Chordata; class Lepidosauria; order Squamata; family Elapidae; genus Pseudonaja; species Pseudonaja textilis. Next base: position 299,845,143 of record NC_141990.1, on the reverse strand, counting down.
GGATCCTTCAACTTATTCTACTTCAACCATGTCTGAGCTCACCTTGAGGGAATCTCAACTAAGAAAAAGAAATCCCACAGGGTTTCTTGACCTTAACAAGCTTTTAGTATCATTTTGGACTTATGCTCCTCAAGGATGCAAATTCTCTCCAAGTAAAAACTGAAATAAGCAGACAAAATACTGGTCTAGGACCCTTATTATCTTGCCAATTCTGTATTTCTCATTGTTAGTCTAACATTTCTGTTATCTTATTTTGTTGAACTGATCAGTTCAATTTGAAAATAAATCTAATGCACCATTCAGGAAGTATATATTATTCTGGATGTCTACTGAATCCAAAATATCTCATTTCTAGATATTTATATAATTTGCATTATGGCATTATTGTACAAACGGGGCCAATAGCTCTTGAATGAAAGGCATGTTAGAAATCCATTAAAAAATATTTTAATCAATTATGATAATTTGCAGAATTATATCAATATGTAATTTACATGCATTTAACTGCTCTGTCTGGCTACAAAGAATTTATATTCCATGGATGCAAAAGTATTGTTTGTTATTTGGGAGTGATACGTGGTTCAACATTTTGACCACTGCAAAATTGATTGCAATATACTTCTATTAAATTGTGGTTTGACTGTGTCTCGGTCAGGTAGATAGTTATGTTTCTGATACCCCAAAATTCATTTGGGTTTTTACAAAAGTCTTTCCTGATTAATAGTAATCAAAATAAACAAGGAGGTCACTGGCACAAAAATAATCTTCTTTTTTGAAGTGTCAGTGAGTAGCAGTTGCCCTGTGTCATTTCTCTGAACAATGATAAGTAATGTGTACATCAGCACAATTTTGTGATGCAGCACACATAAACAGCTGTGAAGCACAGAGACTTATTCTTTCAACCTATACACTGAACATACTTTACGAGAAGCTGGAATGAAAGAAGCTGAGCATGGTTTTAAAATTTGAGGAAGAAACATCGTTGTGCTGTTATCTGGCAGTTGAAAATACAAAGGATCTGCAAACTCTAATAATACAGGTCAAGGAACGGAATGAAAAAATTGGACTAAAACTGAGTATAAGGAAGACCAAAAGAGTGCCAACAGGTTTCAACTACCAGCCTTAGAACTGATAATGAGGATATTAGGATATTGAAGTAATAAATAGCTTCTGCCTTGTAGAATTGACCATCAACAGTAAAGGAATAAGAAGCAATGAAATATGCTAGCACGATGATTGCCTTGGAAAAGATATTCCATGATGGAATAGCTGTCAAGATCAGAATAGTGCAAGCAATGGTATTTCCCCTTGAACGCTCTATGGAAATGGAAATTGGATTTTGGAAAAGCAGAATAGGAAAAATATTGACTCTTTTGAAGGCTGATGTTGGAAAAGATTCCTGAGAATTCAAATGGACAGTCAAGAAAACAAACAAATGGATCACTGAAAAAATCAACCCAGAGTTCTAACTTGAGGCACAAATGACTAAATTATTCTATTTTGGACACATTATATGAACACCTAGCTCTCTACAGAAGGCTCTAATTAATGGTGAGAAGGCTGGAAGAAAAGAGAATGCAAGGACAACCAGTAGCAATGTGCATTGTTGAAAGACTTGAAGGATCAGGTTAGGGATATATCATCATGGAGGAAATCTATGTGGTCATAAGAGTTGACACTGACTTGATGGCACATAATCAATCAAAAGCAGATTGATAGTAATGAAGTCAGGAAAATCTCTATGGCAGGGAATTCCAGAAGTAAGTCTTATCGCAAACACCTCTATGTTATGTTACATGAATTTTGTTGTACGTATACTGTGTATATATGTACAATGACAGTAAAGAATTCAATTCAATTCAATCTAGCAGCCACCCAGTAACTCTGTAGTTGAAGAATCATGGATGAATCTCTCTTTCTCTCAAAAGAAAAAAAAAGAAAAGAAAAAAAGAAAAAGATATAGCAACTATTCACAGTAGCCTTGAAGAATATCACTTCTCTTCCTCTTTCCTTTCCGAACCCTATTATTTTAAAAAATATGTATGCTGTGAAGAATATATTTAATATATGTATATGGCTGCCTATATAGACATGACTCTGGAAAGCTAACAATTAGTAACAAAATTTTAAAAAGCCCACAAGTCTTAAAGCCCACAAGTGCCAAGTTTGGAGACCCCTAACATATAGTGACAGGCTATCCTTCCATATGATCATCATTCTGTACCTGTAATAGGTTGACAGTTTTCCTCCTGAGGTTTCTTTTCTTTTCTTTTCCCACCTCTGTTAAAAAAATGAACAATTTTTCGTATTATTCCTGTTTTTGGCTTGTCCTTATCATGGTCTGTTCTAGTGAGTTCCAAAAGTGATTGAGGAAAACATTCAAGGGGAGGAGTCTGCTTGTGGTTCTCAGTTCTCATGTGGTTTTTTGGATGGGCTTCTTCAGAGGATGATTCAATTGACATTGACTCAGGTTCTGATTCAGAAGATGTCGAAGGTTTGGCTGTCTTCTTGTTTTCAGTCTGTTTAACAAGTTTTGGAGGACTGCTATAGAAAAAGGGCCTTGATTTTTGCATTTTCTTCTATGGAAGACCCTGCAAATCATATTAAGAAATTATCAGAGCCCATAATTGTCATTCAGTAAATAAAAATGCAAGTAATACTATAGGAAAAACAGAGATAAAACATTCCCAATATACCATGTCAATGTATCCCCATTAGTTGACAAAGCAAAAATATTCTAAGTCTTTAAATTATAATGTTTAACATTATGTTACAGTAAAAACAGTAATACAGTATTTAGATTCTACGGTATTCTACAATATAAGTGGGAAAAATGGTAAAATACTGTGGGTTTATAAAACATCTTTTGGAATTATGAGTTAAAAGGTTTCAATATTGTGCAGACAGTCCTCAAGTTACAACAGCAACTAGGGCTGGAATTATCATCACTAAGCAATTCATGTCACAAGACCATGTTGCTTAGGTACAGCACTTCCAGCAATCGCAGCATGGGTCACTATATGAGAACCTCAAATGACTGACTCTGAAGCAATGAGGCAGTTCAGGATACATTGCAATGTTTGCTCCATCTTAGCCATGTATCTTGGGTTAACCCTAAATATATGCAGTGAACGCAGAAGATCCTATCAATAATATGTTCTACTGATGAAAGACTTTTGCAGGTGACTATAGCTAATTCTGGTAAATAATGCTGACTTTGGTCCACCTCCACTGTAGACAACACAAGGAGAATGTCCATGTATTCTCAATTATCTATGCAAAAGATTTATGTTTTTTCCCCTTGCTAAATCCATGCACAACTGATAAGACAAGTAAAATTTCCCCATAAGGCAGAGAAAATGTATAGCAACCTAAAGCAAAATAATGACTACATAAGCAGTAGCCACCAGAGAGTAACACTTCTTATTTTTAATCTATTGGGGTTTTTTTTTCCTCTGAAGGAAAAAGGGAAATATTGACAGCAGGTATCTTAAGGAAGGAATACAACCATAATCTAGCTCTAATTGCATCTTAGAAACAATGGCTCTATAATTTTCCAAGTTTAAAATGCTACCTAAGAATTATGGGAAAGTACACATGATGTGAAATGTTTCCTTTCCCAAACTACACTCCAGAATGTCTATAAATGCAGACTTTTAAAAAAGTCCTTCAGAGCAAAGTGCCTAAACAATGGTGCCTTCTTTGGATTATAGTGTGAACTATTCCTTGCTATTGATTATGTTACCTGGAAGTGACTGAAACTGAAGTCTAAAACATCTGGATAGCATCATGATTTATATTAAAAGCCATTACGATTAAACACTGGATTGTCAATCCATCCTGATGAATTGCATTTCACCCCCACCTCCCATCTATACATTCTAAGACAGGGGTTCCCAACTCCTGGGGCCAAGGCCTGTTCAGAACTGGGCCGTGTAAGCGGTGGGTGAGCAAGTGTGTGTGTAGCTCATGCACAACCATCCCCTTGGCCCCATGCCGGTCCGCAAAGCTGGAAAGGTTGAGGAATGCTGTTCCAAAAGAATATATACTTTCAAAAGTCACTCAATTTACTGTAATTAGTTTGAAAAGACTACGAATTTATTTTTCACCCTAGTTTTCATCATTTTTTAAAATAAATAACTCAAAGTTGTGATCATACCTATCATTCCTTCTTCCTATTTTCCCTCAGGTGGGTTGAATGGAGAGAGAGTAACAGAGCTGGCCATGACTCTGTGCATAAAATGGAACTAGAATTCACAGTGTGCTAGCAGTTTCTAGCCTGGTGATTCAACCGCTAGACAAATCTGATTCTCTGTTGAAGGATTTCAGCTCCCTGCAAGCCAGGGCAGAGCTGAAATCCTTCAGCCTCAAGCACAACCAACCAGGCCCCAGAGATGACAGGACATACTCTTAGCTGCTTGCAACAAGCTCTACAACTGTCTCTGATGGCTTCTCCACTGACTTTCTAAGGAAGGGATGCAAATGGCAATCGCATGTTCATAGGGAACTTGGCAAATAGATGTGAACAGGTTGCCTAGCACTTTGATCATGTGACTGGGAGGGTTTGGTGCAATGTTTTGTGATGGTCAGAGGTGCTTTACAAGTCATAAAGCGTCCTTTGTGAGGCCATAGTTAATATAAACCATCATTAAGCAAATGGTCACAAGTGAAAAACATTAGGTGTAAATAAAAATGTGTTCAAAATATAAGCAATGGAAATGCATCAAATCAGTTTTATTAATGCTGTTTTAAAACCCAGTTTAGCATATTGCTTGCAAAAAAGGGAAGGGTATTCAAGAGAATGAAAAAGCATTTGACACTAGAACAAAGTCTTTACTTGAACACATTCTGATCAAATAAATACGTACTTTCATAAATTTCACTAATTTCAACTAAACTACAGCACTGTTCTGTGGTTTGAATGTATTTCATCAAACAAGATAAATGGACTTTTTTTGGAAACATCACCGGTTAAGGAAGACTGTATAAAGCTGACTCTGCACTTTGGGTTATGAATACGATGTAATTCTAGACACAAATGAAAGTTTATATTTCACCCTATTTCAGAAGAAAATTTACACGTTTAAAATAAAAAAAAAAATTAAACCTGGCTTTTCAAGCCTCCTGAAAGAATCTAAAAAAGCCCTGAGTCCTAAAGATGACCTTTTATCTTCTGCTCCATCTGTGTTCTATGGCTTGGCTCACTTGCTTGATTGGATCACTGCCCATGGAAGTTGGAATTCTGTGGTTTCTTTGGGCTGCTGATGTGAGAGGATATTTGGAGACAGATGAAATTCTGTGATAAGCAGATTTCTTTCTACGCCACAACAGCTGCCCCATCCTGCCCTAATCTCTAATCCCAGTAGTAAGAAAAACTTGCTTCCATCTATGGTTTAACTCTAGTGTTTTAATCAAACCATGATCTCTGACAGATTATTTTTACAAGCCATTTTTTTTTCAGATCCTGGTTTATTAGACAATTCAACTAGTCAGCCTGGTTTGGTTAAAGTCCTAAACATACCACGCATTTAGGTTTTCTTGTCATGTATAAATAAAATATGCAATATAGACCTAAATACACAGTGTACCTGTGATTTAGAATATTGTACACCTGTTGGTTGAGTCAAATTTAAAAATCACTAATACTGATTTGCCCTTTAATGAACTCACTTTTTTAATGAACACTGAAATATTACAATTTTGTTCAAACGTTTTAAGCCATGGTTTGTTGAACTGTCAGACTGACTAAGCCATACACAGCAGAATTCATACCTTATATTAAGCAAGTCTTTCCACTGAATGTGTGGAATATTAACAATAAAATTATAACATTGGAAATTGCCATTGCAACACATCTGGAAATTCCTGGCCATGGGAATTCCCTGGCCATAGTTGCCATAATAAACTTACTGGATTACCAGGAGCTACTCTAAACCCGGGAAGCCTTATTTTTAATTGAGACTGTCCTGGAAGTCAATTCCCGCAGCTTCCAGTTTTTCCAAAGAGAAGCTGGACCCAGACAGAAGACAGGGACGAGGCTAAGGGAATCTTCCCGGAGAGTCTATTACTGTACTTAAAGAATTTGCTTTTGCCCAAACCCACGTACTTTGCTCTCTCTTAAGCGGTTCCAAGGAGAGCAGCAGATACAGAAAGGAAAAGGAGACGATAAGCCAGGTGAGGATGGGGAAAGAAACAACAACCACCCAAGAACAACCTTCGCGAGATCCGCCACTTTCATTGCGCCCATTACTTTACACTCACTCACTGGACTTGCCCCGAAAATCATAAACTAACCAACGGACTGAAGTTGCACAAGATGCTAATAATAATAATAATAATAATAAAAATAAAAATAACCACGGTGAAAAGTAACCAAGATTAGAATAGGTGGCGCAAACAACAATCCGAGGGCTAGATCTTTTTAACAGAATTGGGTAAGCCGGTGCAAGGGGGTCAGGCGGCGACAAGAAGCGCGACGGACGACTTACGGCGTCTGGAAGTCAGAGCTGGCAGGCGAACCTTCTTCCTTCCACCGGCGAGCTGATCATACACACGCTCTACTTTTGCCAGAAGCTGCTAATGCTCAGGGCCTATATAACCGGGAGGAGGCGGGGCCCACGCAGTCCTTCGGGTGGTAAATGGCTTGGAAACTCCGCCTTGCCCAAAATGAGCCAAGAGGCTCGGGGAACATTTCCCGGAAAGGATGGAATTTCCAATCAGTCACCTCTTCTCCCTGAACGGCGGTCACTCGAGGGAGATTATACCTCCGGGGAGTCTGAAAAAAAAACTAGTATTTTAGAATCTATCTATCTATCTATCTATCTATCTATCTATCTATCTATCTATCTATCTATCTATCTATCTATCTATCTATGTATGTATGTATGTATATATGTATACACACACACACACATGTATATATGTATGTATATATGTGTGTATGTGTATGTGTGTATGTATATGTTCGCCCTTACGCACGTTTTTGAGGGTCCGCAGAAGAGCGTAGGGCGAGGAGGCAGACGCTACTCCGGGCGCGCGCCTTTCTTTGGCTCCTCTACTCCGACGCTTAAACAGTAAGGCTTGGACACCCTCTCCGTCCCCGTCCCCTCTTCACCGTCTCAAACACGGAGAGGGCAGGCAAGGCGCTGGAAAGGACCGTTGCCAAACCGTTTGTCCGCCCAAGAAGGAAAGGAAAAGCCGAGCGCAGAAGCGTGCCGACTACAGGAATAGCCGCTTTCCTACTCACGCTTGCTTACTCACCTCTACTTGAGCAGGAACAACAGGCTTGCAACTGGCTTCCAACTGATTTGAGGGCTGATTGACTGGTTTGCTTTTAAAGTGGCGGTGGTCACATATTGGGAAGCCCATTATGTGTCTATTACTTTCCTGAGTGGTTTTCTCTTGAAGATGTATTTGGTCACCGAACAATCAGTTATTTTCCTCTGCACAAAACCAAATATATCAGATAAAAACCACAGCCTCTATTCAACGCCCAGTGTTTCTGCAGCAGGCATCCAGTACTAGAGGGCTCCTTGGTGCTCTCTGAGCTTGGTTGTTTTCCTGCAGACATTTCATGATACAGACTAGGTAAGGTCATCATCAGTAAGCACTGATGAAGTTACCTAGTTTGAGTAATGACAGGTCTGCAAGATAACAACCAAAACTCAGAGAGTATCCAGGACCTCTCATTTCAACCCTGAGCTACAAATATTATCCTTTATTTAAAAAAAAAAAAAAACTAGATTCTGTAGTCTAATGATCGCTCCTTACCTTAGTATTCTTCTTTCTTGGGCAACATAGCTGTGGAAGGATATATGGCTCTAAATCCCCCCCAGTAGATGATCTACAAGATGGGAGACCAACATGCAACCAGGACTCAGTGCTGTCTTTAAAACCACCGGCCTCTCATTGGCTTTCCCTGTCCTGATTGTCTTTCTAGATGGGTTACGTTCCATGGTCTGTTATTTCCTGTTACCATGCTAGTTGGGGATAATGGGAACTATAGCCAAGACAATAGAAGCTAGCAGGTTGAAGAAGGATAAGTTACATGGTGTTTTTAGGAAAAGGTGGGTATATATAGTTCAAATGAGCAAATAAGTCCAGATTTATTTATGCTCTAAAAATCAATTTGTGTTTTCCATATTTTCTGGCTACTTTTAGAATGCTGGAGGAAGTTGGAGGTGAGACACCTTGCTATTTTACTCCTCCCAATTGTCAGGCATTTGCTGGCAGGTTATGAATAGGACGGTTGCTTTTCCCTCTGACTCTGCTTTTCCCTTTTACTCACAGGCTGAGCCTCTACTAATCTGTGGCACCCACAACATTATTAGAAAATAATGAGTCATATCATGCGTTTTAATTTACTTAATACACTGTTGGAAATTCCCACACAAGTTTAACACCTGCATAGCTATATAAGTTGATCCAATTAGAGATAATTGTGGGATGCCTCAAATACTCTTACACTTTAGGAACAGTGGCTTATTATTTATTAATATCTAATAAATATATTTTTTATCAATCATGTGAGAGAGTATTTAAGATCAAGGCTATAAAGACCTAGATCATGGGTGTTAAATTCGTGGCGTCGTGTTGCTGTCACATGACATTTTGAGGCGTTTTCCTCCTTCATGGAGCTGGGGGTAGGCGTGGCCTGCACATGATGCATCCGGCCTGTGGGCCACCAGTTTGAAAAGCCTGACCTAGACGGATTATTCTTTTGGAACTCCTATGTGTAGTCAAGAGGAGAATGTATGGTATGAAAGCAAACAGGTATGAGCTGTGGTGGTGCAGTGGTTAGAGTATAGTACTGCAGGCTACTTCTGCTGACTGCCAGCTGCCTGCAATTTGGCAGTTCAAATCTCACCAGGCTCAAGGTTGACTCATCCTTCCATCCTTTCAGGGTGAGTCCAATGAGGACCCAAATTGCTGACTCTGTAAACCGCTTAGAGAGGGCTGTGAAGCACTGTTTAAGTCTAAGTGCTGTTGCTATTGCTAGTCCTTAACTTACAAAATTTTCAGTAATCAGTTTTTGTCTGCTGTTAACCTTCAAGAAGTTGCAATCACCTGGTCACGAACTTCCACACATTTAGGTCAGTCTGGGATGGAGATTTAAAGTTGCTTTTGTATAGTAGACTCAAAGAAAAAACAAATATCCTACAGCAGCTAATTATATCCCAGCATGGATTGGGGTTTTTTTTTTCAGTATATTGGTCATTATATTTACAGGTTCATTGAGCCATTGTAAAAAGCCATTCTTTAAGCTGCTTATCTAGTATAAATCTAACCAAAACTGTATGCCACATTATCTTTACTCTTAAGTATAAACGTCCCCTAATGCCAAGAGGAGCTTTGCCTCTGGGGCTGATAGTAGCTACCATATGAATGAGAGGTAGGGATGGAAAGAAGAAGGGAATCACATGACATGTGGCATGAAGAAAAGAATGTCCTCTTCTCCATAAACCTAAAATTTATTCCTGAATTGTCTATTTCAGCAATGTCAGAACTGACAATGCCACCCATCTGTTTGGTACATATTTATCTGGCTGTGGGTGAAGATCCTTACCTTAAATAAAATAATATGCACAATTATTTTCTGTCAAAGGATCTGGCAGCCGATTTTTGTGAATTTTCAGTTCCTTCCCATGGAGAAAGTTAATTATTGGAATTTAGCAAACCAATAGAAGTTGCAGTAAGCTTATTCAGCTGCCTCCAGCCATGGACTTCTCAAGATACTTTGGATGACTGACTCCATGATTCATGTGTCTTCAATAGCTCTAGATGATAAGAACTGTGGTCCAGCATAACTGTACAATAACAGGCTTAGGAGAAGCTGTTTTGGTCCTTATGAGCCATGGTGGCGCAGTGGTTGGAGTGCAGTACTGCAGGCTACTTCTGCTGCCTGCTGGCTACCTGCAATTTGCCAGTTCAAATCTCACCAGGCTCAAGGTTGACTCAGCCTTCCATCCTTCTTAGGTGGGCAAAATGAGGACCCAAATGGGGGCAATATGCTGACCTTGTAAACCGCTTAGAGAGGGCTGTGAAGCATTGTAAAGTGGTATATGAGTCTAAGTGCTATTGATATGTAGCTGAATCGTGGAAAAGAAATTGTTGTCATGACTGTCGCAACTAAATGTTTCTTGTCTTGCATAACGGTGTTATTATTTCACTTCTGTAGAAAAAGCCAAATCCTGCACAATGATCCCATCTGTTTCTACTTGGTGGATCAGATAGAGTTCCCCAGCACATGGAATCAGATCCTGCATTAAATTATGAAATACTTATGAAACAAAATTGTATCAAAGGTGAGGGTTTGAACATGTCATTTAGTGAAACTGGATTTGGCATTGCATCCTGAAGCCATGATCTTTGGTCAGGTTTCTTGAACTTTTCTTTGAAAGAACTGCAGTATTAATTCTTTGTTTCCGATCAGTTCCAAATGTGGATGTAGCAATGGGTTGGACAAAAAAAAAAAATAGAAAAGAGGGAGAGGTTCACATGCTTTTTTGTCTGTGTTGAAAAGCCCTCGGGTGCATCTGAGGGCCTACTGTGAGAAACAGGAACGTTGGTAAATGAAATGAGGAAGGCTTAAATTGTTATTCAACATTACACAACTGAATTTCTTCTTCTTTTAGTAGATGACACCTCCAAATATATATATATATAATTTCAACATTGTTTTTTTTAAACTTCCTTTCACATTTGCTAAGAAGTAGACCTTTAACTGTTACAGAAAGTTTATTGTGTTTTATAGTTTTAGTTCCTGAGCTGTTTGTTTCTTATGACTACTCTCTTTTTTTTTTTTTTAACAAAGGGCATCCAAATCAATTAATGAATGAATTGAATGAATGAATGAATTTCCTTCAGAGGTTAATTTATGATGTCTGATTATCTAGTGGATGATTGTATACTTTAAAAAAATAGATTAAACTTTCCGAAGGATTGCTCCTTCCCACCTGGGAAATTCCATAAGTAAATCAAAAATGATGTAAAATTAAGCATATATTTATTTATAAATAAGTGACAATATTTGTAGCTCAGAGTTGAAATGAGGGGTCCTTGGTGCTCTATGAGCTTGGTTGTTTTCTTGCAAACGTTTCATTACCCAAACTAGGTAACATCATTAGTGCTAGTCCTGATGATATTACCTAGTTTGGATAATGAAGGACCCCCCATTTATTTATTTCTAGATCGTTTCCTCCTAAAAAGATTAAGAACCAGGAGTACTATTTGATAAAGAACTAAAAAATACATTATTCAAGAGGCTGAAATACAAACTTAATGTCTCAGTATAAATTATATAGCCTAAGAAGATCAAAGTTGTACAATTTTTAACAGAAATACAAATATAATACAAATACCCAAAACAGTGGTGGGATTCAAATTTTTTTACTACCGATTCTGTGGGCGTGGCTTGGTGGGCATGGCAGGGGAAGGATACTGTAAAGTCTCCATTCCCATCCCACTCCTGGGGGTAGGTTACTGCAAAATCCCATTCCCTCCCCACCTTAGTAACCTGCTTTCCAGCTCCCTTCTCCTGTGCAGGGCAACAAAAGAAGTCCCAGCCAATCAACTGGGATTCAGGAGGCAGAGAATAAATGGGGGCGGGGCCAGTCAGAGGTAGTATTTGCTGGTTCTCCAAACTGCTCAAAATTTCCGCTATCGGTTCTCCAGAACTGGTCTGAACTTGCTGAATACCACTTCTGACCCAAAGGATGACACATCTCTAAAAATAGATATTTGCTTCTAGTATTAAAATTATTATTTTTTCTTTTGTTAACCATATTTTTTTCAAGGTTGAATCTTTTATATCCACTCTAGATTTTAAAAGTGATTTCCTTTGCTTACCTTTTGATGGCCGTTTCTTCTGCTTTATAATAAAATTTTGGCATACATTATCCATACGTCGTGGTAAGACGAGTGTCCAATAAATTTAATAAATAAAATGAAACAACATAACTTTTGTATAGTTCAAAATATTAATTAGTCACTGTTGGGGAGATAGGCAGCTGTATAAATCTGATTAAGAAATTAAAAAAAAATTAAATGTCTCAGCAGTGTGCAACTATGGCACAATTATGAATCCTTTATCTATTGAATACTTCACTGTTTGCAGAGAGTGTGACGCCAAGTGCCAAGAGGAAAGGATAAAGTCTCAGTGATAAAGGATGTTTTTTTGGCAGGATTAGAAATTTCTCCATGCTGAAACCCTCATGAACTGCTGCCTGCAAATTTAAACAGTTAAATGCATGATCTCACTTCTCTTTTCCTGATTCCCCCAAAATTATGATAGTGTTTTCCTAATTGTGGAGCCAAATACATCAGATAATGAGAGGATCACCCAATGAGACATCCCCTGCTCCATTTTTTTGGCTTTAAGGGTGTGTGAGTTCAATTTTTTTTTTTTTTGGCAAATCAGATTATGTATAGGCCTTCAATTTCTTTTCATTTTTACCCATACCCACAAAAAAACAATTTACCACTTGAACTCTGTTAGGTTCCGTTGTAACAACAGAAAGGTAAAGGTAAAAATATCCCCTGCCCAATCGTGCCTGACTCTAGGGGGTGGTGCTCATCTCTATTTCTTAACTGAGGGAGCCAGCAGTGTCCAGAGACGTTTCTGTGGTCATGTAGACTTGAGATTTTAGGCTTAGACAACCTTGAACTACGCTGGCTAAGATTGGATTTAAGCATAGTACATAAAATCCTATGTTACAACGTCTTACCAGTTAATGAATATTTCAGCTTTAACCACAACGACACAAGAGCACACAACAGATATAAACTTAATGTAAACTACTCCAAACTTGATTGCAGGAAGTACGATTTCAGCAACAGAGTGGTCAATACCTCGAATTCACTACCTGACTCTGTTGTCACATGCTCAAACCTCCACTCCTTTACTTTCAAACTAACCTCTATTGACCTCACACCATTCCTAAGAGGTCTGTAAGGAGTGTGCATAAGCGCACAATCGTGCCTATTGCCCCTGTCCTATTGTCTCCAATTATTCATACCTATTTCATGTATTTATACTTATGTTTATTCTTATTTCTATTATATTGTAAGTGTTTTACAAATCAAATAAATAAATAAATAAATGATTACGCCGAGGTACATGGAATGCTGTTGCCTTCCCACTGAAGTGGTCCTATTTATCTACTTGAATTTGCATGCTTTCAGACTGTTAGGTGGGCAGGAGCTGGGGCAAGTAATGGGAGCTCACTCCATCTCATGGTGCTCGGGTCTTGAGCCAAGGCTGTCAGCTTTCCAGTTGACAAGCTCAGCATCTTTAACCACTGAGCTGTTGTGCCCCCTTATATTTTAGTGAAGTATATTCTTTAACAGAAATCTCTGGCTACTAAAGGAATGAGTTGATTTATGGTCCAAATGAAATGTCACGTTTAGATAGACTCCTCATTGCATTTACTAGTCTTGCTTTTTAGAAGGGGCACAGCTTGTGCAAAATTACAATTTCACATTGCACAGTAGATGTGGAATCATAGAGGGTAACCAGTTGAGCTCTTTCACTATTCTCCATTTTCTGAATGTTAGCATTTGTGTTGTTGCTGCTGCTATAAGCAGTATGCTCCAGTGAGCCAATATTCTGCTACCAATCCATTTTCATGAATCAGTTGATGTATGGACACCATGGCGAGGCAAAAATTGAAGCAGCAATTGTGTTTTCACCAGCAGATAGTGCATTCAGGGTGGTGGGACCAAGACAGTGGCTACTGGATTTATCTCCTAGCTAGCAGTTGGCTTTCACGGGAAGGTAAGCTTAAGGTGGAGAAGGACCTCTGCCTATGAATATAAGAAGGATATAACAGACTATACGATAGATTTTGTATAACCTATGATCCAGGAGCCTAGTTTTGAGACTGACTAAGATCTTCTGAACTTTTTGGTCTGTTGGCTTGCTTTCTCAGCCATCATTTATCTCCTTTACTTTTTCTGGGTTCTCCTTTCTTTGATTTTCCTCTGTGCCGCATGCATGTATATCTGTTGACAAAAAATTTCTTGGCTGGCTGGAACTAGCTGCCATTTGAGAGGATAATTGCATATGAAATGAAAGGGATTAACAAGTACTTTCTCCTTGATAATCTAAATGGTTTCGGCAATCTGAATTGGAATAAATACCTATACCAGAATAATAGTTTTTATTATACCGGCTAAATAGTTTTTATCTCTACTTACAATTGTGTATCGGATAACCATTGTAGTGGGAGCAAAAGTTCAAAGGAGTATAGTGTCTCTGGCACATTGCTTTAGATTTTGTAACTTTCAGCATTTTAAAAATGTTTCTATGCATATTTTCACACTTGAGCTGTATTCTGTAACCTTATGCATGTGACATGGTTACTTGCTCTATCCATGTAATATTATCTTAGAGAAAAAGGAATAAAAGGAGAAATCGTGGATAGCATATAGCAGGGGTGTCAAACTCGATTTCATTGAGGGCTGCATCAGGATTGTGTTTGACCTTGGGGGTGGATGGTGGTGGCCAGGGTGGGCATGGCCACCTTGACATCACTCGTATAGGTGCCTTTGGTGGCCCGAGCATTCTGCCAGCAAAAATGGGCTCCCAAGCTCTTTTTCTGGCTGCAACGGCCTCCTGCAACCCTCTGCCAGTGAAAACAGCCCAGGAGGACCACATACAGCCCTTGTGAGCTCCATTTTCAGCTGCAATGGCTGCCTGTAACCCTCTGCCAGCGAAAATGTTTTTGCTGGCAGAGGCACTGTGGGCTGGTCATTCACTGTTTCCAGGGCAGCCCTGTGGGCCAGATCTAAGCATCCCACGGGCTGGATTTGGCCTCCAGGCCTTGAGTTTGACATTCCTGGCATATAGTATAGTATTATGCAAAGCAATTAGATAGTGGGACATACATTTCTCTGATAAATTATTCATTCCAAATTATCTTCATATGTTAACCTACTGAATAAATTGAGATTATCCAAGGAGGGTGAATATTTTGAGATTCAGGTTAAATAAAAGTATTTTGCACATTATTAAACAATGGAATTCAAAATCTGAAGTTGTGGGGATCTTTAAAAAGATAAAGATTGCTTCAATTCCTGGATACAATTGCCATGTCTCCTCGGTAATGACATAGGAGTGGTTTGTCAGTGCATTGTGAAATGTTTTTGCTTTCAGACTGTTGTTGGGATTTCCCAGTAAGATTTTTTTCTGTGCAATTACAATTCTGGTCTTACTTTCCCTTTTTCGGCGTGGGCATGGGAATCAAGCATAGCAGGGTACTTACTGCCACCTGACTGGCTATTATTGTAAATATTATAAATATTGATATAAATATTGATATATTTTTTTAATAAAAAAGAGCAACTTTTACCCAAAATCAGGCAAAGCAGGCTGGCAGATTGAGTTACTCACAGAATCACAGATTCAGTCAGAGATCAATCTATCTGCCATGAGCTAGCTCAGTCTGTCACTTAAAATTTGCTTGCAAGCAAACTCATAAAATTTGCTAGCAAGCAAACTCACAAAATTAACTCACAATACACCATGGATGTAAATATTGAATTTTTTATAAAAAAAGAGCAACTTTTACCCAAAATCAGGCAAAGCAGGCAGGCAGATTGAGTTGCTTACAGAATCATTCAGTGATCTATCTATCTGCCATTGGCTAGCTCAGTCTCTCAAATTTGCTTGCCGTGAGTCTGCATTGAATAATAGAACCTTCAGTCCTAAGGGAGGTTCGGCTGTGCTTAAAAGCAGAGCCAAAGATTTAAAGACTAGCTAGAAAGCAAGAAATCCAACCATTTCCTGCTTCCTAGCTAATCTAAATCTCCCAGCACAACAGAACACCTGATGATTGGAAAAAGAAAAAAGTAGCAATTTAGCAGGCAAATTTGCCAGGTAAGGAGTGAGTGGGCAGGGAGGGTTCCCACGGGCCATGTGGGTGGTGCAGCCTTGTGTTTCTGCGCAGCCTGGATTAATTGCTTTGGTGGGGTGCTCTGGGGTGAGATTTCTCTGCGGCCCACCAAAATTTTCTCATGGCCTACCAGTGGACTGTGGCCCACCGGTTGGCAACCGCTGATATAGAAAATACTAATGCTCTGGTGATCATTTCGAAAAATCCTTTGTTAGTGAGCACCTGGAAACCAAGAGGAACATACATGCCAAATTTCAAGTTTGTAGGCTGTACGGTTCTGAAGATTTCGTGATGATGCGTGAATAGTATTTTGCTTTTATATATATAGACTCCACAATGGATGTCCCTCTCATTGTCATCATCACCAACGAAGTGTATCTGGAGAAATGAAGGCTGCTGCTGAGGCCCTGCCATAATACTCCCTATCCTGTGGTAGACCTGCCCCTGAGCTTTGAATATTGGCATAAAATTTCCTTCCTTCAACACTCTGGCTCCAAAAGACATCATTTGGAAGCATCCCTTGTACTTCCGGATAGCAGAAAGAAAGTGCTTTGCCATTGGATGCTGGTGGGTGAGAAGGCGGTGTAAGGGTTCGGGGGAGGGCTGAAGTGGAGGGAGCTGGACTTTACTGCCACTGCAGCACATCCCGGGACTGTCATCCTGCCACTTTAGAGCACAGCAGCAGGCACAAGATAACTGAGGTCTGAGATCAACAACCTTTTCCCTGGAATAATGAAACTGAGATTCATATTGAAAACCAGACAAATATTTATTAGTCCAAGGCATTGATCTCATTTGTGACTGATTAACATGGGAATTATTAGATATATACTTTTTTTTACAGACTGTACTGACTTGGGGATGAGTTTGATGATACTTGTGTACAGCTTCCTTTACTTGTGTTTTCTTAATTGCATCTGTAAATCTTTTTCTGCATTTTTTTTGCCTCTTTTCCCTTTAAGTGGTGTTACAGTAGAAGAAACAGAGTTGTCTGAACTGAGGAGGAAAGTAAGGGGAAAAAAATTCTGCCTCTGCCCACCAGCATCCACTGGTATTCATCTGGATAGCATCCTGTCAGCGTGTGAGAGAGTTGAGGGGTGTTTGGAAACGCAAATAGTATTTGGTGTGTGAGCAAGAAGACAGCAAGGAGCCTGGGCGTGGCTTAGCTGAACTGTTCTGTAGTAAAGCTGTTTGCTGCTGTGAAAGTAAAACTGAAACTGAAACTCCTCTGCTTGTGTTTTGCATTTGGAAGAGATTTCTTTTCAGGTGGGGAGGGGGAGTAGAATTCCTTAGCATCAGAGCATATTAATAATAATATAGGAAATAATGCTCTGATGGTCATTTCGAAAAATCCTTTCTTAGTGAGTACCTAGAAGCCAAAAGGAACATACAAGTTTGTAGACTTTTGTGGATAGGGCTTAGATTCCATCACTTTCCCTGAGGTTGGAGGAGTATCTTCTTTTAAATAAAGTCTATTTTATGGTTTATGTTATTGCCATATTTGCCAGCTTTCCAGGAGGGAGGGAGGGAAGGAGGGAGAGAGACAGAGAGAGGGAGGGAGGGAGGGATTTAAGGGAGTTGTTTATTGTTGCTTTGCTATCATAGAACTATCAAAGTTCTTTTACAAATGTTTGTGTTAGGTTTGAGCAATGAGAGGCTGAACCAGAGCATGAGTGCAACAATACTTTATTATAACAATAAAGGGCTGACCGTGCTTGCCACGCCTGGAACTGGCTCGCAGCAATCAGCAACTGGTTGGACCCCGCAGCCTGCTTTTATAGCTGGCTGCTGGAGAGAATCAACCAATGAGGAAAGGGGGAAGAACGCCCACACAAAGTGAGTGGACCTGAGTGAGAACTCCAAGAGTCCTCAGGACATAACACCCCTTCCCCCAGATGCGAACATGCATAGTCCTTGAGGTAGACAGGGGTTTGTGTTGGCGCCCGGAGGCGCAACTCGGGAACATTGTCTGTCCATTCAGAATCAGTCTGTGACGGTTGAGCTGGCAGAGCGTGTCGCCAACGCGCTCTCCGGATTGGGCATCCCCAGACTCACGGGGTTGGATACTGGGGCGAGTTCCCGTGGGCTGGATCAGGCTGGTCAACTCTCGGGCGCTGTTGTCCGAGTTCGGGCTGACCGGAACGGCTGCTGGTGCGGACTGGACGTTGGGTGCGATGAGGCTGAGAGGCGGATGAGGCGGTTCCCCTTCGTCTGGTGACTCTGGATTTCTGCTGGCCAGGGTGCTGTGGCGCCTCCGTAGTTGGTCTATGTGCCTCCTCCAGACGCGACCATCCTCCAGCCTGACCCTATACGATCTCGGCCCGGTGATGGCGATGACCTCGCCTGGAATCCATAGTGGGTCCCCAGCGAAATTCCTCGCGAATACAGGCTCCTGTAACATAAAATGTCTAACTCCCGAAGTGGAAGCGAGGGGAGAGTCAGGGCAGTATTGTGGGTGAAGTCTGTCCAATACAGTCCTCAGGCGCCGGCCCATCAGGAGCTCCGCTGGGGACTTATTGGTGACTGAACAGGGGGTTGAGTGCTGGCTCATCAGGAACCGCGAGTTTGTGGTGCCAGTCATCCCTGCTGAACCTGGCGAGGGCTTCTTTAGTGGTCCTGACGGCTCTTTCAGCCAACCCATTACTGGCAGGGTGAAATGGGGCTGTGAAAATGTGGCGGATGCCCAGGTTGGCAGCAAAACAGCTGAACTCTATTGATGCGAACTGTGGGCCGTTATCGGAGACAATGGAGTCGGGTAGTCCGTGCGTAACGAACAGGCGCGTTAACACGTTGGTGATTGCTAGTGTGGTGGTCGTGGATAGCTGTGCTACATCAATCCATTTGGAATAGGCGTCCACGACCACTAGGAACATCTTCCCATGCAAGGGGCCGGCCAGATCGATATGGATTCTAGACCAAGGGCGCTGGCGCTCTCCCATCTGGTAGGGGTGGCAATGGGGGAGCAGGACGGGATTCCTGACAGATGTTGCAGGAACTTACCCAATTGACAATGTCCTCGTCTAGACCCGGCCACCACACGTAGCTGCGTGCTAATGCTTCATTCTCACGATGCCAGGGTGTCCTCGTGCAACGCCTCCAGGACTCGGGTGCACGCAGCGAGGTCGGGATGACCACTCGAGTGCCCCATAGTAGGCAGCCCTGCAAACTGGACAGCTCCTGCATGCGAGTCTTAAATGGTGTTAATTTGTTATCAACGATGCCACCCGGCCACCCCTCCTCACCCAGTCAAGCACCTGGGCGAGCATTTGGTCTGCCTTGGTTTTGGCGGCGATGTCAAGGGCGGTGATGGGCAGGTCCAACTGGGTGATCTCGAAAATGGCGTTGACAGGAGCGGGGTCTTCAGCCGGAGCGGGTAAGGGCAGCGACTGAGAGCGTCGGCGTGGGACAGTGTTTTGCCCGGGCGGTGAATAAGTTTGTAGGAGTAGGCCGCTAGGAAGAGTGTCCACCTTGTCATTCTAGGGGAAAGGACCTGAGGGGTCTGTTTGTCCCGGCCAGTAGGCCCAGGAGGGGCTTATGGTCCATGACCAGTTCGAAAAAATGGCCAAAAAGGAATTCGTGAAACTTTTTCACGGCGCAACAGCTGCTAGGGCTTCCTTGTCGATCTGGCTGTAATTGCGCTCCGTGGTCGAGGCGTCCTTGAGAAAAAGCGATGGGAGCCTCGGCGCCATTGGGAAAGTCTGTGACTAAGGACCGCCCCAATTCCAAAAGGGGATGCGTCTGCTGCCAGTACTAAAGGAAGGTTAGGGTCGAATTGGATAAGCACCGCCTCTGACGTGAGTAGTGATTTGACGGCGTTAAACGCCTGGTCTTCTTTGTGCCCCCAGTGCCACAGTGACTGCTTGTCCAATAATCTGTGAAGGGGTTCGGCTACTGAGGCTTTATGGGGCAAGAAGGATGCGTAAAAGTTCAGCAGCCCCAAGAAAGCTTGTAGCTCCGTTTTGGAGGTTGGAGTGGGAGCCTCGTGGATTGCCCTAACCTTGGACTCCAGGGGGTGAATGCCAGAGGCGTCAATTTTATAACCCAGAAAGTCCACCTGTCTAGTGGCAATGGCGCATTTTTCTTTTTTTAACTTGAGGCCATGCTGTCTGAACCTCTCTAACACTGCTCGCACTCTCTGGAAGAGTTGGGGTCTATCCCTGGCCGAGACCAAGATGTCGTCGAAGTAGGGTACTACACCAGGAAGGCCCTGTAAAATTCGCTCCATGAGAGACTGAAAAATCCCTGGGGCAACACTTACGCCAAATTGGAGACGCTTGCATCGGAAGGCACCCCTGTGAGTGACGATGGTCTGAAGTTCCGCTGTTTGGTTATCAACAGGGAACTGCTGATATGCTTGAGACATGTCCAATTTAGCAAAAATACTGCCCGGCTCGAATGTGTGCAATAAGTGCTGAATGACGGGCACAGGGTAGGCGCTAACTTGTAAATATTTATTGATTGTTGTCTTGTAGTCCGAGCAAATTCTCAGGCTACCATCTTTTTGAGGGGTGTGACAATGGGCGTCTCCCACTTGGCGAAATCTGTTGGCTCAATGACCCCTTGTTTTAATAGTTTATCTAATTCAGCGTCTAGTTTTGGCCGAATAGCAAATGGGACTCTACGCAGTTTTAGTCTGATTGGGACTGCCTGGGGGTCAACTGCGAATGAGATGGGAGTTCCATTATAACACCCCAGCTCCTCGCTGAACACATCTGCGTAATCAGCGAATAAGGAGTCAGTGTCTAAGGTTGAGACAGCATGGACTCCTGTTAGCCCTAGGCCGAGGTGGGGAAACCAATCGAGCCCCAATAAGGTGGGTAGATTGCCGTTAACTACCACTAGAGGTAGGTGACCTTTAAAAGTTCTAAAACTGACAAAGAACTTGCCTCTGCCGATCACAGGAATGGTCTTCCCCTGGTAGTCCTTCAGGCCGAACTCGCATCTTTGAAGCCGGGTGGTAGATAGGCTGGGGTGGAGTCTCTTGAGGGTGTTCCACGAAATTATTGAGAGCGCTGACCCTGTGTCAACCTCCATGTGGCATGGTTTACCTTCTAGGGAAACGGAGAGAGAAATTTTACTAACAGCGTGGCAAGTACGCTTGGCAAGGCGGTGCGTGCGACAGTTTAATACTTGCCTCTGTGGTCCCGAGTGCGAGGGAGGGAGTCTGTGTGCTGCGCTTTGGGGGTTTGGCAGACTCTCGCGATGTGCCCCCTTTTATGGCAGTTGTTGCAGGTGGCTCCTTTAAACTTGCAGGTGGCCCTTTGATGCGATCCCCACAGGCTAGGCACAGTGTGATGTGCTTGGGTGGACCGGTGTTTTCTTGTTTGGTCCCTACCTGCGGCCGTTTGTCGTGGCGAGGCGGTGGACGTCGTTTTCATCATTGGGGTTTCCTCTGCTACCACCTCCTCGGAATGGACTGGGAACGATGCCAGCTTGGCACTTGGGCCCTGTATTTCGGTGGCTGAGTTCGTTGCCAGCTCGGCTGTCAGGGCCTCCTCGACCGCTTGTGCGAGGTTGAGGTCTTTTTGCTAGAAGGCGTCTCTGTAGGTTGAGGTCCTTGACCCCACAAACTAATTGATCGAGGAGCATGTCCTCCAGGTATGTTCCAAACCCGCAGTGCAGAGCTGCTGTTCTGAGGCGGCCATATATTTATTGATGGTCTCCTTACTCGATTGCTTCCTCATACGGAAAGTGAACCTCCTGGCGATCTGTGAAGGCCTGGGAGTGTAGTGGTTAGTGAGGATCTCAAGCAACTCGGACCATGGGACGTTTTTCAACTCTCATGGAGCTACGAGTGCTGCGGCAGTATCGTAAACGGTAGCTCCGCAGTAGATTAGGAAATAGGATTTTTCCGATGCTCTCCCGCATCCGCCAGGCCGACCGCATCAATGTAATGGTTGAAGCGGTTCTTATACGATTCCCACTTCTCTTCGTCTGGTTTGAACGCCGGGAATACTGGGTTGGAACTCATGGTGCTGGAACGGCTGGGCTACCTGTGGAAAAATCTCTCTGGGGACAACAGGCGCTCGTGGGTTGCAAGTGATATCAGCTCTGGAGAGGTTTTTTGCTATCATCTCTTTCTCTCTGGGTTAACCACGTTGGCTGTTAGCCGTTAGAGGTGTCTGGATTCGCGCCAGCGTGGGCGTTTAGTGACTTACTACAGCGCTGTGCTGTGTCTCTCTTGGTTTGAAATTCAAATGACACCCGTTTGAATTTCGCGCCTAATACTGAGCGGCTGCGGCTCGCAGCGCTTCACTTTCCTGTAGCTGAGCTAACAAGCGGCTACAGACGCTTCTAACTTTCGAACCAGACCGCTTTCTCTGGCTGCGGATCAGCGTTCGCTCTTTTGTTGCTGACCGTCGCTCTCTCTGGCTGCGGGTCAGCGTTTCTCTGCTTCTCTATCGCCGCCGATCGCTCTCTCTGGGCTGCGGATCGGTGGCTAGTGACTCAGCAGTTGCATGGTGCTTCTGGTAGCCATCCCATCCTGCGTCGCCAGTGTTAGGTTTGAGCAATGAGAGGCTGAACCAGAGCATGAGTGCAACAATACTTTATTATAACAATAAAGGGCTGACCGTGCTTGCCACGCCTGGAACTGGCTCGCAGCAATCAGCAACTGGTTGGACCCCGCAGCCTGCTTTTATAGCTGGCTGCTGGAGAGAATCAACCAATGAGGAAAGGGGGAAGAACGCCCACACAAAGTGAGTGGACCTGAGTGAGAACTCCAAGAGTCCTCAGGACATAACAGTTTGTATTTTTATTACTTTTTAAATGTTCTTTGAAACTGAATATTTCTTTGCTTTATGTGTAGATATGTGTATGATATTCCAGCTGTTGGCCTGTGCAGATACTTTTTGCAAATTCATTTTTATACTTCAGGTTCTAATAATAGTGGAGTATCTTAGAAGACCAAGAAAAATACGTTGGCAATATATATGAGCATCTTACATTCCCAAATGCTAGGCATTTTGTTATTATATTTAAATCAAGTAATTGTTTTATGGTCACTATTATCTTTCAGTTGTATGACTATGGTATTTTCCACCACAAATTTCAAAATAAACCTTCTGTTTTCCTGGAGAGAAATTTAAATATAAAATATTGTATCATCATTTTAAAATTGTGACATTTTTCCTTCCTTAGTAACTTCCTCATTTGTTTTTGAATATCCACATGTAAACACTTTTCTCTGATAGTTTATACAACCTTAAAGGCTTGTCTTGCATTCTAAGGGGTGTTGCATACAACTAAATTTAGAGTTGGCAAAATCAACTGCTGATTCAGAAAGGTCACTGAATCTTATTTGGGTTACATAAGGACTAGGGAATTCTATCAATCCATAATAATATCCCTAGCAGGGATAGAAGTTATTAACCATTTTGGTTAAGACTTATTAACCATTTTGAAATTACAACAAGAAAAAATATATAGGTATGGGGATATATGCGCAGCTACATGCTAGTGAGAGGGAGAGCTCATGAGAAATTATTAAGAACAGTTATTGAAGATAAGCAATTTCCTTAGAAAGAAATTTGAATATATTAAACCCTAACAGAGTTATTCTTTTAACTGTAGGTTTCTGAAGAAATTGGTAAAATCACATAGCTTTCATAGTGATTTCTGTTATAAGAAATAGTTTTTGCTATTACTGGCTAGATTTGTAATAGCTAGAAAATTAAAGTGTCTGCAGCAGGGGTGGTATTCAGCCGGTTCGCAACAGTTCTGTGACCCGGTAGCAAGAATTTGGCATGGGTCACGGAACTGGTAGTGACTTCTGGCTGGCCACGCCTCCCGAACTGGTTCCTTGGTCCCCAGTTGCTCAGTTGCCCCACCCACCTGATGCTTGCTCGCTTGCACAGCTTGCCCGTCTGCCTCTTGCCCCTCCCAGTCACTCCTCCCTTCCTATGTGGCATGCTGGGCCCTTTGTGGCTTGCCTAACCTGACTTCCCCACATGGTGTCTGCACCCCAACTGAGCAGCCTTTCTCTGCCTGCCCTGCTCACAAGTAACCTACCCCTGGGGCCTTTCCGGGCCTTCCCCCACACTGTCTGGGGCCTTTCTGGGCTTCCCCCCCACCGCCCAGGACTTTCTGGGTGGGAGAAGGCTAAGGTAGGGTGTCTTTTTCGGGCTAGTGCAGAGGGCGGGGAGGGGGGGGGACAGTGGCAGCCGCAGTGCGGCTATGGGAAGCAGTCCCAGGAGTTCCCGGCCTTCCTTTCAGGGTACCCCCACCTGCCACCACCGCCCCCTCAGCCCCATCCCCAGCGCAGCAGAGAATGCAAACGGAAAGCCTTTCAATTAGCTTTCTCCCTGCCTTTCGGGGCACCACCGCCCACCCCTGCCGCTGCCCATGTGCTTCGAAAGGGAGGGCGGATGGATGTTCCGGGGCTGCTGCTTTCTTCATTGTCCCGCCGCTCACTGCTGTGGAGTTTGCCCAATAAGTTCTTCCCAGAAAAGGTGTGTGTGTGTGTGTGTGTGTGTGTGTGTGTGTGTGTGTGTGTGTGAGTCAAGGAAGGAAAGGAAGGAAGGGAGGGAGGAAGGGCAAGAAGGAAAGAGCAAGAAAGGAAGAAAGAGAAAAAAGAAAGAGGAAGGGGGAGAAAGAAAGAGAGAAAGAAAAGAAGAAGAAGGAAGAGGGGGAAAGAGAAAACTCAGTGCTATTATTTTTAATTGTTCCATTATTTATCATATATTAATATTTTACACTGTCCCTACACCTAGAGTGATTTTATTGCCTTTCTTTTGCCCAGGTATTTTTCAGGGTTTACATGTCTATAGTCCAGAGCATAAATACATGTGTATTTAACAGATTTGAAAGGGACCCTGGAGGTCTTCTAGTCCAACCCCCCGTTCAGGCAGGAAAACTGAAGGTGCCAAATTCTGAGTAGAGATCCTGGGAAAGGTGTCAAAATAACAGAATAGTGCTTAGAAGGGACCTTGGGGGGAACCCTATACCATTTCAGAGAAATGGCTGTCCAGTCTTTTGTTAAAAACTTCCAGTGTTGGAGCACCCAGAACATTTCACAGCAAGCAATTCCACTGGTTGATTGTTCTCACTGTCTGGAAGTTTCTCCTTACTTTTAGGTTGCTTCTCTCTCTATTCAGTTTCCATCCTGCTTTGGAAAATACATTGTTTGCCTTCTGGTGCTTTGGAAAATACATTGCCCCTCCCCCTTTTCTGGCAGCTCCCTAAAAGCCTGTTGCCTATCACCCTCTTGGGCAAAGCATGTGAGCCATTCCCTCCTTTCAGTGGTCCATGAAAGTACATCTATAGTACGTAGATAATAAAGTCAACAAAAGGTGAACATTTTTACAGAACTATAGATATGTTGAGGCTGGGTGTGACAAGGAATGGCTGGGAGGGGAGGGGCCAGGTGAGGCACCCCTTGACATGAGTAATATTGAGTTGGCTACACCCATCCAGTCACATGACCACCAAGCCATGCCCACACAGTCATGTGACCCTAAGCCATGCCCACCAAATAAGCCTTGCCCACAGAACCGGCAGTAAAAAAATTTGAATCCCACCACTGGGATCCTTCTCGGATCACTACTACTGTGTTCAAAAGTATTAAAAATGACATTGACTGAAAAAAATATATGAGTATAACAATTACAAACCAATGTTTTCCTCTTGTTTGCTTCTTCAGAGAAAATGTTACTTGGATTTTGGATTGCAGCAGAATCCTGGCTCAATAACCCCACAGTGCTAAATACAATGAATGTAGAAATAAAGTTTCTTATGTGAAAATCTAAAGACACCAAGATAATGAAAAGATGTATTGTCTTAGCCTGGGCAGCTGGCCATCAGGGGTGTCAAAGTTGCATCATCACGGCATCATGTGACGTATCAGGACTTTTTCCCCTTTACTAAACCGGGCATGGGTGTGGCCAGCACGTGATGCATCCAGCCTGCAAGCTGCGAGTTTAACAGCTCTGCTCTAGATGGAGGAACTGAGGTTTACTTAGAGGGATATTTGAGTCACAGTCACAACCTGATCATAGATAGCTGATTTTCTAAGAAAGCTAGATTGCCAGTTAGGAGATTGGAGTGTAATTTGAAGGCAGGGCTGAAACCAAGAAATATATATGATAGTTAATTGAAGGAGACTGGAGGAAAATAGTCAATAAAGCACCAGTGTGGAATGATAGTTAAGGTAGTAGCCTACTATTTGAGTCATCCAAGTTCAAGTTTATTCTCAATCATGGAATTTCCCTGAGTGACTTTGGCTAGTCATTGTGCCCTAGCCCAACATATCCCACAACAGTTGTAAAGAAAACTAGAAGAGGATGTGCTGTCTTGAAGTCCTAAATGAAAGGATTCAAGGAACAATAAATAAAAAATAAAAATAAAATAAATAAATGAATGAATAAATAAATAAAACACTAATAAATACGTTAACTATGAAACCAGGCAGAAAGGAAAGTGGGATTATAAAGGAAATAAGGAAATCAAGGATATGAAATTAACAAAATAAATTCTCATATATTTCCAATTCATAAGTTTCTATTAACATACTACACCAGAATAGATATAGTGAAAATGCAGTAACAAGTCCATATTTTCATGACAACAATTAAAAAGACATGTACGTTTTGATGTTATTATTCATATTACATTCCAGGAATAATTCAAATTAAAAACTCTAATTATATTAATTCTAACTAGGGAGTTGGGACTGAAGCACTCTTACCTCCAGTGACTGGAAAAATGATGCATATTTATTTAGAAGTAAGCCACATTGTTTCAATGGGGTTTGTCCACAGCTATATGTGGTATATTTCCTCATTTGATATTTATTGGAACCAACTTGGATTAATATGACGGATAAAATATGTTAGTAAAATATGTCTGAATAAAGCTAAATTCTAAGCATTCTATGAATGAAAGTTGTTTCAACTAAAAGCAGGAAAATCATTCAATCATAGAGAAGTCCTTGTCACAGCAGAATCCATAAACAAAAGCACAGATTTCTCAGAAGTGTCTGAATATCCATAAAAAATAAACACAGTCTGTTTCCCATCATGTAAATTCCAGGAGTGTGATAAAAGGCTGTCGGGAAATGTACAACATCCTGTCTTGCCTCTGGCCTTACTCATACCTAATTCACCTTCAAGCATAAGCCCTCCTCCAAACATTATTTCTGCAACGTTGCTACCTTCCTATTTCTGCATGATACTTCATAGGATCACCTATGATATTGCAAAGCTAACTTGTGCTTAATTATTAAGCAGCAGTAAGGTTTAATGGATCAAGAAATAGGCTATAAATGCTGTAACACTGAGCTGGTTTTAAATTCAGTAGTAAAATTCCATGGTTATGACTGCCTAGAACCAAATATGTGCTTTCATGATGTTGGAATTCAATAGATACAGCTGGTATGAAGATGGAGATAGCCATAGCAATAGAACTTTGACTATATACCACTTCACAGTGCTTTACAGCCCTCTCTTAAGTGGTTTACAGAGTCAACATATTGCCCCCAATAACCTGGGTCCTCATGTTACTGGATGGATGGAAGACTGAGTCAACCTTGAGCCAGTCACAATCTAACTCAAGGCTGTGGGCAGAGTTAGCCTGCAATGCTGCATTCAAACTACTGGGCCACCAGGGCTCCAGAGTTATCTTGCACCCACATCCCGCAGGTTGGGGGGAGGTTCATTGTCGATGAAAGATAGCTATCTGGTGTCTGCAGGAGAAAGAAGTTCTCATCACATTGACTTCACATATTGGCTATTCTTTCCCTTTACAGGCAGACTTATGAAAGCAACTAAAGGGACTATATCACTATAGCAGTGATGGCTAACCATTTTGGCACCACGTGCCAGAAACCAAAACCAAAACAAAACGGAAGATCTTCCAGTTTCTGGTGTGCCTGGTCTTCCGGCTTCTGGTACACATTTGCAGACCTGCTGACCAGTGTGCATGTGCTGGCTCCGGCCGGCCTTTTGGGGGTCCTTGCACCTCCCTGCCCATCCCCTGGTCCCCGTCGGGATGGCTGGACATCCCCACCAATGACCCGGTTCCACAGCCCTGGACAGGGAAAGAAAGTTGCCGCCTCTTTCTGCTGGAAAGTTGGAGCCCCTTCCTGGCCTGGAAGGGAAGGAGTGTTGGTGTTCCTGGGGCTTGGGTTGGGGAGCCAGCAGGTGGGAGAGCTTCACCCCAATTCTGGCCAGGATGAAGCGCACCTTTTCAGTCCGCCACCGAGAACAAGCCAGAAAAAAC
Source organism: Pseudonaja textilis (assembly GCF_049901715.1). Lineage (NCBI taxonomy): Eukaryota > Metazoa > Chordata > Lepidosauria > Squamata > Elapidae > Pseudonaja > Pseudonaja textilis. The sequence continues at coordinate 299,817,034 of NC_141990.1, read as the reverse complement.
CCTCCCCACTTCTGCCAAGGGAGTGTGACTATTTCCTGGCCAGCGCGCCTCTTACCCCAGCCTTCCTCCTTGCTGGCTGGATGGTCAACTACCCCGCCCGCTGCTCCTGCCACCAGGGCCAAAGGGGCAAAAGCGGTTCTCACTCCTTTATCTCGCCCGTTATGCCTGCCACTGCTGCTCTTTTGGGGAGATGGGGCTGCTCATGTGAACCACCCCTGCCCTCTAGTCCCCAGTGGGGGCAGTGGAGGCATGGATGGGCAGTCTAGGGCTTCCCTACCTCCCCCCCAAGCGGGCTTCTTGTGTGGCCCCAACCCTCCAGCCTGTGGCACTGATGCACATCTGTGTTCCAGAGCACCTGGCTGGCTCAGATGCATGGGGCAGTCTTTTCTGGTTGGGTGGATGGCTGCCTCATGCCCCTGAGCTGGCCAGCGCACTGGAACCCAGAAGAGCAAGGGGAGCAGAGCTGATGGCCAGGACGGCTGAGGCCATACAAGAAGGGAGGGAAGCCTGGCCCTCCTATCCTCATCCCTGATGCTCCCTTGCCTCTAGTGGTAATGGCTGTTGCGCTGCCACTTCCATGCAGGATGCTGGAGGAGGAGCTGCCAGTGGGGAGGCAAGCTGCCCAAATGGCGATGATGCAGAGGGCCTGGCTCACCCGCGTGGGAGTGGTTGCTGTGGCCGGCCAGGCACTCCAGAGCATGGATGCTGCATGGGCTGGAGTTGTGCAAGAGCCCTGCTCAGGTGGACAAAGAGGGAAGCGCTGGCCCGCCCATTCTGGTCCACAGCTCTGCCCCTCTCTGGGTCTTTTGGCATGCACACCCAATACTCTTCCCATTGCTGGTCTTTGCACCCACATGCGCACCAGAAACCAGAAGACCAAGTGTCTGACACACATGTGCATGTTGGAAACAAGATCATCTTCCTGGCGTGCACGTGCATACCAGATGGCTGCTATTCTGGTTTTTGGTGCGCATGCACATGTGAAGTCCAGCTGGCCGGTGTGCTGGAACCTGGAAGAGCAACGGACAATGACTCCACGTACACAGAGAAATAGCTCTGTGTGCCACTTCCGGCCCGTGTGCCATAGGTTCGCCATCACGGCACTATAGTATCCTCACTGGGATAACAAAGAGAAACATATCGGCAGTTGAAGCCAATGTGAGGGAAGGATGTTGGTCTTCATTGCAACAATGTCACCTTATTGATATAGTGGAAGAAAATGACTAGACCAGCCACTTACCAAATCCATAACAATAGAAGGAACAATTTTCTGTTATTTGTGTGCTGGCCCAAGAAAGCAGGAATGACCATGAATAGCCCCATCAGTCTATCTGGTGGAATAGAAAGTCATACTAGCCTTTCTTGTTGATTGCTTTTGAATAGCCTCCAAATACTCCAACAGGCTATTTTGGCCTATTCATAACTGAAATTAGATCTTCCTTTAGGTTGTAATTTTAAAGATTTTAAATACCTCCTCTCTCCTTAGTTGTTTCTTGAAAAATCAATGACTTTTCAAAAGACAATGGACTTTTTCAATGTTTGTTCATAATGCAACTTTGTTTATGACTTGAAAATATTTTGTGTGTGTCATTTTTAAACCAATTACCTCTTTTGTAGAACAGTGGTCCCCAGCCTTCTGGGTACCAGGAACCGATTCCATGGAGAGAGGTTTTTCTGCGGATGTGATTTTGCATGCTGCCTGCATCTCACGAATGGGGCTTTTCTTGTTTGTGCAGCTCAATTGCTGGCATGCTGCAGACCGGTGCCTGTCCATTGACTGGGGGTTAGGGACCCCTGTTATAGAGGACTATACTGAAGTAAAAAGCAGGAGGATTATCATCAATGGTGGGATTCAATTTTTTTTTACTACCGGTTCTGTGCGCGTGGCTTGGTGGGCGTGGCAGGGAAAGGATACTGTAAAATCTCCATTCCCTCCCCACTCCAGAGGAAGGCTTCTGCAAAATCCCATTACTTCCCCATCCCACTAACCTGCTTTCCAGCTCCATTCTCCTGTGCAGGGCAATAAAAGAAGACCCAGCTGGTCAGCTGGGACTTGGTAGGGAGAGAATAGCTGGGGGCGGGGCCAGTCAGAGGTGGTATTTGCCAGTTCTTCAAACTACTCAAAATTTCTACTTCCGGTTCTCCAGACCTGGTCAGAACACGCTGAATACCACCCCTGATTATCATCAGGGGTGGGATTCTACCAGTTCACACCTATTCGCTAGAACTGGTTGTTAATATTCTAAGCAGTTCAGAGAACCGGTTGTTAGAAGAAATTACTGGCCTAATCCTGTAAGGAAGGCAGGAAGGAAACATTCTGATGTTGTTTACAGAAACTGCCTCTCCGTTAACCCTTATTGCATTCTTGGCAGGACTAGACTTCCTGTCTCAGGAACTTCTCTGGAGGTTTTTCTCCCTCCTTTGCTGGTACTTTGCCTGTGTGGAGTGACCATTTAAAGTTACAATGGCACTGAAAAAAGTGACTTATGACCATTTTTCACACTTATGACTGTTGCAGCATCCCCACAGTCATGAAAGGCCAGGGGAGGAGATGCATGCCTCGATGTGGGTGATATTGAGTTGGCCACACCCACAATATCACTCAATGTGGGTGATATTGAGTTGGCCACACTCAGCCAATAACATGACCACCAAGCCATGTCCATCCAGTCACATGACCTCCAAATCACACCCACCACCTAAGCCACGCCCACAGAATTGGTTGTTAAAATTTTTGAATCCCACCCCTGATTATCATGCATGTTAAATGCAAGGTTAGAAGGAGTGTCTCCTTGAGGGAGTGTAAAAAAAAAAGCAAGATGGCAGCTGTAACCATGCAACTGAAGGTCTGTCCCTTTTGCATATAAAAGTAAATGGCAATTTTGTTATATTGTTAATATATACAACATTTCACTTAATGTTTAATTAAATGTTGAAAGAAAAGTAAAAATTAATTTCAAATGAGTAACTAATAAACTTTGACTTTCTTTCTTTGACTTTAACTATTTCCTGCACATAGACTGCTGTTAGCAGTAATAACACAGATCAAAGTCATGGGACTCATTAGTCCCATAACTTTGGTTCTTCTTTCCCTATATCTCCACCCACAGCAATATTCAGTTAGTGGTCCCCAGGGCCGAGTCCCATTCTTTTTAGCATTTAGGAACCTGGAACTACCACAAAATTTATCAATCAAATTAAGAAGAAATAGGAGGAATATACAATCGACCTTTGGAGGAACCTTGGCCAAAATCTTTGATTTTCTTACCTACTTCTCTCATGCTTGTGGAATTTCCTCATTTGAAAAAGAGAAGAAGTCTTTCAGTCTGTATAAATTTCTATTTGAAGGTTAGTTAATGTTTTGCAGTATGCCACAAAAGTAGAAATTACAACATACTGACTTTATCCTTTGGAATTTACAAGACATTCACAAAGGTTGCCAGTTTGGTACAAATCTGACATTGATCCATATGTTTGTAATTTCCTTAAACTCCCTTGTATTTTCATTATGTGATAACTGTCTACAAACACTAATTCTATTGGACTATATGGAATTCAGCAATAATTAATGGTAGCTGGTAAAAACTTTTCATGCATTCATATTTTTAACTATGACAGATATGCATTGCATTCATTTAATGCTTGAATGTTGAAAATCCAGTATTGCAGGTTAATTCTGCTGACTGCTGGCTGCCAGCAGTTTGGCAGTTTGATTCTCACTGGCTCAAGGTTGACTCAGCCTTCCATCCTTCTGAGGTTGTCGATAAAATGGGAACGCAAATTGTTGGGGGCAATATATTGACTCTGTAAACCACTTAGAGAGTGCTACAAAGCACTGTGAAGTGGTATATAAGTCTAAGTGCTATTGCTATTTGAGGCAGAGCTGATACTTCAGAAAATATATATTTCTTTCTCATGTACATATATCTGTTTACTTGTGAGAATTCTCCAAGACCAGTCCACCCAACTTCACGGAATTCTCTTTCCCCCATAATCAGGGTGGGTTTCTCTCTGTTATTTTTTAGAAAAGAAATCAAGATCATCCCCTCCCAACATGAATAGAATCTGTGTTCTCTTTTAGGGTTTATGCTGATTCCTTTATGGTATGGTTTGGGATTGGTTTATATTGAATGGCAGCTGCTAGAGTTGCTTCTAAGTACTGTGAAATAAATAAGTAAACACATTCTTAATTCATGAAATAAATTCTTGATTTTTTTACTCATTACCTAAATGTTAAATATACAATTATTTGTCTATTTGGATGGGTTTGTAAATTCAGAGGACAAATTGGTCGAAACCAACTTAATAGCATATCTAGTGGCATAATTATTAGCCTTCTGATGGTATCCAGATCATAAAAAGATTAAATCCATGTTTTTTATTAGGCTACAGTATAATAGTATGTTGGAAGACTGTTTTCCCTTCCCTTCCTCTTATAGTCTAGAGCAGGGGTGTCCAACCTTGGCAACTTTAAGACTTGTGGACTTCAACTCCAAGCAAAGCTGGCTGAGGAATTCTGGGAGTTGAAGTCCAAGTCTTAAAGTTGCCAAGGTTGGACACCCCTGCTCTAGAGTTTTGGAAATAAGGGAGTCTGAGTTTCTTCCTAATCTTTTTTTCTGTTTTTTTTTTTTTCTGGGCTCAAGACAATTTTGTTTTCCTAAGTGTCTCAATAGTTTCATCATGTCAATTCCATGACTCCCTAAAATTATTTAATTCAAATTGAACGTCAGAACCATCTGATTTGTAATATTATTTTATATAAGGAAGGGAGGAATTTATTCATCCAATTTATATAATTATATAACGATTCTAAGTGCCAAATGTTACTTCATCCCCAGATAGTGATGGACAGGTAGTATTTTCTGATTTGGCCTTAGGAGAAGATGGCTTCCTCAGCACCAACCATTGTTTCAATCCAGTTATTAACCTCTTTTGCTTCTGTTATTTGTTTATTAAATTTGTAGCTTGCATTTTCTTCAGGAGCACAAGGCAAGGTAAATAGCGCCCTTTTCTCTTAACTTTCCACAATAACATTATTACGAGACAGGTGGCCTGAGAGAAAGTGACTACTGTAGCCCAACAGTGAGTTGCTGTGAGTTGCTGTGACTGAGGATGGACTTAAACCTGCATCTTCTAAGGCCAATCTAATACCTTGACAGCTATATCATACTTATACATTTTTGAAGCCATGATGTCATATGTTTTTTGTTGTACAGTGCATGTGTTCAACTTACAAGGATACCTATTTATTAAAAGCGGTCCAATCTAAATTTCTCCACTCTGAGAAATTTCTCACTCCATTGTTAATGCATTTCTCTGCCAGAGCTCAGATGCATTTATGCTGGTGTCCACTTGTATCTCTGCTGATTGAAATAATAGCTCAAGCAGACTTTTTAGCCCAGTTATTACAGACAAATAGACACCAGTCTCTTCTGGAGAAAAAAAAATTACAGAAAACCTGGTTTAGTATGGGCTCATGCCTCAATTTATATCTATATTGTGTTTGGAGGAAGCCTGGAGAAAGCAAAAGCAGAGAGTCTTTGACCTTGATGAATAAATAAAAAGAAAACACATATATTTAATTAATTGAAAATGACCACGCTGGCTTTCAGTATTTCTGTAGCTATTAATTTACAGTTTGAAAGACTGAATGCATGCTGGTGGGGGAGGTTATTATTTTTAGTACATATCTCTAAAAAGAATACAGTATACTTTTTTTTTTCCAAAAGTGATCATTTGACCTATAGTATAATGTTTACCATCATACCAGCTTGAGAGGCAGGAGAGTTGTGAGAGATTGTGGAATCTGGGAAAGGAGTAGAAGGGAGAGTAGATGTTACCTTAATGACCTCATTATAGATGGGGAATTCCTTTGTACTCACTTTGTACTCTGTACTTGCCCAAGTCTAGTGATACAGATACCTCTTGTTTCTTTTATCTTATCCACTACTATGGGGTTTAACAAGAAAACAAGTGAAGACCTTGACATTCTAGCAACTGGTTTGACTGTAGCAACAACACATTTCAGCTTCTTGGAAGGGATTAGCTGGCAACACTAGCAAAGGAAACAAGTAAGGCAGAAATTCCATGAACAACATCCTTAACTCAGGCATTTAGCTAGTATGAAAAAGAAAGGTTTAATTATTTATCCAGTTGTCCTGTACAAAAATAACTACCCAAGTGGAGAATGCAAATGGTTAATCAAATAATGATCAAAACTGGCAAAACAGATGCTAGCCACCATAGGGAGGAAGTCACCTTCATCCTAGCATGTGAACAGGAAAGGTGGCAAGAAAGTGCAGGAGCTGTATTGTTCTCTGTTTTTGTGTTAAGACAAATGTCCCTTGATCTGCCTCTTCCTCATAGGTGATAATTGCATTACCATTTCTGACAAAAATGAATTCAACCCATACTAACTTTATTACAAGCAGCAGAAGGAAGCTCCTAATAAGAACAGGACATCCAGAAGTCTAATTGTATTAGGTTTATAATTCACATAATAAACTTCATAAACATCTATCACGACAGTAGTTCAAGTCAGAGAGTATTTGAAGGGGATGGACTAGATTAGGGATCATCAATCTTTTGGAATTCAGGGACCACTAAATTCATAATTTTAAATCCTGTGGACCACTAATATGATCTGCTTAATGACTGGCTAGGTGGTCATGTGACTGGATGGGCTTGGTCAGCATGATGTCACTCACATTGAGGGGCGTCTCGCTGGCTCTACTCACCCCTCTCTTCACAGCCACTCCTCACCTGCCCACCTGGGCTCCTTAGGGCCCCAACAGGAAGCAGTTGTTGGAGCTAAGCAGCCACCACGGAAGAGTCGGCAAAACAGCTGGCTCATTTCAAATTGGATCTGACCAAGAAGAAGTCTCAGCAGAAGCATCTCATTGAGGAGTACGAGCCTAGGTTTTCCAAGCAGAGGGAAGACCTGCGGAAGTGCAAGGCCAGGTGTCGGCGCCTGGAGGTTCAGTGGGCTGAGATGGTCAGCCAGTTCTGGGCCATGATGCAGTCCTATTGGAATGAGGCCCTCCGGCTCTTCGCCACCAGTGGCACTTTCCTCCAACCTTCACCCAAAGCCCCACACCAGGAGGCTGAAGCAGACTCCAAGTCAGAATTTCTGCCCCCCTCCGACCTGCACAAAAAGACCCTGAAGGGAGAGACTCTGCAACAACACAAACATTCATTGCACCTATCCGGCCCAGGGGCCATAGTTTGAGGACCCCTGATTTAGTACAATGTAAAAAATGAAAATTATTTTTCTGCAGACCACCAACATTTTCTCGCGGACCACCAGTGGTCCATGGACCACCAGTTGCTGACCACTGGACTAGATGGCCTAGAAGGTCCCTTTCAACTCTGTTAATCTAATCTAAGGGTCACATTGAGAATCTGATCATGCCTTGAACAGCTCCGGAAAACTAAACTCTACCTACTTGTGGCAAGGGCTTCTATGTAACTATATTCCTGAGCAATGGGGTTAGGCAGTTTGTTGGAAAACCAAATGGCTGCAGTTCTGAGTGTATCGTAGATTAATTTTTATTTTAGTTATTGTATAGTGGGCTTCAGTAGGCAAGAACTAGACCAACATAGCTGCAACAGCATTTATTGACTCAAAACTAGAACTGAGGAACTGCAGGGAAATGCCTGTGATTTATACTCTAGGCCCAGAAGGCCTTAACTAGTCATAAAACTAGAAAAAGCCTGCCCAAATGTAAATGTCTAAATTTCCCTCCAAAACAGTTGGAGCTAACAGTTAGGATCATCTAAAGGTTAGTTTCACTTTAGCACAGTTAACACAACTATATACATTCAATATATAACTTTAGTTGTCTTTATTGATTTCTAATGCTGCTTTGAGATTACTTTGGATTGTAGTTTTTTTATGTTGGTTGCCACCTAGAATTGCTACAATGAAATGTGTGGCCATTTTTATCAATTTTGGCTTTTTCAATAATTTATCATACCAGAAGCTTTTTTAACTAAATAATATCTTTTGGCTTTGAAAATTATTTTCAAGTGAGGTTAACTTCTGTACAATGTGCTTTTAACAGATTTGTCTCCTTATATTTCATCCTTGATGATATAAAATTAATTTAGTATAGGAAGTATTTAATTACCTGGAATAAAGTATCAATTCTTAATTAATTGTTAAAATTGTATGCTGCCTTTCCACAAAATTTGATTCAGCTAGCTAATACAGCAAAACACAAATAATAATCAGTCCTAAAAACAAGCAAGCAAAATAGTAAAACAATCCTGTGTTCATTACATATATTGAAGTTTATCTCTGTATTTTAAAACATCTGAATTATGTTATATAAATCCTTTTAAAATTGCACTATTTCAGATAGAGCAGGCAGATTGTCAGATATCTTCATGATACAGTCTAAGAAAATTAATACTTTGTGTCTCAATTCCACTTCTCTCTGAGCTTTATAAATATGTATGTGCAGTGGCCTAGTGGTTAAAATGCTGGACTTGTGGACCAGAAGGATGGCAGTTTGAAACCCAGTCACCACATGATAGGGTGATTTCCCATTCTTGCCTTAGCTCCTGCCAACCTAGCAGCTTGAAAGTATGGAAATATGAATAGATAAGTAGGTACCACTTTGGTGGGATAATGTCTTTGGACAATGCTGTCTCCATCAGCTAGGAAATGGAGATGAGCAATCCCCCCTAGAGTTGGACACAACTGGACAGAGGAAACCTTTCCTTTTTTTAAATGCACCTATACTCATAATATGAACATCCAGGCGAGAGTGACAGGAGAAAACAGAAATTCAAATTATATACTGTGTCATGCTGCTTTTATCTGCTTGAAGAAGGAGCATTTCCTTCAGATGAATATTTCTGGAACTATGGTGTTTTATGTAATGAATTCATTATTATATATGATAACATTAGTATTTGCACATTCAAGATGTCCAAATGTTCTAACCTTGGCTTATCTTTTTAGTAATTACCATCCTTGAAAAGTAAACATGGGTTCAGTATAAAATACAAAAAGTGCTCTTGAAAACCTGAATCAGAAAAATGTGGCAAAAGGTGATTAAGGAATGAGAAAATGTCAGAACAATGTCTGGCATTTGTGTAGATTTTTGCTATACAGTATTAGCTCTGGTTTAATATGGCAAAAAGAAAGTTAGTTTGTTTATTGTTTATTAGGTAGTATGTAGGAACAATCAAGTACAGGACTCACAACGTATCTCTGTTACCTTTGCTATGGGACTATAAAATATAGGCAGCACCTGTCATGCAGTTTGCTTTTTCTTCACAGAGTAATTCCTAGAACAAAACAAAAGACTCTTAAATGTATTTGGCTGCATCTGGCCAAGGAAGGGGTGAGAAAAGTTGAACTACCTTTGCTTGATCTTCCTTGGCTCAATATCATGTAATTAACTTGAGTTATTTATAATGTAATAAACAAATTGATGTACATTGCGATGTGTGCCTCTTTCATATCTCCCTTTCCAATGTTATATTTAATCCTGACTGGAAAAAAAACAAATAATCATAATGCATAGAACATGAATATTCTAAAATGTAATTAATATCGGTAGAATATATATTTTTCTTTTTCTTCCTCTTTGCAGGTAGTTCTCAAAGTAAGCCCACTTGTTCAATGACTGTTCAAAGTTTCAACAATGCTGAAGGAGTGGTATTTATAACTATGGTAGTTCCAAAATTCTGACTGTCACGCTACCTCACATGATTGAAGTTTGGGTGCTTGGCAACTGACTCTTACATCCTGCAACCACATGACAGTTTTTGGTAACTTTTCCTGTCAGCTTCTCACAAGAAAAATCAGTGAGGAAGCTGGCAGGAAAGGTTGCAAGTAACTCTTGCAAGTTTCCTCCTGAGAAGCTGTACTACAGAGTACAAGGGAAGGGATTCTCATACTTTGTAGCACACCCTGCCCGTCTGCACTCCATAGTGAACACTTACCTACAGCACACACACACACACAGAGAGAGAGAGACTCTGGCCCATTGCTTCTGCTGGCCCACTCACACTCTCTAGCAACTGGCTATGTGTCAACTCCATTCCTGCAACTTTCCACTTAACAACCCATACAGTCCTCGGGCTATCGCTGTATTTTTATTGTTTTCAAATGTTTTGGTGTTTAAATTGTAATATATATTTTTTAAATTATAAGCTGCCCTGAGTGATTGATTTAGATGGGTGGCTGTGGAAATTGAAAAAAATAAACAAATTGTGGCTTCTGGGATTGCTGTCCCTAAGCAATGTGGTCATTCTACAGCTGCATCACCTAGTGATAGTAATCCTGATACCAATGAGTAACTTGTAACTTGAGCACTAAATGTATGTAAGGTATCTCTAAGGTATATAAACAATGAAACATCAGTACCTGAATTACACTATATAAAGATCATTGTATTGAAATAACTATATACAAGATTGATAATAACACAATACAAAGGAAAAAATTATCTGGCAAAGGCACTAAGACCTCTTCCTCCCTACCAATATATTCACTTGCTGCAGTGATCTGATCCAGATTATTTCCTTACAAAAATGCTGGAAAATCCTGACCACTCAATAGAGAGGCCTCTAGCGTTGCTGTATTTTCCTCAATTGTTCTTTAAGAACTAAAGGAATCCCCTAACAAACAGCTTTTTCTTTCTTTCTCTGACCTTGTGCAACTCATTGAATCACATTTGGAAATCACCATAACTTGAGCACGAAGAAGGAAGAATGTAGGATGTCAACCAAAAGGTTATACTTCTTTTTTTAAGTTTTAACACAAAGGAAACATTGTGCTGTACTAAATCATTTCCTGATAGAAAAGCAGCTAACTGTAGTTTTATTTAGTTGGCTCAGGGAAATACACTGAAAAACAGTAGCCTTTTTTTAAAAAAAACCCCAAAACATAGCCCATATCTTAAAAAGTAACTTGAAATATTAAGGTAAGGAGTGCTGTGTTTCCCAGAAAAAATATTTGCTTACCTTTATTTCCTGGTTTGTTCTACTGTTGCAGAGCCTTGAACTACTAATGGAAAGAAAGGGAGGGAAATTTTCTGCCCTATTTGATATATTGTGTTTTTCTAAACCAGGGATGTCAAACTCAAAGCCCGTGGGCTGGATCTGGTGCATGGGGTGCTTAAATCTGGTACGCAGGGCTGGGCTGGAAATAGCAAAGGACTGGCCATGGTGCCTCTAGCAGCTAAAATGGGGCATGGGGGCAGGGGTGGGATTCAAATTTTTAACAACCGGTTCTGTGGGTGTGGCTTAGGTAGTGGTGGTGGCGGCTTGGTGGTCATGTGACTGGGTGGGCATAGCTTGGTGGTCATGTTATTGGCTGGGTGTGGCCAACTCAATATCACTCACATTGAGGCACACATCTCCTCGCCTGGCCTCTCATGAATGTGGGGAATGCTGCAACAGTCGTAAGTGTGAAAAATGGTCATAAGTCACTTTTTTTCAATGCCATTGTAACTTTAAATGGTCACTCCACACAAGCAAAGTACCAGCAAAGGAGGGGGGAAAAAACTCCAGAGACGTTCCTGAGACAGGAAGTCTAGTCCTGCCAAGATTGTAATAAGGGTTAACGGAGAGGCAGTTTCTGTAAGCAACACCAGAATGTTTCTTTCCTGCCTTCCTTACAGGATTAGGCCAGTAATTTCTTCTAACAACCGGTTCTCTGAACTGCTTAGAATATTAACAACCAGTTCTAGCGAATAGGTGCGAACCTGTAAAATCCCACCCCTGCATGGGGGGACACGGGTAGCCCCTGCACAGCCCATTTCTGGCCTGGACAGCCTCCTGAAGGACTTTGTCAGCTATGTTTTGGCCAGCAAAGTGCCGTGGAGAAGGACTACAATGCTGATCTGGCCCTCAAAGAAATCCAGTTTGACATCCCTGTTCTAAACTTTGGCTTGTTTGAATCATTGTGTATGAATGAATAAGCCAAAGGACAGGGTTCACATTTAACATTAAGCCATCAACCAAGGTTTAGAAGTCACACTTGGTTGGGGTTACATTGAATACTAAGTCAAAACCAACTAAACAAGTCAGGTCATAGTTTAGTGTGAATTCTCCATCGGCATGTTTAGTGCTCAGGATGTGTGGCTCTTTTCATGGCCAAAGAGAGATGCATCAATAGAAAGAGGAAAAAATAAAGCACAGTTTTGCATAGAAATGGCACACGCTACTAAATATAGAAATAATTTGAGATACAGCAGATCACTGCATACTGAGGTTTCTTGAATATTTTTGTCCTGATACAAACTGTTGATAGGCAACTCTAGACCTGCTTGAAGTGGATTTAGATTGGACAGTTTTTAAAATAAGGGACTATTCTCTGTAAAATTAAAACTTTTTTCCTTGATGCCTTTGAGTCAGTCTTGACTTCAGGTAGAGTGTCTGGACAAATGCCTACAGTTTTCTTGACAAGGTTTTGGAAATGGTTTGCCATTGCTTCCTTCCTAGGACTGAGAGACCATGACTGCCCCAAGATCATCCAGCCAAAGAAGAGAATAGACCTCCTGGACTTCCAGCTTCTGGTCTGATGCCTTACCACTAAGAACACTGGCTTTCAAATTAAAATTAAAACATATGGCCATCCTAATGAAAGCTTCTTTGCCAGTATTTTTGTTTTGATGACAATATCTGGAGAAAGAATCCTGTTCTATACTTTACATCAGAGGTGGTATTCAGCAGGTTCTGACCAGTTATGGAGAACCGGTAGCGGAAATTCTGAGTAGTTCAGAATACCACCTCTGACTGGTCACGCCCGCATCTACTCCCTGCCTCCCAAGTCCCAGCTGATGTAGTACATCATTCTTTTGCTATCCAACAGTTTTTATTTTTGTGTTGCAATAGCCATCTTATTTGTTTTCTTCAATTTAATCTTAGTCTCTGATCGCATGATAACTCCTTCTTCCTCCAAGTCACTTGCTGACCCAGTCATATGCATCACACGAAACTATTATATTTAACCTCACCCATTATTTCTTCCTCTTTCTGTTGGAATAACTAAGAAAAACCCACAATAAACAAAGTTTTGAGAAAATGTGAAGAAAGTAAGTTCAGATACGGATAGTATATTGAAAAAGTATGCTTTGATAATGTTTTTTTTTATTTGAAAAAAAAATATGAATACAACAGGTATATGCAATCATTTCCCTTTCTCAGAATTATTTAATTCATAGGTGTCCACAGGTGGCTAAGATGGTGGCCACAATGGTGTGATTAAAGCTTTGCCTGGTTTTATCTGCATGTGTGTGTTTGTGTGTGTGTGTGTGTGTGTGTAAAAGGGGGGGGGAGGGAGGGAGGGAGGGAGAGAACAAAAGCTGGAGGTTCAACCACACTATTGTGCTTTTTTTTTTTTAAACCACATGCTATGAACACCCCTGATTTAATCCAAGGATACCCAACCAGGGGAAGACCTAATAAGAATATAAGCAAAGCCTTGCTGGATCAGATCAAGGAACTGTCTAATTCAGATTCATACTTGGGGATTCAGGACAGGCAAGTGAATAACCAATGTACTAATTTGTTAAAGCATTTGCTGCACTCATTCTAAAACTGATCAAGAAAAGGTACAGCTTTAAAATGGAATATTGCATATTCTTTGAGAAAAATCCCCTCATTCTGATAGTTCATTGGCCCACAAATGTTAGTTCTTGAGGAACTTCAGAAGCTACTGAAGGTTCAAGGAACCTTGGATACTGTTGCTCCCAAAACTGGGCTCTTGTTTGGTATCGAAGCCGATAAGTCACCGGACACAAGGTGTGATACAATATATTTTATTTTGGTACCAAGATATAAGGACCCTGCTTCAAAAGCTAACCAAGGGCCCCAATTACAATCTTACAGCTGTTTTTATAATCAAGGGGTGGTCGCATACAGCCTCTGCCCTTTTCCTAATAATGCATGCATAACAGATAACATTGATTGGTTATTTGGATCTCAGCCCCCTACATAGCTACTGTAAATGTCGCATCACCTGTGTTTCATCCCAAATCACGGGTATCTTGCAAAGTGTCCTAGTTTCATGTGCCAGCTATGTGGTTTTGGGTTTTTTTCTTATAAGCAAGCTATTCTTGTTCCCAATTTCTGGCTAGTAGGTTAAGGTGCTAACTTCTGCCTTGCTAAGAATGTGCCATTCCAACCTCTCTCCTATTGCAGAGCAGCTCAAAGCAGCACCCCCCATGACCACCCTCGTTCCGCAAAGAAAAGGAAATGCAGTTTTAAATCTTTGTCTGAGGCAGCACCCCACCCCCACCCCCGTGACCCCCCGCCTTCTGTAGAGAGAGAGAGAGAAGACAGGAAGGAGCAAGGCTGCTTAAGCCAAAGAAATGAAGATAAGAGAAAATGTTTTATCAGAATTCATATTCCTCACTCTCATGTCCATTCCATCTATGCCTGGATCCTATCTCCAAATATGACCCTTCCTCTGATCTCCAGGGCCTCATCCGTACATACATTCCCTCATCTGATCCTTCAATACCTTGCCCTTTGGTGAATCTTCTCTAATTATATCCAATGGTTTCCAAGAAAATTGAGTTCAAGTAGAAAAGAACTAAATTTGTAATTTAAATAGCTACGCTGAAGGATGGAGAAAACAGGATCAGAAAGATTTTCCTGCAAAGCAGGCTGATGCCAGGGTATAGTTCCAGTTCTACAGGTCAGGCATTGGAAGAGGAAACGGAACTGAAGAAAGGAAGTTGTCTTGGGAAGGGATAGAGAAAAAGCTAGCTCAGAAACACATGTAAGACTTCAATTTTTAAGTTTGCCCACAATTGCCCATAATATTCTCCTCCACATAATTCTCATGGTAATGGTGCACATTTTTTAGGGTGGTGTGGGTGGTGGTAAAGTGTGATAGCCCAACACTAGATAATTAGCTGACTTGGGGATGCCCTGGAATTTGTAGGAAATAGTAGATGGAAATTTGAGAAAAGAATAAATGAGTGGAGTGTCTGAAGAGAAGTAGTTTTCAATAAAATGTTTTACAATAGGATAATTACTTTATTAAGGTTAAATTAAAGGTCATATTTTACTGTTCCAAAGGAAGGATATGATTTCAATAATAGAATTTTTCAAAATTTCCACTCAGAATAGGAATACATCCCACAATGTTTTTCAGAAGGAAATCAACCTTCACACTATAACAGACTGTGAAGTTGTTTCCTTTGCTGCTTCTTTCTGGGCAGTTTCACCCAGTTACACCCTCCCCCTAACCTAGGGGGAAGAGAGAGAGAGAGAGAGAGAGAGAGGGTGGAAGGGAGGGAGGGAGGGAGAGAGAGAGCGCATAAGCTTAAAAAGAACAAAGAGTAAAGATACAAAAGGCAAAATGAAAAAATAGAACTTAAGTAAAAATTGTGAAGAGGAATTTTCATGATACATTTTCCCTTCCCTTCCATAATTTTCCTTCAACCATACCCACTACTGAATTATTTATCCTACATTTTTAATATTTAACATGAGATATTTTTTCTTATACGTGTGTAAATAATTTCATCTGTCGTTTGAGTAAACTCTTTATTCTTTTCTTGGAAGCTATACACAAAATGTTTCTGTCTGCCTTGCTATCTATATAAGGGAGCCATTCCTGCTTACATTTTGTTAAACTTCTGATACGAATGTACACAATCAGTTTTGCCATTGCTGCATATTAACCTTTTTCACTTCTCAATCTAACAACATTGTGGTTTCAGTTCAAATTTTATTTTTAATTTTTTCTAAATATTTTGATGTATTTCCTTTCAATACTTTTAAGGTTATGTGTTTTTCATGATTGCTACATGTGATTAAGTATAATTTATTATGGAATTTTCAACATTGATTATATTATTTGTCCAGTTTTCAATCATGGTTGGAATTACATACCATCTATAAAATATTTTATACCATCTTGTTCCATATCGATTCCCATTGTTCCACTTAACATGCAATTTTTAGTTTCTTCCATCACTGTATAATATTTCAGTAACAATTAGTAAATTTGCTCCAATAATCATCTTGGCTCTGTATGAGCGTTTTAAATCCTGTCATCTTAAAATAATGTTTCTCAACCTTGGCAACTTTAAGATGTGTGGAATGGCTGGTTAAAGAATCCTAGGAGTTGAAGTCCACACATCTTAAACTCGTTAAGGATGAGAAACAATGTCTTAAGAACTCTCCTTCTTTCTTAAGATTATTTTTCCTTCTTCCAGCAATTATTCAAGTCTTATCACAAAAAAGGAGTATAATGTAATTAATCTGTTTGCAGATTGCATGCTTATTCTTCCCAGGAATTCAAGAAAAAAGATATTTCTCCTGAAACTGGAATTTAATACATTTCATGCACTAGGATTAGAAGTTAACACTAATAAATCATCTATTATGGTTCGTCACACAGTCAGCCAGATGTTCAGATCTGGGATAGGCAGATGTGGATGTCTATTTATAAATAAAAAAAATTCATTTACTAAATTTATATGCCACTATCTCCCTGATAAGGCAATCCTGCAGCAGCTTACAGTTCATAAAAAGATAAATATAAAGAGTTAAACTTTAAAACTATTGAAAAAAAAAGAGCCAATGTAAAAAGGGTAAATTATAAAGCTACTTTTTACTTTAAAATCTTTTCTTTAAAATCATATCCTGAAAAAAGACCAAGATATTATAGAGCACAAGGGGGGGGGGGCATAGCTGAAGAGGTGCAGCAATAGCATTCAGAGAAATTTATGCCTTTTTAGAATAGAATAGAATTCTTTATTGGCCAAGTGTGATTGGACACACAAGGAATTTGTGTTGGTACAAATACTCTCAGTATACATAAAAGAAAAGATACATTCATCAAGAGTCAAGAATCATCAGGTACAACACTTAATAATAGTCATAGGGTACAATAAGCAATCAATTTATGCCCCCAAACAGTGAATAGAATAGAGTACGGTAGGGTAGGATAGGGTAGGATAGGATAGAGTAGAGTAGAGTAGAGTAGGATAAGATAGAATAGAATAGAATAGAATAGAATAGAATAGAATAGAATAGAATTCTTTATTGGCCAAGCATGATTGGAAACACAAGGAATCTGTCTCTGGTGCATAAGCTCTCAGTGTACATACAATAATGATAGATAATTATCATTATTGTTAGTGGGAAGGCCTCCCCATCATGTTCTGAGAGTGGGTACAATATGTTCTCCAAAAAACTGCTTTATGTTTTATATATTATTGTGGTGGTTTATGTTAATTGATATAATTGATATATTATTTAATTATTTAATGGCATAAAAGGGCATTACATTATTTTTAAGAATGTAATTTGTCCTATGCTTGCCACATTTTGCTAACTGCAATATTCCAAAAGTGCTTTTCCAAAAGGCAATTGGACTTTCTTGGCTTTTTTTCCTTGAAAACATTTCACTTCTCATCCAAGCAGCGTTTTTGTTCCCCTTTGGTACAATTATGACTTGGATGATGGAGAATTTCCATAGACAGATACCAAGGCAATAGTACAAATCTCTGTTCATGCATGCATTTACAAGTTTATGCTTGCTTAACGTAGAGATTTGAATGACTAGAAAAGTACCTACCTATATTCTGAATTCTTTGAATCCCCAATTTCCCTCCCCCTCTGTACAAATAGAAACCCTTTTCACCAGCTGCCAATGGTATTATAGAAACAAAAACAAATGTAAATGTAAATAAGGGAAGCTTAGTGAAATAGGAGAGCAGGTCAATGGGCTGTGGCAAATGTGAGATGCAAAGGGTGCTTTAAAGTTTTTTTTTTTTTTTGGTTAGATTATAGAATACAAAAATGCAAAAACAAATAGTAGGACACAGTGGGAAGGAGAAGGGGAAAGAAAAGTGAGGAGGGAAGGGGAAAAAAAAAAGTGTTGACTCCTGACTCCATCTGTTGCAGTAGAATAAAGCATTAAGATTGAACCTCAACTTTTTACTTTTCCGTAATAATATAAAGTAGCCATTTCTACAACCCATCAATCTAATCAATAAAACCCAAAATCAAAGTTTCATTTTTTCCCCACCTCAAACCCAAAGCCCAACTCTCTTCTTCAACCCCAAGTGGGTTTCCCAAGTGGGCTCAGTCTGTTTTTGCCAGTCTCCTTAGCTGGCTGCTTGTTGCTGTCTTTATGAGGTCAATCTGTCTTCCTTCCCCCATCCCAGCAACTTGGTCCTCTCTAAAGTGCTTCTCAACTTCTCCTTACATAAGAAATTTCTAGCTTTTCGCAACACACTGAGTGAATTCCAAGAATTGGTCTGGTACCTCATGACCTCTTTCCTTCATCTCTTGTTACAAGTAATAGTTTGGAAAGTGGAAGGAGGATGACTCCCTCTTCTGCTATTGTAGCTTCAAATGCTCTTCCTTTGTTTCTCATCTTTTCCCCTGCCATTCCAAAAATTGTAGTTTTATATGTTTCTGGGCTAGCTCCCTCTTTATGTTTCTCATCCATTGGTTACCTTTTCTCCATCCCATCCCCCCTCTCATTGCCTGTCTTTTATGGTTGAACTTAGTTAAACTACAACCTGGAGTCAGCAAGTCTGAAATGAGTTTGCTATCTCTCCCCAATCTGTACCTGTTTAGCATCCTGCAATGTAGCTATTTAGCTTACAGCCTTTTCTACCTTGCACCCAATTTCCCTGCAACCCTGAGTTGCAAATGTAAGTCCTGGTTGACATTGCTAACTGAATGCTACAGTGGTTAGGCAAGGCAACTTCCTGCTGGTTCCCCACAACCAACTGAATGGGGAAGTTGGCAGGAAGTTGCAAATCCCAGGTAGTTTGTGGGTAGGATGGCAGGCAGGTAAATGGCTCCTGCTGTGTGAGGGAGGGTGCCAGAAGATGAGCTAGGGAGGTATGTTGAGGGTCAGGAAGGGTGTGCAAGGGTGCAAAGGGGTGTGTGAGGGTATAAGAGGAATATGACAAGGGTCAGAAGGGGTGCACGGGGGGTGCAACAGTGCTTGAGAGAGGTGTGGGAGAGCTTGGGAAGATGCATGAATGGCCAAGGTCAGAGAGGATGTGCACAAGTGTGAGGGGTGCATAAGAGAATGGTGGGGCACAAATGATTGAGGAAAGGTGTGCAGTTGAGTGATACTTATCGCAATAACTTGTGACCTTTTCTGCTGGTTTCCCCACTGCCTTTCTGAGGAAGCTGGCAGGAAAGGTTGCAAATTGTAATCATGTGAGAACTCTCAAAACTGGTAAATTAACACCATTCAGTGTTATTGTAACTTCAAATAGTTGCTGAACAAATGGTCATAAAATGAAGGTTCTTGTGATTGGAACAAACCACTAGAGGTAATTACATCCTTTTCTGTGTTAGCATGATTTGGTCCAATTTCTTTTTTATTGTCTGGCTGAATTATTTAACCAATGGATAAAATATTAGTACTGCCAGATGTGGGTGCAAAAAATTTAGATTAGTACAAGATGGCTTTTCCTGCCATTTAACAGTCATCTGGTTTTTGTATCACAGATATATAACTTCAATACAGACAAGTATTAATGTGAATTCTGCTCTGCTGCATTCCAGTTATATTCTAAGTTCCCCAAAAAGCTCTTGTAATCCCAAATGTGGAGCATCCCAAAAGTGCAAATAACCAAATTGAACTGGAATAATAGGATAAAGGGACATTCCTCATGCTTATTATCAGCACTGAACTTTAAAACAGATGTTTTAAAATTGAAAAATAACTAAATAGTGGATTTTTTCTCAGGAAAAAGGATGTACAGTAGTTTTCCCCCTTATGGTATTGTTTGTATTTTGATACTTGTAGGGGTAGTATACCACCTAGTGGTAGCATCAAGTTAGTGATGAGGATAAGATGCTAAGTGATGATGATATTCTTTTTTGAAATTAAAGCGAAAGGAAAACAATTTAGCAAGAAATGAAATACTATATATTAGTGCTTCCCAAACTTTTTTCCTTCATTACCCAAAGCAACATATCAGAAAGTCTTATCACACTTCAAGGACCAGTCATATGTTCCTTTTTTTAGCACTGTTGTAAGTCCAAACAGGTGCTGAATAAATGGTCATAACTCAAGGACTGTCTGTATTGTAAAAATAATATCATTGAATGAAATTATTTCATTAGAATAGCATTGCTTAAAGTTTATTGTTTTACATACTTGTTTTTATAATGTTGTAAGCTGCCCAGAGTCACTCAATAGTCAGATGGACATCATATACATTTAATAAATAAAATAAAAAATTGTGGTTTGCAAACTATGCTTTATGGTTATATGTGAACAAGAACACAACTATGGCTTCTACAATGAAACATGTTTAAAATAACCCATAGGTGTACATTTTATGGAGGCTATAATGATATTAACAAAATTTAATATTTCCAGTCAGACCCAGTAATGGTGGCATACATTAATAGTTGGCTTCTGTTACCTCAGGAAAACATTTTTTCTGAAGATGAACTACTGATGCTTGGAGAATATTCCTATCCTGTATTGTATTTTTAGAACAGGGCAGAGGGAATTTGAAGAACCATTCCTGGAAGGAAGGGGAAATCTTCTGCCACTCCCTCTTTTCTTAACCTGGTTTAGAGTTACTGGGATTGAGGAGGTGGGAGAATGTGGAGCCTTGAGAGATGTGGAGTGAAGATATGAGGAGTGAGGCATGTAGCTTTAGGATAGAGGAATGGAGTATTTTCAAAATGAGGTATGTTGCTTGCATGCCATGTCCAAACATTGGCAGACAACTAATACCCAGCCATGTTTTAGGATTTAACTAAGATAACAGCTGATTGTTTCCCTTTTGAATGCTAAACATGCAGAAATAATATGTAGGAATGGATATCACATGTGTCATGGCTCAAAGCACCGCACTTTTTAACAGAGAAAATCAAGGCTGTATTACTTATACTAAATACCTGCATGTTTACTTAATAGTTAAATTAATAGTTTAAACATTATTTTGTTTTTTAATGGCCCCCAATAATTGGGGAGGCTTTTAAAAATCATTTTATATTATTTTTAAAAATTAAATATCATATTACTTTAAAAGAGACCTCTTGTTTGCTTTCCTATATAGGAAACATTGTTCTTCTAAGATGAGGTTTAGTAAAACTCCCCAAAACATAATCTAAATACAAAGAAAACTTCTGAAATAATACAATGAAGGGAGATCTAGGTTTTTTTATTTGCATGTATATACATATGCAACTGTATTTGTTCATCCTTCAATTGCAGTTTCACAATATCGGTTGTTCAATGTGGTAGATTGACTTTGGTTATGTCAAAGACCAATTGATAAGTAGATTGTAATATCTGAAAATTGATGAATGTTCCAGGTGTCACAAGTCTCTTTACTGTCTCTTTTATTGTTATAAAAGTTTAACGCAACTACCCTTGTGGAAGTTATTATAAGATGATGAACAACATGAGCTTCTCCTGCATGTCCTGTAGTGACTGCTTTTTAATTACTGGTTTTAATTTTTTATGTAGAAGCTGTGCAGCATCTTGCTATAGCAGTAGCACTCAGTGCCTGCTTGAAGACAGATATTGAGACTTCTGGGATGACCACCATCCTGTTTGGCTTTCTCCCAAAATATCTTCCTAGGGAAGTTATTAGGTCTGTCACAATATATTTTGCTGCATGATAGCCTCTCCTTTGTGTATATAGCTCCTGGAAATGAAACTAGCTTAAAACTTCTATTTGATTTCAATGCCTTGATCCAGTTTGATCTTGAGGATGATTTGGTATTTTTATGAATTTCCCTACTTTTTTAGCCATCCCATCTATGTTGGGAAAGCAAGCACCAATAAGTTCTTTCCAATGGTCTCTCCATTGACAGACCTCCAGAGTCTTCCCCTTGTTGGTGATACCTTAGGAACAGGATCACCTCTGCATTTTTGTGAGATGATACTGTCATCTTGATTGGGCAAAAGGAGCCATTCATTTTATGCAGGCAACATGAAACAACTATGGGGAAGGTGGGATGGAGGTAATTTATTTTATTTTAATTTTGCATAGAGCAGAAGTGAAGAGTATAGAGGAGTGTTATTCTCTGACCTGTAGTAACTCAAGTAACTACTGTTCTTTGTTTTTACCATTTCCAAGACTTAGAAGCAAAGACAATTGCAGATTAAATTTAAACAACTTTTGAGGGTTTAGGGAATAGAAGCAATGGTGCTTATAAACTTATAAACATATAACTTATAATTGCTCTAATTTCAGAGTGAGATGGCACCAGTTGGATAATGCCCAGCGAATTGTTTTTTAAGAATAGACAATTCATTGTTTTCTACTTTAGTCCATCTGTTACATCAAAAATATTATCTTAAACCTAAAGGCCACTTTATGGTTTTATGTCGTTTCCTTTTTGTGCACTAGGATAACAGTGGAAAGATTAGCAGATTGTGAACTGGTATGTAGTACAGGAAGGAAAGGAAGGAAGGAAGGAAGGAAGGAAAGATGGAAAGAAGGAAGGAAGGAAGGAAGGAAGGAAGGAAGGAAGGAAGGAAGGAAGGAAGGAAGGAAGGAAGGAAGGAAGGAAGGAAAGATCAGAGAGAAACATTCTTGGTCAGCCTTTTCTCTGACAGGTTATTTTGAAAAGGAATTTCAGGCATAACATCCCTACATCCACAGAACCATTTTAAGCAGCATAATCCAGGCATTATTATAAGAATTTGGTATGAGAATCTTAATAGGAAGGCCAGCCTGTATATAATGTTACAGCATGAATATATGTAATAATTTTGTATTTAAAAAAAGAAAAGAAAGGGGACATCATTGTGGGGAAAGAAGTTAGGACACTCCTAGATATCCAATTAGGTCATAACTGTCAAGATTGCTTGATGTCTTAAGGTACTATTTACACAGGAAGTGCTTGACGTCTTAAGGTACTATTTACACAGGAAGTGGGAACAAATATCTGGACTGCCTAAGGCAAAATTAACAGGAAATTCTCTAAATGCAACATTACAGTACCATATTGCTGATAGTTTCAAATTTTAATAAACATCATAGCAAGTTCCTCACCTTTTTCTCCTTCATAACAAAACAACATTTTTTTTACAAATTATTATTATTCTGTTCTGATGGCACAGTCATGCCAAGTTGTTCCTAGAATAGCATCTGAATATTCTTGTCCTTTGTTGAAGTCCAGTGCCAGTTGGCATCATTGCAGAGTAATATGCTCAGATTTGTGGTTTGGGCACACCCAGGACTGAAATGAATTTTAAGATATGATTCATGATTTCCAAGATCTTCATAAACTCTTTCTTGTATGTTAGCTTTAATGTATCTTTAGCTATCTTTACTTTAGCCTAGTTTGGTTTAATGTTGTCCTTCATATTTCTTCAAATACTGTATTTCTTGGAATTTAAATAATTTGTTTTCATTCAGTATAGTACTTGATAACACAACTTTTTCTAACAGCAGTTTTCATAAGTAATTGTGTTCTTCTATGGCATTTTATGGCATCCACCACACCAGGATTCCTGGAATGCCTTCTGTCTTTTGTTTAACAGTATGAAAAATACTGCAGAAGTTGGAAATAACCAGAGGGCATTACTTTTAAAGATCTGCTAGTATTTGTTATAATAAATTGACAATAAGCATGTGATTTCTTTGTCAAACTCACGTCATCACGGTGGCATCACATGACATATTGAGACTTCCCCCCTTTGCGAAACTGGGTGGGGGCGTGGCTAGCATGTGATGCATCCTGGCGGGGAGTTTGACAGCCCTGATTTAGTGGTATGAACCAAAAATTGGCTGTTACAATTCTGCTAAGAGTTCACTTATATATATGATAATGCTCTTTCTGAATACAATCTGTTTAATCTTTGGTGTTCAGGCAAATTCTCAGTCTTCCATCTTTCTCATAAATGATATCCATAATCTATTCATTCTATGTTGTTTCCTTACTAGAATATTATTATCTCTTATTTCTCTTTCACTACAGATACCATGAATGTTTTCTAGGGAAAACATGTATATTTATAATAAAATACTCTCGAACTCACTTTTTCTAATGACCAAAACAATTTGTTCTTTGATCAAAGATTCAGTCAATGTAATAAAGTCACAAAACTTCATCCATGATTATAAATGGGTTATACTCATTAGGAATTCCAGCCTCCTTTGGGAAGAATGCAATTATCTGTTCATCCTTGTTCTTTTTAAACTATACCCAATTTGACTGACTCAAACTCAAAAGATCCATCAAAAGCATTGGACCCATCAGGCACAAGGAACCTGAACAACACTGGGAGTTGAGCAACTAGATAAACACACCAAGGTTTAGGGAGAGTCTACTTTCCACCATTTCCTCCCCTATAATGATTCCAGGCTAATTAAGAATTAAAATAAAATACCTGTTGAGATAGAAGGAAATAAGCTTTTAATATGTAGCAACATTTCTATCTTTCGAAAAGGACATGTAAGGTGATCATATAGTTAAACCAATGTGTAGTTTTACTTCAATTTGGGATCTCTCTTTTGTGTGCATTTACTGTTTCCTATTGATGATGTTTTAGTACATATTTGTTTTACAAACTACATCACAAATGAATATTTAAATGGGATTATAATTTGCTTCTTGTTTGGCTATGAAATATTTCTAAAATATTGTAAGTTTTATAAAATACATCTTTACTAGAAAGGATGAAGAATTGGAATGGATCTTGAAAGTGGTTAACAACAGTTTAGGACAAGCTAGACAGCATGATCCTTAGAATTCATGTACTAGAAGAAGATAGTATGGCAGTCACTACTTCAGTCCTGAGAAGTCAAGACTTTGATGAATGTACTCTATAAATTAATCACAATGGCCACACTATGCTTTTAAAAATATCTACTATAATTCTTAAAAGGGAATTAATCAAAGCCATGGAATGACATTCCCACTGATGCAATAAAAGAAGAGAAGTGAACATACTTCATCCTCCTTATTGCCATGATGTAGGCTTGAACATTCTTGGTCAGATTCACTTTTCATTCTTCTGCACTGGTGTGCCATATATTTCTGGTGCTTCTTATTGTAGAGAGCCCTAATGGACCAAAGGGCCAATTTGAATGGGCTCCCCAAAGTCACATGGAGGTGATTGAGTCTTTTAGCCAAGGCACTGAACCCTATTGCCTATCAGAAAGCTAAGAAACTCCCTAGGTGTCACCTGGAAATCAATAAGAACTATTAGGTGCCTGGGACAGACTATCCAACTTTGTTCTGCTGTCCTACAGAGGTCACAGTTGGTTCTCAATTATAGTTGGATCACGATTATGGCCTTCTAATTTTTCCCTAAAAAACAAAGGCAAAAACAAAAACATTTGCCTTCTGGAAATGTGTTCTATTCTGCCAGTTTTCTTTGGCTTCATTTCAGATGGGAAATTGAAGACAGCAACAACTGCATCGAAACCTTCCTGTGGCTAACTTAGGCCAAGTAATGCGGTTCAGTTAAAATGTAGTTAAAATTTAGTGGATGTATTAAAAATTAATCCATTCTAAATGAATTAAAAGTAACTATTTTAATTTACTTTTTACACTCCATCCATGTTATATCTTTGTTAAATGTTATGCAACATTTAAACATTATAAACATGTTAAATGTTTATAATGCAACCCTATTATGCCAAACCATGAAACTGCCCTTAAGTAATGTTGTGCACCTTACTTAAATAGTAGCCATGGAGAGTCGCACAAACATTTTCTCCTTGTGAGAAGACTGCAGGACAATAGTTTTCTGCAGATTGGTGTGCAGGAGACAATTAGATTAGTTCAACTTGCTCACAACCATGGCAGAGACTTTTAAAGGACACCTTACTTTCTAATCACTTTCACAAAATTACTCATTAACTACTGAAGCTATAGAGACCTTCAGTCTGACAAAGCCTGCTTTCAATCCTGAATGAAAGAAAATTGCAACCATAAGTTTAAGAATGTAAAGCAGAGATTTCCAATCTTTGTGACGTGACAGCCTGGCAGGACAGGACAAGGGGAACTGGGCAGGCTGCTGGTGCATACAAGTTGAGCTGCATGCCCATGCATGCTTCGGCCAACCATTCACATGGCCCAATTTCGAATAGGCTACGGCCCACTAGTGGGCCATTACCTAGGGTTGTTCTGACCTAGATTTCACAAAAATCATGAAGCAGACTCCTCGTCCTAACAAAACCTAAAAATTATTTAGACTAATGTGAATTCCTATCATTCACATCCATCAAAGTCCTGGCAAACAGTCTTTCAAGAGTGATTTACAGCCACAGACCTTATCAGTTTTGGAGAATTGCCAGGCTGATAGCTTCCAAGCACAACACTGTACCAGAAAATACTTGGCAAGGAGTCTCGACCAAATCTTCATCCTAATTAAATGAACTAATTGTTTCCTACAAATACCACTCCCCCTTCACTCCTCTTTATTCCCTATGGGAGGAGCCATTCACTGACCACCTGTGCCTTTACTCCAGAGTCGACCCTTGTTACTTAACTGTTCCCTTCTCCTGGCAGCTCTGTGTATGTGCACATCGGGAACAGGCTCCAGCTGTTCTTCTGCCCCACTGATCTCCAACTCTGAAGGCAGCTGATAACTGTCGGACAGCCCTGGCCCCATCTCTGCCTCTGATGCAGAGTACTTGTCAGAGCCTTCCCCAGACTCCAGGAGTGGCCCATGTTCCTCCCCAACCTCCTCAATGTCCAAGTCTTCCCACCAGTTCTGCTGGCCGCTTGCTGGCCACAACAAGGGACTGCAGAACCCTGATGTAAAGAATTTGAAATAAATAGCAAAAAGTTAAATAAGACATTGATAATTAGAAAACTATAAATATAATAATGGTCCAATTAAAATTAGAATATTGAAACTTACTATAAGAGAGGAGCCGTGGTGGTGCAGTAGTTAGAATGAAATATTGCAGGCTTTCTCTGCCCACAGCCTAGAAATCAATCCTGAGCGGTTCAAGGTTGTCTCAGCCTTCGTCCTTCTGAGGTCAATAAAATGATGACCCAAATTGTTGGGGGCAATATGTTGACTTTGTAAACCATTCAGAGAGTGCTGCAAAGCATTATGGAGCGGTATATAAGTCTAAGTGCTATTGGTATTGCTATTTTGGAATTAATTATAAAGAAGGAACAGTTTCTTGTGGAAAATAGATTCTTTTTTTCTTGATATCAAGACTGAAAATATGAGTTTTTTTGTTTTTGGATCTGTTTATAGATAAGGGACATGGGATGATGAGATGAATGTCATAACATTAGAGGTGATAAAGAGTCTCTACATTTGTTTATACTTATTGTGATGAAGGATGGAAGTAACTTCTTTATATATTTATTTTCTCCTCTTTATTATAGTGTTATTTTCTTTCTCCCTCCCCCTGCACTTTTTAGCCCTTTTTATTCTCTGTTTCAGTTTTATTTGTATAGTATTAGATTTTACTATTATAATCAAAATTCTTAATAAAAACCAGGAGAACACATGGAGGACACTGTCTTGGAAGAGGGCACATTCAGCTAGTTAAATTTCTGAACATGCGATCTTTTGTTACAAATTACATTGCTTGAATGTGAAAATTTGCTATATATTACAAGATACCAGTCTAGAACTGTAATAAAATTTAAGTATATACAAATGAATACACACAGACACTCGACCAGTTTTCTGTGAGCTGATAGTTTCTTGATGTGTTGGAATTGAAACTCCCATGTTTCTCTGGATAGCAGGGTAAAGACTGGGATTGTTTTCTGAAAATTTTGGAAGTGCATCTATTAGGAAGTTGTCAAATTAGGCAAAATGGTTTAGATTCTTCCAAATAATGGTTATAAATTATATCCAGAATAATTTGGCAGTGCTGTATAGATTATTGAGATTATACTTCAGTAACTGCAAAATAACTCACTAAATTATTTTTATCGCTTGGAATTGTAATCATCTTTCAATCCAACTGAATTGACCAAAGAGCATTCATTTGATAATTATTTTTATCATTTAATATTTGTCTATATTTATTTTTTTATAACAGAAAGAACCAACTTATTTACTAAGAAATTTGCTTATAGAATATATTGGACTAATCATATGTAAATAAATTAAATGTGCTTCTATCAGTGCCAATATTAAAAATTCTGCTAAATCTCTTGCAATTATAGCCTATTTTCTAAATAACATGAAGAGCCAGAGAATTAATTTGAAGAACCTTGTGGGGAAAGTCCAGTTAGAGAATACTAATAAGAAACTACATCTTTGCATACAATCTGTTCTGGAGTTTCTGTAAATCCATTTGCAATTCCTTCCTTTGCAAAATTCTCAGTGCTTGAGATTTTTTTTTTTTTTTGGAGCTTGGGGTGATATTGAGTATTGTTGAAAGTGGTTGAAGATGCAGCTGTTGGTGTTGCTTTCAATTATATACTTTTTCATCACTCTGAAGCTTCCTTGACTTCATTCTTCAGGTGAACAAGCCCAATGAGACTACCCTCAAGATGTCTTCTCTTGCAATTTAATTGAAGTGTGGGAAGCCAGATGGCTGAAAAAATGATGGTAGAACAAATGCTGGGAGAGTCAGATGAAACCCTTGGCTGCCTCTTAGATAAATAAATGCGCAACACTAAACCCTTCCCACATGAACATTTCACTAACTTCTCTTTTGAAAGGAATGTCAAGAAACAACTTCTTTTCATCTCATTCATTGAAAGTGGATAGCAAAATCCAAGACACCTTTGTATATGGCATTAGCTAATTGCCTTCTCTTGAGATGAGTTATTGATTTGTTGTTTCCATTATTTTCAACAATCCTTGTTGAATATTTTCCAATATTTTCAACTTAAGAGTGATTTTAGGTATCTTACTAGTTTGGGACATGCCTGAGAGAAACATGGAGTTTTATAGCTCCATTCTTACCTGCAGAAGAAATGCAGCACACACACACACACACACACACATATATACACACACACACACACAATACAGAAGCCTGATGGTGGCAGATGAGATTCTGCCAAAACGTTGCTACAACTTTAAAAGCACAACTATAATGACATGGGAAAATACCCGAATAAAGCTGAATACCATACATGTAAGTACCCGTGAAAACTTAAGAAAACATATATATAAATCAAGTTCACCATGGAAACGGAAACAAACAACTACCATTCCTAGATGTACTAATCTACAAAAAAACAGATGGCACACTAGGACACACCATATACCAGAAGAAAGCACACACCAACCGCTACCTCAATGCCCAATCCCACCACCACCCAGCACAGATAAACTCCGTGGCCAAAACACTAATTGCTAGAACCAAACGCCTGGCAGACAAGACACACATAAAGACTGAACTATGCACCCTGACTAAAATACTGACAGCCAACGGCTTCCACAAAAGCAAAATCACTGGCTTGATCCACAAAAACACACTGAGACATAATGGAGACCTAGAAGATGAACAGCTGTCCTGACCTACATAAGAGGTACTACAGACAAAATCAGTAAGATACTACACAGGCATCACATCAAGACTGCCTTCAAAACAGACAGAAAAATAGCAGCCATCCTTAGAAACCCCAAAGATAAAATTGACCTGGAAAACCAAGGCATATATGAAGTCCCCTGTGCATCATGCCCAGCCACATACATTGGACAGACCAATAGAAGAATAAGTACCCGCCTGGATGAACACAAAAATGCAGTAAAAAAGCTGGAACACATTTCCTCACTACTCCAACACATGAAAGCCACAGGTCATAGCATCAACTTCAATGGCAGCAAAACCCTAGCCACTATAGAAAACCCCAGCCACAGAATTATCAGAGAAGCCACAGAGATTGAAAAAAGACCTGAACGCATGAATAGAAGAGATGATTCCACCAGACTGTCAATTATTTGGAAGCCTGTACTCACAAACAAAAAAATCTCCACACCACAAGCCAGGCAAACACCTGGGCACAAACAGAACTCCCCTGATACCTCCAGCTCAAACACACCCCAACCAGGCACCCAGTTGAAACCTAGCTTCCTAACAAATGATAGCCGTCCATTTACTCAGAGCCAAGCTGCACAAAAAGCCTCCAATATAGGAACACAATGTTGCCAGCCAATCAAGACACACACAAAAAAGCCACAAAACAGACAGAAGATATTAGAAACACCAATCAAGCAGAACACAGCAAACTCCAAGACCAATAAACACAGACCAAGACTCCCAACCAATCAGGATGAAGAAAAAACCATTCTGGCACTGCAGTAGGCTAGCCCCAAATTTAAAACTGAAACAACAGTAAAAGTCTGACTCACAGACGAACACAATACAGAAGGCTGATGATGGCAGATGAGATTCTGCTGAAACGTTGCTACAACTTTAAAAGCGCAACTATATATCTATATCTATATCTATATCTATATCTATATCTATATCTATATCTATATCTATCTATCTATCTATCTATCTATACCTATACCTATACCTATACCTATATCTATTTATCTATCTATCTATCTATCTATCTATCTATCTATCTATCTATCTATCTATCTATCTATCTGTGTGTTTTGGTTTTAGTATGTATCCCTGTACACTTATTTGAATTGTGTCTGTCATAAGACACAATTCTCTCACCAAATTTAAAGAATTTTGAAAATCTTAATTATTACTTTTGAGTTTTACCACCCCAAATAAATTAATACGATTTGAGAACCCAGTAGGCACATTGATGAGTCCCAAGTAAATATCATTTTTGAGGGCTAAATAATTTTGATGATGATGACGACGAAAATGATAGTAATTGTACAAAATCAGCTTCTTATGAGGATTTTTTCCCCTGCACTGTGCATCATTTTGAGATTCAGTTATATCACAATCCATTTTTAATTTCCATAAATATGGCATTGGAGTTAAGTTTAATAAAAGGCCAAACAAGATTCTTCTTGATTGAGGGAAGCTCACTATGTCTGTTTTGAGAATGCCCGCATGATTGTTTCAGATAGGCTAGTTTGGCTTGAGCCAATACCTTATCCCATGGTATGGCATATGCAGATGCTGATTGAAACAGAACTACTGGTATGGATAATGTAGGTGATGAGACTTGGTATGTCCACAACAGTCCAAAGAAAAAAAAATCAGACGGTATCTGGTAGCACCTTTCCCAACAAATCTATTTTATTAAAGGACACAAATTTTAATGAGCAGCAGTTCCATAGAATAATGCAACTCTCTTGTCAAAGGAAAATAATTCTTTTTATTCATTAGTATATCTTTTTTTTTCTTTTCCTTTTTTTAAAAGTAAGAAGAAGCTGACGCAGGGGGAAAAAAAAAGCCCAAACTGCTTTTAATGGGATGCTGCGCATATTTCTCTGTTCCTGAAATGGCTTAACCTGCACTTCTTCTATCATTTGTATTTCTTTTGCAGGATTTTTCACGTTCTAAGCCTCCTTTCATTTTTCTTCGCAGAAGTGGTTTTCTATGGTTTCCATAGAGACTGTTCTTAAACCCAGATCAAAAGTACTCATTTTCAAACAAATTTTCTCTAAATGTATACTGGATACTTTTATGCATCCAGTGTTTTAATTTATTTTTTATTTTGGGGGTAATATTCTTCCAAAAAAGGCAACATCAGGAACAAAAAAAATGGAGAAAAATAAATAAATAATGCAGAATTGACAGCAGGGGAGCACATCGGTAAAGCCAAAATATATAGATCTGACTAATATATTGCACATGGTGTAAACATAAGGGATTATAGGAATCTAACCAAGATTTAGTGTTTCTTTGCTCATTGCACTCTTACAATAATTAGTTCTTTATAGGTTGCTTTTTTGTCTCACTGAAACAATGTAGGAATTTATTTTTTTAAAAAAACGCCTTTGATATACTTATAGTAAAATAAGACAAAACATATCTTTTCCATTAATTGAAAACTATCTGAGGAAGGAACTTCATTTCTTGAAGAGAAAAAGATAAAATATAGTTAGTAACATAACGTGATAATCTTATATTTTCTAGTAAAGATTATCTCAATGTTGATGTGAATTTAGAACTATGAAATTTAAATTGAAATCTTTTTTAAAAGAGTTTGGTTAATTAATTTAGACTCTGCATATACTTTCCTATGGATGAAAAATACAATATGATGATGATGAATTTTTAAACATCTATATGCTTTCTACATTTCTTTCTTCTTTGCCAGAATCATTGACTGGCATAAACCAATTAAAATTAAAACAATTCTGGCAAAACAGAACTTGTTAATTTCATATCAGGTAGAATCAAGATACATCAATCACTCAGGATTGGATTGCATAGAGAACAATTCTTTTATTTTAAAAAAATTTCTTTTATTTTTTTCCCCTTTGAACTTAATTTAACAGTAAGAACCATTTGGAAGAATGAGTCATCTGTCAAAAAGCAATTTCTCTTCCCATTTTTTAAAAAGGGAGATAACGCTATCCCACACTTAGAAGTCAATTCCAACCCTTTAACATTCCACCTTACAAAGAATACTGCCATAAAAAGTAATTATTAGAAACAGAGAACAAGAAAAACATAAACACCATACCTATCTTAAATGTACAGTCTGAATATAGACATTGAACTCCCATACAACTGGTAAGAAAAAAATAGTAACCTAATTCTTAATGACTATAGCTAGGCCAATGTTTCTCAACCTCAGCAATTTTAAACTGTGTGGATTTTAATTCCCAGAATTCCCCAGCATGTTGGCTTAAAGCTTAAAGTTGCTGAAATTGAACTGGCTGAACTGATAATAACTTGAATTGTTATTTTGATTTATTTTGTTCTTTTTAAACTGACTATATTCTCTGTTCAGTGTATTCCAAATATAGGAATCATCCCATTAGATCTTCATTGAATGTAATCAAGATTATTCTTAGTATTTTACTGAGGGATGAAGAAGTCCCTTAAATCGGTACTGTTCCTAAAGACCTTACGCTTTTAATTTCAGTAAGGTCCTTACTTCAGAGTTTTTGTTTTTAGCCTCTATCAAGATTCAATTTAAAGTTCTCCTGTTCAAACTTACCATGAGCTGGGCTAGGCTAGTGCTAGGGCCTCACCAGAGGTGGTATTCAGCAGGTTGTGACCAGTTCTGGAGAACCGGTAGTGGAAATTTTGAGTAGTTTGGAGAACTGGCAAATACCACCTCTGACTGGCCCTGCCCCCATCTATTCTCTGCCTCCTGAGTCTCAGCTGATTTATTTATTTATTTATTTATTTGTCAAGCAATTATAAGATAACAAGTATAAACATAGTTATGAATACATGAAATGGATACATATAAGAAAAATAAAAAGAAACAATAGGACAGGGATGGTTAGACACGTTGGTGCGCTTATGCACACCCCCTACAGACCTCTTAGGAAAGGGGTGAGGTCAATAGTAGACAGTCTAAGGTTAAAGTTTTTGGGGTTTGGGGGAAAAAAACCACAGAGTCAGGTAGAATATTCCAGACATTGATCACTCTGTTGCTGAAGTCGTATTTCCTGCAATCAAGTTTGGTGCAATTAACCTTGAGTTTGTATCTATTGTTCGCTCTTGTATTGTTATGGTTGAAACTGAAGTATTCATTGACAGGTAAGACATTGCAATGTATGATCTTATATACTATACTTAGATTGGACCGAAGGGGGCATAGTTCTATTTTTTCTAGGTCTAGAATTTCAAGTCTGGTGGCATAAGGTATTCTGCAACAAGTAGAAGAGTGGAGAAGTCTTCTTGTGAAATATTTCTGGACTTTCTCAGCTGTGTTAATATCAGATACATAATGTGGGTTCCAGACTGATGAGCTATATTCGAGTATTGGTCTAGCAAATGTTTTGTATGCTCTAGTTATTAGTGTAATATTACCAGAGAAAAAGCTACATAAGATTAGGTTAACAACTCTTAACACCTTTTTGGCTATGTAGTTACAGTGGGCTTTAGCACTTAGGTCATTTGAGATGAGTACTCCAAGTTCCTTGACAGAGTTTGAATCATCAACAAATTCTTGACTATTCAGCCTGTATTTTATTTTCTGATTTTTTTGCCAATATGTAAGACAGAGCATTTATTTGTTGAGATTTGAAGTTGCCACTTGTTTGATCATTCTGATGCATAGTCGAGGTTTTTTGAAGGGTAGCAGTATTGTCTGTGTATTGAATAGCAGTATTGAATAGCTTTATATCATCAGCGAAGAGAACGCAGTTGCTCTTAATATGATCACAGAGGTCATTTATGTAGAGTATGAAAAGAGTTGGTCCTAGAACACTGCCTTGGGAGACACCACTGTTGACAGGTACAGAATTTGATAGGACACTCCCAATTTTGACCATTTGTTGTCTGTTTGACAGGAATGCTTCTATCCAGTTATGCAGTTGTCCAGAGATATCGTAAGATTTCAGTTTTAGGAGTAGTTTGTCATGTACCACTGAATCAAAGGCTTTACAGAAGTCTATGTAGATTGCATTTATTGCTTTGCCCTGATTGAGTTGTGTAGTCCACATGTTTTTGCAATGTAAGAGTTGCAGATTCCAAGATAATTTTTTTTCTGAAACTAAATTGTTTAGTAGAGAGTAGGGTGTTTGTCTCTAAGTGGAGGATAATGGATTGGTTAATAATTGATTCCATGACTTTACAGGTGACGCAGCATAAGAAGATTGGTCTGTAATTTTCAACTAGGCTGGGGTCTCCCTTTTTGAAGATGGGGATGACCATGGCTTGTGACCATAGTTTTGGCAAGGAGCTGGTCCTGAAAGATTTTTCAAAGATTATGCTTAGAGGTTTGGCTATGGCAGTGGGTAGCTTTTTTAAGAAGGAGGCACATATTCTGTCTGGTCCAATAGATAGAGATGGTTTTAGACTGCGTTGTGCTTTTTCAACATTGACTTCTGTAAAATCGATATGTATTAGATCATTGTAGTTGTCTGTGGTTCAACTAGGAAATACTGGGCATGATCCATTGCTGTTTACAACTACTGAGCCAAAGAATGTGTTAAAGAGGTTGGCTTTAATAGTGTTGTCATTGCAGTCTTTACCATTAGGTTCTTTCAGGGGTGGGATGGACCTTGAGTCTTTTAGTTTGTTGTTTACAAAATTGTAGAAAGCGTGGGTGGAATTGGTGCATGGAAGGTTTTCCTATTGTTTAATGTGATAGTTGGTGCATTCAGTCTTTATCTGGTGGCATAAATTTTTGTATCGGCTTTTGAAGTTGGCAACATGACCAGATTTGTTTTTCTGCCAAAGTGATCTCTTTTTGGATTGAAGCTTATTTATTGTTATGGGTAATCTGTTTTTTCTGGTTTTTGGAGTTGTTATTGGCACATATAGTTTGATGACTCTTTTGACTTCAAGTAAAAATATGTTGTAATAGTCTTCAACAATATTGCATCCAGTGAATAGAAATTGCTAATCAAGGGATGAGAGATCATTGTCTATAAGATCATAGTTGCCTTTTTGAAGTTATAATTGGGGATCACATCGTTGTGTTGATTTTTGTGTGGACGTATGTTGAGACAAAAGTCAATCATGCTGTGGTCACTGTTGGAAAAGGGTTCTTTAATTTGTATTCCATAAATTGAATTCAAACTATTGCAGAAGATGAGATCGAGGCAGTTGTTAAGTCTAGTATTGTTGGTTACTTGTTGTTCCAGTCCCAGGTTTGTTACAGCATTGTAGAAGGTTGCATGTATGGGTTCAATTTTACATTTGTTTAGGGTCCAGTTAATGTGAGTTAGATTGAAGTCACCAAGAAAGATAAAAGTGTGTGGGCAGGATGTTGCCCATATTAGTAGTGAATTTAGCTTGTTTACGTGTTCAGGGGCTCTGTAACATAGTAAGAATCAAAATGTGATGTTTAAGGACAGTTCAAAGATGATGGTCTCAGGAAGAGCAGGCTCTTGGGTAACTTGGATGTTTTTTCGATGTAAGGACTTTTTATAGAAGATAGCAACACTACCTCCTCTATGGATTTCATGATCTGATCAGTAAACATGACAGTCTCTTACTGTGGTAATGGAGTCAGGGAGAGATGCCATGTTTCACAGACAAATATGATATCGAATTTAGCCATATTTTGTAAGAGGAGAAATTCAGGTATTTTATTCACAAGGCTTGTTGCATTGAGTAGCTTGCATTTAAGGCTAGTTGTAGTTGTAATTGAGGTAGTTAGGGGTGTGCGTGCCTAGTTTTGAGTGATGGTGGGTTGGATGAGGTAGGGTTGGATATGGAGTTGTGGGTTGTGTGACTTACTTTTAATGCAATCTGCGTGGTAGTCAATGTAGAGATCTTTCTCTCCATTGTCTAGATGTCTTTTGAGTTCATTGCGGAGTTCACAGGAGCGGATTCTTTGCAGTATGGATAAGTGTGGTCTTGAGGGAAGTATTTTGTGGTTGGGATTGGTTTTTGCAATGGTCTTTATTGTATGAATGAATATGCGTTTGCTGGACTCATTTTTGCAAACAACTCTACAAAATCTTGGGGCCACAGAGCCATCATTGTATTTGTACCCAGGGCCATCACTGGTTATTTCAATGATATTTTCAGGAGAGATTTTTGTTGTAGTTGAGTTGCTTATGATATTACGAACTTTGGTGATGTCATCTGATTCGTTGGTGTCTTCAGGACCAAATAAGATGGCATTTGGACGTTTCTGATCACATTCCATGGTGTCTCTGATGAGTAAGGAGATATCATTTGTGGAATTATTTGATGGGATAGTAATTATTTGTGGTTGTGGTTTGGTAGTTATTTTTGGTTGTAGTTGTGATTGTAGTTGAGGTAGTAGTTGTGGTAGTGGTTGTTGGGTTGGGATTTGATTTTGAGCTGATACGTAGTCACTTATCAGTGCTGTATTTTTTTTTTTCAAGAGAAATTCGGCTTTCTTGTATAATTGTTTCAAAACATGTTGCTAAGTGTGTTTCTATTGAGTGCATGAGTGATTCTATGCTATCAACTCTGTCAGGCAGGGTACTTGGTTTGTTTAGTTTAGGAAAACATGATGGACATAGACAAGGGAATGTAGCTTTTAGGAGATCAGCTACATCTTTGTTTATGTTTAAGCAGGCAAGGTGGGCTTGATTGTCACATAGGTAGCATTTGATGTTATTTTCACTTTCATTGATGGTTTTAAGACATCTGAAGCATATACAGGAGTCTGGGAGGTCATTGGTAGAGATATTTTTTGTTGTTGTTTGGTAGTGGAGGATTTGGAGTTTCTGGAGTTTCTGGCTGGCATGGCCAATGACAATAGTACACTAAACAATTACAATAGCTAATTAATGTGAGAGGTAGACAGTTACTTAATGAATGTTGGTAATTAATAAATGTTAATTGATCAGTTAGAAAACAAATCAAAAGTAAGGTTACTTATTACTAAAAATCAATCAATCAGCTTATTACTAAGAATCAATCAATCCATCCATAGACTAGATAATCAATGATTAGTATTAAATCTCTATCAGTTCAATACATCAGTAAATTAGTGGTCATTTAACAACTAATTATTATACTATTATATGATAAATCAATTAGTATAGACAAAGCATTATCTATAAATATTTGGTCTTGAGGTACTGAAATAGTGGAGGTAGTAAAGTATTGGAGGTTTGTTGTGTAAAGTTCCTTTGTTTTTCCTTAAAGCCACTTTTGTTGGTTTTTGTTTTGCTTTGTTTTTGTTTTAAAGAGGAAGCGTTGCTGTTTGATAGATTTGAATGGAGAAGATTTGAATGAGATCACCAATCATCTACTTTGGAGTTTGGAAAGGATGAGATTTGGGTGGGGGTTTAGTGGAGGTTGTCCAATCAGCTGAGTGGGAATTTAAATTCAGGCTGACTAATCAGCTGGGTTGTTTAAATGGAGCTGGGTGATTTATATGGAGACTATCAATTCTCCGTGAGTCTCCTTTGTTCTCCCCAATTGGTGGCCGTTTAGAAGTATTATTTAGAATTAGAATTATTTTATACCGACATCTACCTGTATGTCTGTATCTTATTCCTAAATAGTCTATAACAACCTGTTCTCTTCTGCTGCTTGAGCTCACACCAAAATAATGAGACACTGTGTAGCCATCTTCAAGTTGGCTTCTGTTCTGTCAAACTGCTGTTCTAAACTGTTGCTGAAGTGTTATCTTAGCAGTTTCTCAATCTGGCCTGGGGTGAGAAAGAAAAAGTATTTGGCAGCTACTATCTGGCATTCTCAGCATTTCTGCTTCTCCTTTTAGCTGGTCTACTGCTGGTCTGATGAAGCCTAAGCTTGCTTCTCCTTTACCATCAGTTGCCTTTTGAGATGATGACTATTCCACTTCTTCAGCTGCAAATTCTTCCTTTCTGCTCTTCCCCATAACATAAATTTTCATCCGTATACTACCGCCTAGTTCTACTTCTCTAATCAGCATTTTCCTTTCATACTTTGAAAATAGGTATGGCACAATGATCTTCAGGCTGCCTTAAGGTCCCAGGGTAGAAAACAAAGGGAAAGCACATCTTTATATATTTATTATTTTCTAAAGTTCTACATATTTCATTATTGTATTTTATTATCTAACCATTGATAGAAAAGGTCCCAAATTTTATAAAATTGTTTATCCTCTTGTTCTCTAATTTCAAATGTCAATCTACTCATTTCAGCACATTCCAATATTTTCTTAATGATTTCCTCCTGCGGTGGTATTTTCTCATTTTTCCAGTTTTTACCAAATACAATCTTAGCCGCTGTTAATACATTTACAATCAGGTATTTCAAGTCTTTGCTATATATATCAGGTAAAATTCCCAATAAAAATATCTCTGGTTTCAAATCTATATGTTTTTTTGTCATTTTTTCCAACCACATGTGGATTTTAGTCCAGTATTTTCTAGTGTCCGCACAAGTCCATCACCACAAGGACCTCACCAATTCTGAACCCTCATAGACATTACGGATACAAAGCCAACACAAAAAGATTAGAGATGAGATGAAATGAAGATTATCATTTGAGATAGGAAAACATCACTTCCTCTCCAGTGACCATTCTGTAGCAGCAACTTTGAGGAAGACTTAAGTGTGACGCATTATGTGATGGCCACAATGACAGGGAACTATAATTATTATCTTGCAGTGGAGAGCCAGGAAGGCAACTAACTATTGCAGAGAGTCACAATAAACTGGCCATTCTGCATAGTGATAAGGAAAGTATTTGGCCCCAATTTACCATCTATTCTTGTGCAATAGTCAATGCAACTGCTTTCTTCCCCCCACCCCCCAAAATAGAATTAACTCTTGATGGAAAAGCAAAATATAGAAACTACCACAGCTGCAGTTTTATATGCAACATATACCAAGTTTTTATTACTGTGAAATTTGATGGAGAATTTTTCAGGCTGAAGCAATTTCCTCTGGCTTAATAATGGAAGCCACTAATGTTGAAACTGTGGCTTTATGACTGTCCAAGCAGTGCAACTAAGAACATTCTGGGAATGTATAAAGTTTACTGTTTGTCATAATCTTCTCAGTTTACAGACATCTGGCTGAAGCCATTGGAACCTACAGAAATAAGCATAGACACAAACAGTGCTGGTTTCATAACAAGATCAGGCCTCTGCATGAATGCTTCATCTGAACTGGGCAAATCAGTTGCAGCCATCTTTCATTCTTGGGTGTGATACTCAAGTTTATTTTCCAAGATCCCTTTGGAGCAAAGAACATGCTAATTAGCCATCAAGGTGTACTGTTGATAGCCATGCAATGCCAAATCAAGGGAAAGGCACATCAACCAATCAAACAAACAAACAAAAAAGCAGCATGACTCCATAAACAGAACAACCTATACCCCAAAGTAGCACAATCATGAAGGTTCATGATTTCATCATTTGTAATTGTTTTCCTGCTTTTTGAAACATTTAACTGCAAATATGGTTTGATGGAAAATACACACACACACACACACACACACACACACACACACACCATTTAAAGAAAAAAAACTTCATTGTGCTAATAGTTCCATATTAAAACATTCACAAGCACCTCTTCCCTCCCTGGATATTATTTTTTGAGTTATCATTCAGTTAGTGACTCTGAATTTGGATAGTATTCATTTTACCATCTTGGAATTTTTTGCTTTTTCAAAAATGGATAGTATATGTTCTAAATTCTTAGTCAAAAGGTAGTATACACAGAGTTCTATTTAATTTTTTTTTCTGTGTAGGGCCTATTACAAATTCTTAATTATAGGAGCAATAACTGGTTCTATTGTCCCACTACAACTATATCTGTTGCTGGAATTTAATTTGATTGTATGCAATGACAAGAGATATAGTGAATCTCCCACACATGGGTGGATCTTGCCACTCCCACTGGTGTCTTCTGAAAAAACTCCAATGACAACTGATTGAAAAGACTTATCCATCAGAAAAAAGCAAACAGACTGTATTTTTCCCCTCCTCATCTGCTGTAATTAATGCCAAAGAGTAGATTATATGAAATGTATAGCACATTATTCCTATGATATTTTTGCAAGCAATATAAAAGTGCATAGTCTAAAAAAACAGGCGCAGGTGTTACAGTGAAGTGAGCTTTGGTTTAACTGAGCTAACAAACTGAATTTCACGTTGGTGCTAGAGATTACTTTGTCTATTTGTTAGAGTTGTTCTCATCATTAAAATGTTAAATAGAGGGGTTTCAATGGCACCTAATTCTTTGGAAATTAAAATTAAAGAACTATTTTAGTCAATC
The DNA here is from genome assembly GCF_049901715.1 of Pseudonaja textilis. Lineage (NCBI taxonomy): Eukaryota > Metazoa > Chordata > Lepidosauria > Squamata > Elapidae > Pseudonaja > Pseudonaja textilis. Next base: position 299,776,406 of record NC_141990.1, on the reverse strand, counting down.
AGCCACTTACGCTACATATATATTAAATAAAATGATTCATGCATATATGTTGAGCTAATATTATATAGTTAAATTAAGATGAATTACAGTTAATTAAGTCCATTTGTGTAATCAAGATAAAATATGAGAAACATAGTGTATTACATTATTGGTAAATTGCACTAATTTCTAAATTACCGCCCCTCCCGCCCCCACCCAGTGGAGCTCTCAATGGTGAAGTGCTTGCTTAGATATAGAAAGAAAATAGAGTTCTTAGATCTTTTGTATGATTGAAAGAATGGGTGTTCTTCTCACCTTCTTATATCACTTTTTTTAAAATCTGGGTGATCGTGATTTATGATGTTTTTGCCTAAAACTGGTACTTCTAGTTTCTGGCAAAAACTGCCCATTACAAACAATGGATTTATTTAATGACTGTGGAATTCACTTAACAACCGTGGTGCTTAATGGCCATTCCATTCATTTAATAACTACCACAAAAAGGTCACAAAATTGGGCGTGGTTACATAATGACCCATTGGCACAATTTATGACCATACATCTGGACTAGCCCAAGAAATGTGCATTGAAAGGAAGGATTTGTACAACATAAAATGTGGGAGAAGTTTGTGATTTAGTATATTTGCTAAAACATTTCTTAGCTATTTTCTTGGATAAATCCAGGACAACCCAGCCATTGTTGTATGTGAACCAGGCCTTCATATTAAGACTTAGTAGGATTTATTTATTTGGGCAAAAGATATTACGCAACAATATACTGTATTTTGGTAATCTGTCTTGAGATTTAACATGCTTTGTAAACTAAGACTCCTCACTCCAAAAGCAATCAGGGAATGATTGTGAGAATAGAGTACATGAACAGGGGAAATTCATGGACCAAAGATATTAAGTTGGAGATAAGCACAGCACTTTCCACAATGAATGGGACAAGAGATAACTGTCCAGTGATTTTCCTAATGATTTAAGCAATACAAGTTTATCAAGTTATTTACATGCAATGATAGTGTTTGAAAGGTACTTGAAGGAAGCCTGCTGCTATTCAGTCCACATGATGGCAGCATAATAATTCTTCAAAGGGAACTCTGGATGAAATAGGTTATAAAAAGCGATCTCCCCCTTACCCGTGTGTGTGTCTGTGTCTGTGTGTGTATCTGTGTGTGTGTCTGTGGAGGTGATGGGAATTAACCCTTAAAGCTTCAATTAATGCTCAGATAAACTATTCAGGCCCGAGGTTCCACAACTCTAAAAGTAGCAGCCCAAAACTCTTAAGGGAAAAATAGTTTTTAGGATGGAAGAATTACTATAAGATAATGATAGAAAATTCTGCAGTTTTTCCTTGAAAACAAAAACACTGCAGTCTTAGGATATGGCTGCCATTCCCAACATGGTGGCCTCCTGATGTGGATTATGGGTCCCTAAACTGGGAAGCTTGAGAGTTCTCCATCATGTCTAGAGAATGTTGGGGTGGCTATTATATTATCTTCTATTTTCACAGAAGTGCATATTTATATAATCAATTGTAAAAAAAAGAAGTTATACAGACATATAAATTTCATTTAATAATGGCATTAGATTACAGGATGACAGAAAATTAGAAAAAAATATTAGTGGAAAAGAGCTGTTGGAGAATGAGCTATCCGGGAGGATGGTGAGTGTTGTCCTTTATATTTCTTGAATATATTCAAGAAAAAGATAGACGTGTGTGTGTGTGTGTGTGTGTGTGTGTGTGTGTGTGTAGTTTGATGTTAATGGGATGCCTGCATTTATCAGATTTAGGTTCAATGGCCTACATGACTGGCCCTTTCTTAGACTATAATTTGGTTACTATCACTATATAATCAAGGGGGAGAGATCTGAACAATCTTTCTTTCTCTCAGCAATCCTCACTTTCAAACTTTTAAATAAACAAAACCAATTATGAGAACGATGTAGACCAATATACCTTGACTTCAGCAAAGCATTTGGCAAAGGATCTGATAGCATTTGGATACTTTATCAAATGCTTTTGACAGAGTCAACTGGATTGAGATGGCAGGCTATAGAAATTGAATAAATAGATAAATAAAATAAATTATGGTTAGCATACCCATAAGCCATAAGTATGAGTTGGATGGCATGAACATTTATGTGGAGATAGTAAGAGCCAGAGTCAGAGCCAATGTGGTCTAGTGATTCAGGCTCCAGGCTAGAAATCAGAAGCCTCTGAATTCCAGTCCCACCTTAGGCATGCGAGCTGGCTGGGTGACTTTAGGCCAGTCACTTTCTCTCAGTCTAACCCATCTCACAGTTGTGCAGAAAATATGAGGCAGATTAGATATGTTCACTTATTTATAAAAGTAATAAAAGGATTGAAAATAAAAATAAGTAAATAAATATAACAACACTGAAAAAATTCACCAGTGGTTCCTCATTGAATTTGAAAGAGGTTTCAAGAGAGGCACCACAAGAATACTCTGCTATTTTAATTAAAGCTTTGGATGAAATGTCAAGGGAATACTCAAATTTGCAATAAATGCTAAGTGGGTGCGGTGCTGTAGCAGGATGAAATGATGTTCAAAGCAGTAGTGGTTGTTTAGAGTAATAGGCTGAAAGTAACCAAATGAAATTTAACAGAGACGAGTGCACTTAGGAAGCAAACATCAAATACACAGATTGGACTTGAGAGTAGTCCTTGGAAACTGTTTTCTGGTGTGATTGCAAAGAAGATAAATTCAGTTTTTGGCTGCATCAAAAGAAATATGGTTTCCAAATCTCAGAGGAAAAGAATGATTCAAACCTATTTTGTTTTGATTGTGAGCCCATGTACATTTCCGAGCACCAAACTGAAAGGAAGATCATGAGGGAAGTGGAAACTAAACCCTATGAAGAGCAGCTGAAGGAACTGGTGGTTCAGCCTTGAAAAAGATGACTGAGCGTGGGATGTAATAGCACACTTCAAATAATTGAAATGATTTCATACAGAAGAAGGTTGAGACCTGTTCTCTTGTATTCCAGAATGCAGGAAATGGAATAATGGATCTAAGCTACAGGAAAAACGATTCTGATTAAATGTTAGGGAGGGAAAAAAAAACCCTCTTTCTACAGTGGCACGAAGATGTCCTTCACTTATTTTTATCTCCACCCATTGCAGAGGCAGGGTACATTTTAATTTAGCTGTAGAATTTAGAACAGGGGTGTCCATCCTTGGCAACTTTAAGACTTGTGGACTTCAACTCCCAGAATTCCCCAACCAGGATGGGAAATTCTGGGAATTGAAGTCCACAAGTCTTAAAATACCCCTGGATATCCCTGTCTTAGAAGTAGAATCTTCCCTCTTCTCTTGGCATAAGCCTTATGATGGAACAATTAGGCTTCTACCTAGCTCCTATGGGGCCACTGAACCTAATGTGGGTACATCTCATCCCTCTGGACTCTGTTTTCCAGACTAATCTGCTTTGAATTTCTTTGAATCCAGCCTCTCTCATAACTCCTCATCATTTCTACTACCTTTGCCAGAGATGGCAGCAGCTTCTCAGGCTGTCAGGACTTGGAAGGATGCCAAAAAAGTACAGATGGCAAGCAGCTCTTTTGATGCCAATTCTCTGATCCCACAAAATTGATCTTTGGAGTTTCCTGTTTCCAGTTTCCCGTTTCCCTTTCCTCATTTCCTTGCTACAGGGAAAAGCTGCCCATTTACTGCATGGCTTGTGTACTGCAGGTCCTGTTCCCTGAGGGTATGTGCTTTAAAGACTTGAGGGGTGACAAGAAATGGCAGCTAAAAAGTTGACGCCATCTTTGATGGCAAGAAAAGCAGAAGGAAATGATTTTTTAAAAAAATTCTTCTTACCTCAACATATAATAAGTATGTCAGTTTTTTTGGCTTCCACTTCTCTTAACGACCATGGAGTTATATGTGAAATCATATATGCTGGTTCTAGTTATTATATATGGCTAAACAATTATTCAGCATTTATCTTAAGAAAAGAACTAAAACATTGAATGGGCATTGTTAAAAGACAAAATAGCAACATGACTTAAACTACTCACAAAGTATTTCTAGTTTGGGGGTTTGAGTATTGCATGATCAGGAGAAATAGCACAAGGAGCATGAAAGCACTCATGCATTTTATATTGTTCAGTAAAGAAAGAAAGAGAAAATGAATAAATGTATTCATCCTTATCATGGAAGAGTCAGCAATACCATATCTGTGGATATCATACCAGTTGTAATCACCCTCAGATGGCATCTAGAAGACTGCCAAAATTTTAGAAACAATCATTAAATGGTGGAAATCTTGTAAAACCACCAAATTCCTGAAATTTTGAAAGAGAATTGCTGAGATCTTGCAAGATTCGGGTTCAAGAAATAGTAATACCCTTTATTACTGTTATGCAAAACCATACAATGGCATCCAGTGCTTGAAAATCATGCTACTCCACAATCACAGTTAATGAATTGGAGATGTTTTGTGTATTGGTGCACTTTGATGGAACTAAGTGAAATTTTAACATATTACAAAACAATTTGTGAATCATTGTCATTAATATGAACAGGATTGCCAAAGCATGCTTAATAATTTTCTTGCAAACAAGTTAGAAATGAGCAGAGTATGCTAATAGGAATTTTTCTTGAACATCCATAAAATTATCAAGTCCCTTGCAAAATCTAACCTGACCCTGAGAAATCTACCATCTTTTATGGGAGTCTGCTTCTGAAAGGAAGATAACAATTAAAATACTGATAATCCAGCAAAAAAACTGTATCTAAAAAGGTTGCATCTCCCTGCTCTAGGGGCACAACAATATTTCCATTTTTCATACTTCAGGACTGACTTTCTGAATAATGAAACTGCATGGGGGATGTTTTCTCTAAATCTTTTACATCCTTATCATGGATTGCTAGGCACTATCAAAATTTAAAATGATTGGGCCTATCACTGTGACACATTAATCTCACAAGTGCTAGATCATAAACAGGTAAAGCTTTTGTTTCCCTGAGAAGTACTGTAGTGTGGTGGTCAGTTTTGAAATGCCTAAACATCTCTTCTCGCCTGATATGTTAAATCATCATTCCCCAGCCAGAGCTCCTCCATTTGCATTTCCATTATTCTGAGCCAGCAAAGTCTTATAAACGGGGAAGGAAAATCACAATAAATATCCTCCCCCCCCCACTTTAAAAATATACAGCCTGGAGGTGTTTTCTTTTTCTTATAAAAAATTAAAACCTGCAGCAATATAAAATGAATAGGTAATTCAACTTCTTCTATCCATCGTGCAAGTCAAAGCCTAGAACAAATGAATAATTATTAATCAGCTCCCAATTCTATTGGGAAAGTCTGCAGGTTCAGCAGATGCAAGAATTAAATTCATAATCAGAGGTGCATCAAAAGGTTCAGAAATCCAATAAGCAATCTCTGGTGGCTGGGTTCACACATTGCCTTGAGTCAAAATGTGGCTAGTATGGTTTGGCTTATGTTATGCCGCATAATCCAGGCTGACTATGTCTTTCTGAACTGCAGGTGGTCCTTGTTATACAAATGGTATGAATGAGGCCAAGACAAAACTCACATACTCCTGAATTTAATAATTTTCTTCTTCTGTCACATGAAAATGAAAATTTTAGAGAGCTTGGAATACTTGACTTAAAGGTTCAAGAAGGCCAATTCTAGTTTGTGGCACAATAAGATATATAAACCCAAGAAATTATAGCCAACTCAATATAATCATGGTTAAACAAGCCATGATTTATCACAATATGTGACCCTGGTTGTTGGAGTCTGGTTGAATTGCAGACTCAGACAACCGCGCATGCTTCTCCTTAGTCAAAATTCACCTACTAGGAGGAAATCCTTTCTAAGAGATTTCTGTGGGTAATCTAGTAATTTTAGAGTTGGCAGGCGGTGCTATTTCCATCAAAGCAGAGCCAAAATAAAGACTTTAGTATTATATTTATCATCTGGTTTCTTTGTCTTTAAATTGCTTGTATGTGTTGATGCTTTTCTCACTGTGTGAGTTTTCACCATTAAAAATATCTTCAAACAAATGTAGCTCTGCATGCCTAATTTATATATACAAACACACACATTTATGTACACAGAGCGGTGTGCAGCCCCATCCTCTGGTTTGTATAATCCTGATAATTTCACAGAGAAAGTTTGCCTCCATTCTCCCAAGTCTTTCCTAGCCATAAGGACTAGAAGTTTGCTTTTTGAAAGCCAAGGGACATTCTGAGATTCTTTTGCTGCCCATTTTTTTCTGAAATACCAAATCTCAACCCTTTGTTTCTGTTTTTCTTTCCAAACCATGGAACAAGCTGCCAATGATTGCACAGAGAAGGGCCAACTGCTAGTGCAAGGTAAATTGTTCCATTCAACTCCCAGCTCCCTCCTGTGAATTAATAAAAGCCTCTTTTCCACTTCTGAATGGCAGAACAGAACTTGCAGTTCCATTTAAGTATTCATTTATAAATAAAAAGCAATACTGACAGTATTTTCTGTCTAACTTACAAGCAGCTGCTAGCCTTGCAACATTCAGACTCCAGGGACTGCCAAGACCTTCAGGGTCGTGCCCACAGAGAGTCCATGCCAAGTTTTCCCCAAAGAAGCCTTCTCTTCTGTAGACTGTTACCAGGAAGTTACATGGGGAGAGGGAGCTCAACCCAAGGACCAAGATTTTCCCCCATCATCCCCGGACCATAACTTATTTATAGTATCTAAATGTCATGAAGAAAACTTGCCCAAAACTAAAAATGCTGTAGAATGGCCTTCTCCAATTTGATGCATCCAGAGGTGTTGAGCTACAATTTCCATACTCTCAGACAGCACAGAAATTAAAGGGGGGCTTCTAGGATTGTTGGGATGAAAGGTTATAGAAAAAAGAATATAAGCAATTGTTCACTAGGTGTCTTGGTATCTCACTGCTTCTTTAGAGAGTTCCCCATCTATCCCTTTGTCCAAATCATTGATAAAGATGTTGAAGAGTACTGGGCCTAAAACAGAGCCTTGGGATACACCACAGCATACTTCCCTCCATGTAGGTGCAGTTCCATTGAGAACCACATATTGAGTGCAGTTGGTCAGCCAATTACGAATCTACCTGATGATGATGCTGTCTAATCCACATTTTTCTTCTCTTATCAGATAGTAGATTATCTCATTTTTTAAAGGAATGTATCTAAGCCATGCCACTAGAAAGCTCAAAAAAGTAGACTCATCCTGCATCCAATTAAATGCATTTACAATACAAGAAATCAAATTGTTATCATATTTCCATTGACCCTCTTCTTAAGGATTAACTTATTTTTCTATGCCTTTACAAAGCTTCCTTTTATGACCTTTCCTGTTGCAATTTTTCTGCCTGCGTTTTAGTTTTTCTGAATGCTTCTTGAAGTATAATACCCAGAACTGAATATAATAATTGAGTTAGCACCTGATCAATGCAGAATAAAGTGGGATCATTGCTTACCATGATTTGAAAACTATACATCCATTAATCCAATCTAAGATTGTATTGACATTCTCACTTTCATTGATTTTATTTTGTAAGCCACACAGAATAGTTGGAGATGACATGAATAGCAAATAAATTTCATAAATAAATAAATTGACATTCTCTACAGTTACATGCCACTGCTGCCATATATTCAGTTTTAATCAATTGCTGGTCCAGTATTTCTTTTACAGGTTCTATTGTCAATCTATGTATTCCCTACATGACACATATGGACTTGATTTCTTGTTTCTTCAATGAAGAATGTTGATGTTTTCTCAGCCTCTTTTTATTCTCTATTTCTCAATATCAGACATTCTACTTGATACTTCAGTGGTCAATTCTGAATGAACATTATTTGACTGTTATTTTTGAGCCAACAGTGCATTCATTAAATTGCCATGTCATATTTGTCTTGTTTACAAATATGAATTTTATGGGATATTTTGCCAAATGCTTTCCTGAAATCAAGATGTATTATGTCTATAGCATTATTGCTATCTACTGAGGAAGTTACCTTATAAAGAAATTAAATACAATAGTCTGGCAAGACTTGCTGATTTGCAGACCTAATTAATTATGATAATCTCCAAGACCTTTCTGGGTATCAATATCAGATTAACAAATGGTCTGAATTTTCTTGTAGTTTCCCTTTTCTCTTTTTGAGAATACTTTTTTGTCCTTTAGTCATCATAACATATCAGTAAGCTTAGTATTCTAGGGTACAATTCATGTAGCCATGGAGTTTTAAACTCATTCAAAGAAAAAAGTATGTCTTGACCACATCTATCACTCTACGTTCACTCTCACTTTCATTCTCACTCATTCTCATTTTCCATCTGAGCTTTTTATCCTGTGGTTTACAACTGCCTTGCGGCATATATTTCCATGCATTGGTAAAGACTCAACCACAATATCAACTGAGTATTTTAATCTTTCCTTTGTTACCTGGTATTTGTGAGCAGCAGTTAATCAGATTTCTTTTTTCTTCCTTTTATTTGAAATATATCTTAATCGGTGCTGTTCTTAGCATTGATATCTAATCTCAGTTCATTCAGAGCCTTTCTCATTCCTGACATTACTTGTATTGCTCTGAACTACTAGTTTTGTACTCTTCCTTAGTGATCTTGATCTTTTTTATCAGGAACATGGGAGTGGAAGAGCAAATTATCTGTATGTCATGATGTCACACAAATGATAGAATGTATGTAGTCGCATCAGACATCATCCCATCCTCTGCATCATGATGTCATGATACATTTGCCATCATCATGGCTTGTCACTGATCCATCTGCCATTATGCATCTTTACTAAGCTCTTTGTATAACCATTCTGGCTTCTTCTGCTCTACAATTTTCACTGAAATCATTTGCAATTGTACACTTGAATCTGGGCTAAGCACCACATTCAACCTGAGAACCACCAAATGTTCAGTAACCTTACAGGATATAGGGACAAAAAAAGGTTAGAAAAGGATAAGGATACAGAAGGTAAGATGGGGTTGCCCAGTATGAGTTTGGTGCCTTGAGTAGAGCTGGAAGCCTCCCAATGTGGATTGGCTTGTATGATTATTAAATAAATAAATAAATATACAATGTGCACTCCTGCTTCTCATGCTTTGGGGAATGCAATTTGCTGGATAATTTGACAAAGGAAGAGGGCATTTACTAGCAACCCCACTGAAGTGCCCCAAGAGAAATAGGGGCATATGGCACAGATTATCCACTGGTCGAATAGACAACGCTTCACTAAACAGGCAAAAAACTAATCCAGAAAAAGGTAATTTTGTATGCAATATTCTCTGAAAACCGAGGAATGCTAGGTGCTGTAAACAAGGTCTTCTCTCAAAAAGGCCCTTTAAAAATGAAGGTAACTAACATGTGTGGTTCCTCTCCCCCTTTTCCTTGAAAGAAAGCTGCTTCTCCCATCCCCTATGCCTCTGTATTCACACACAGACACACTTAATTACTCCATAAAGGTAGTGAGTTGGCATGGTAACTTCATCTCGCTAAATTATTAGTGTGTATAATGTGGGTTTTGATTAGTACTGTTCTAAATGGTTGACTTCTGTTTAATTCACCACACCTATAAAGGTTGGGAAAGGCAATCATACATTAAAAAGAGCAAACAGAACGTGGTGTGTGTAAGGTGTATGTGTACGTGCAGATTCCTTCCATAATTCATGCTTTACATTCTTTAACTTTATTTCTTCCCATTTTAAATTTAAAATAGTCTGTGCAAACTCTGCACTAATGTGAGAATTCTTGATTGTCCTCCTGACCCCACATAACATGGTCAACAAACAGCCCTTTATTTTATACTTCATTTCAAAGCATTAATTCTACTTGATCACTATTTGCAAGATAATATTAGAGACAATAGAACCCCCATTTTATTTTCCTTGCTAGTAGTACTAGTCATCATCATGATCATCATTTCTTTCGTTAGGAAAGTCCTATGAAGATTCACAATGTTGTAGATCTCCATGGCCTTCATTATTTCCTTGCAAAAAATAAACCACATGATCATGCAAAAGGCAGGTGACCATGGTTGGAGATTTTCTAGTCCAACCCAAGCACCATTTCAAACAAATGGTTGTCCAATCTCTTCTTAAAATTGTCCAGTGTTCCAGTACCCCAACATTCCACTGATAGACAAGCTGTTCCAATGATCATTCTTTGAAAGACAGTATAAAATAAAGAATAAGGTTTACAAGTAAATGAGAAGACAAGGGAGCCTTTTTAAAGCAAATAAATACTATTCCTAATAATAATTCAGTCACTTCTGTATGATAAGCCATCTTCTCTTTCCCTTCCTCCTTTCGGTTTTGATTACACTGTTTTATTCCTTGAAAACAAAAGGCAAAAACATCTGCCTTACAAGGCAGTAAAAAAGAATCTTGTGCAATTATGGGGCTGATTTGGCCTTCCATGATTTGCCTTGATTGGCAATCACAATGTCAAAGTCCCAAAATTGAATATATTTTAAGTCAGTTAATTTTAACCTCAAATAGTAATCTCAACCACATATACTCTTACTATAAGTGTTTCTCTGCTAGTGTAAGTAAATTGTCTGGTCTGTTGGATGAATGGTTTAAGGAGATACAGGATATAGTAGACGTAATGGAATCTTGATAAAATGGAGAACTTCTGGGACTCAGCTGTCCCAGAAATTCTCCATTTGAATTCAAGTCTTGTCCGAAAACAAGGAAAGAATAGGTTAGAATAGGTACAATTGCATTCCTGTACATGTAACAGTCACAGTTTATGTATTTATTTTTTATTTATTTGTTGAATTTATATTGCTGCCTATTCTCAAATGGCGACTCAAGGAGGCTTACAGAATTTAAAACCTCATTTAAAACAATAAAACTAATAAAAAAGAATCAAGTAAATTAATATAATATAATAAAATAAAATCACTCCTATCCTCTATTCCCCCATCCCAGTGACAGCAGATAACATGAGCCATCCAGCTCTGGGTTCCCCAGGCCCACAGGCAGAACCAAGTCTTCAGCGCCTTCCGGAAAGGGGGGCTACTCTAATCTCTGGGGGAATGAAAGAGAGGGAGCCACCACAAAGAAGGCCCTTCTTATGGGTCCTACCACGTGTTCTTATCACTATGCTATTCTTTGCTACTCTTTCACCTGTTGGTCTTCTCCTTTTTACTTGGAAAATACACCCAGGCTGGGCAAATACTCCTATGAAGACAAGTGGGAGAAATCATCATTGCCTAATTCTCTCTAATAACAATGAACCCTTTCTTCAACTAGGAATTTATGTTGCCAGAATGGTAGAAACCATGAATAAGAGATAGCATTAGCAACCTCGAAGAAGTTCCAAGAATTGTAAATTAACAAAACAAGGTATGGTGGGAGCTCTAAACACAGTCAGTGACATAGTTTTGCAATGGAAAGTTGGGGAAAGAAGAATGGCATGTGATATGTGAAAGAACAGGATGCTTTCTGCAACCTTCAGTTTGATTCACATTTACAAAAACTAGCGGTGTATTCATGCTCTTTTACTTTTAATCTAGGTACTTTATGGATAGAGATACCAGTAATGAAAAAAAATCCTGATGAGATAGTTCCTTCTTTTGTAATCCTCCTCCACTTTTCCTGCTTGAAGTAGTATTAAAGGCTAATCCATATACAAACATGCACACACATACATTTTATCTATCTGTGTGCTTTTATTGGCAATGCAATTAACATTCTTGGCCAATCTCTGCAATCAGAATACCCAAGGACCCCCCCTTTCCTTGGTATCCTTGAAACTTCATTGCTTTCATTGCATTGATGGCCCAGTGGGAAGGTGGCCTTGCCCGTGTTCCTGGGGGGCGGGGGGTCTAGTCCCTCGCACTTTGGAATAGAATAATCATTAAGCTGAGAAAAAGGCAAGTGCGCTTTTGTTTGCCTCCTACATAATCTCTTTGAATCACCATCTGGCTGGCGCATCGTGCCTTTTAGTCCTCTAATGACACACCAAGTCCTGAGAGTTAAATAGAATTAAATACGCACCATTCAGAACTGGCAGGAGGAGGCACCATTAATGAGATGAATCATAGAAAAATTAAACTTTTTCCTTGCATTGCAAGACCTGGTTTGTACAAAAGCAAAGAAAAAAGAAAGGAGGAAAGAGAAAGAAAGAAAGAAAGAAAGAAAGAAAGAAAGAAAGAAAGAAAGAAAGAAAGAAGGAAGGAAGGAAGGAAGGAAGGAAGGAAGGAAGAAAGAAAGAAAGAAAGAAAGAAAGAAAGAAAGAAAGAAAGAAAGAAAGAAAGAAAGAAAGGAAATACCTTTTTATTTTAATAATTCCTTCCCTCTCCCCCTGAAATATAGCAATTTCCCCTAAGAAATAAAACCCACACAAATTGCATGTTCTTTTTCCTTCCTTCTTTCCTATATCTATGAGTAAAGCAGAAAAATAGTATACTATATTTGAAAGGGAATGTCAGAACTGCCATCACACTGCTTTGGCCCTGCTTGGCTTTGATGGCAGCCTGCCATAAATGTGGGGAGGGGAAAAAAGGGTATGAGGAGCGGGGATTTCAGGAACCAGAAGTGCCAACCAGAGACTACAGTTGAATGATCCAAGGACACAGGCATGGGAAACTGAATGCAAACGCCCACCAAAGAGGCGCCAAACTTAGGTCTGTTACCAAAACAACTAATTTGAACTCTGTTGGACACTAGTGAAATGACCAATGGGGGGAGGGCCCAGGAGAAGGGAAAACGGTTGGCTTTATGCAAGAATATTCAGATCTGGCTTTGTTTACACTGTAACCACTACGGTTTAGTAAAAGTATACCTTTTGCTACAAACGGAGTCGAAAATCTTTCTTTTCTAAACACCCATGGTGGGACAGAGCTGACAGGGGGCTTGGGCTTCTTTCTTTATCCTATTGGATTACATTCACAGTTGATGCCTTTGCTCTACAATTGAGGGTCATTTTCTCCATGGATTATTTTGTATGCTAGAAAGTCAAAGCAATGGCCTCCCCCGCAGTCTCATTGGATTGATAGAGCCCGATGATGCAACAGTTTGAAGCATTTCTTTCAAAAAATAAATCAGAATTCTGTATCACTCTAAGCCTATCGAGTGAACAAGAAAAGATGAATTATGCAAGCTGCATAAATTCTGCAAATGAAATGTATTTGCAATTATGCACTTATTAACCATGCTGCTCTTCTATATCATCATTAGCCCTAGAAGTTTCAGTAAACTTATTCTGGGAAAGAATAAGCAATTCCTACAGATTTTGACTGGTACAAATGGGTGAACATTTATTTGGCTTAGTTTTGAGGCTGGAAATACCAATGATCTTTATAAACCAAATGGGAAGAATTTGAGATTTAAAAATACTGTGGGAGAAAATTAAACTATTAAATGTGCCCATCCCAACTTTCCACAAATGTTTATTTCCTTTTGCTTTGCAAATGCAACAAAGTCCCTGGGTCTTGAGATCCCTACATCTCAGCTGTGAGATAAAAAAACAAACTGAGCAATGAATTAGAAGAGTTCCATGTTAACTAATATCTCATGCCTAGTTAAGAGTAATAGTAGTAGAAGAAACAGGATAGAGGGGTGACTGACCATGCACTAAATGTATTAAATTGAGTGGTTTCCATCTCTCTATCTGCCATCCAGCTTGAATACAATTTTCAGATACTGTTTGTCTTAAAAAAAAAACCCCTCAGTTGTCAAGGAAATAGTATAATATTCCAAGTTGTATTGCTACCTTAGAAATTCAATGCATAGAAATATATCCTTTTTCCCCACATAAAACTTCTGGTTCCTACTTTTTCAGTTCTGTGTGACTTGGATACTGTGAAGTTAGCAAAAGGACGGAATATTGAAAACATGGTATTTGCACTCTGCTTCCCTAGTGCCTATCTATCATATTTTAATAGATTTCTGTTCAAGAATGGGTATGGGAGAATTAAACAGCTTATCTGGATAAGCTCTGTAAATGGATTGTGCCTGTTCCAAAATATAGTGATAGTACAACTACATTCTGGTATTGAAATCTTGGACTTTCAGCAAAACTGTAAGTTTCTAGCCAGTGGATGAAATTGAATTTCCTATGAAACACAAATATGTTCCTTATCATTTTCTAGCCCAATGGCACATACATCCTGCCACACGCTTTTTCTAATAAAGTATATTTGAATAATATTTATTGTATTAACATCTAATGGCCTGCACAATATAGATTGAGTACTCTTTGACTACTAGCTAAGACTATCAATGAGAATGTATATTCCAAACCAAATGAGATGTAGTATTGGAAAACTCTAAATGCTCTCACACCCAGTCTGTCAAGCTAATTACTTTATTGTATTCTGCCTAAAATACAGGAATCTCCCTAGTCTGCTTGCCTTCTCTTGGGAACAAACAGATAAGGTCCCATGGTTTTAGTGGGGGGCAGCACTAGGTATTTTGTGAGTGCACAATGGCTAATTCCCCACTAGATACCTCCTCCTTGCTTGATTGGCAGTTTCCCAATACAACCTGGGACAAATAAAGTCCTGAATATGGAATATTGTTCAGGCATCATGGGAAAAATAGCCAACCAGAAGCTTGTGCAGTTTGTGTGTGTTTGTGCATGAAGCAGTCCTTATACTAAATTCAAATCCAGATTTTTTAAAAAAGTAGACTGGAATCTGTTCATTTTAAACTTTACTGTGGTCATGACCCAATTAGGGAAATGTTGATTGACTGCTGGGAAGACTGAAAGATTGGTTAATTAAAGAGCTTACTATTACCATGGGATTAGGTTACTAAGAATCATACTTGGGGAAAACTAGATGCAGATTTAATATAAAATAGCTTAGTCTGTGCTCAGATGCATCATCAGGTTCCTTCATTCTTGGTATACATCCATCTGCCTGAGTCAAAATTTTGCACCCAGTACCAACTGTAGATTTTAGTGTGCTGGCCAAGAATATCAAATCCAATAGTTTAAAAGTGTCTGTAATTTAAAAATAACCTTTTCTGTTCAAAAAACCCACATGGTTGACTCACTAACTTTTGCTGAATTCTCTCATTGGATGTAGAGTGTCTGTTAACAATGCTTGAATTAAGTCTGGATGTGGTGCTTATACCCTTTATTACTGTAAGATTTTTTTTCTTAACTTCAACATTCCGTTCTTTGAAGGCTCAGAATATATACAGTTTTACCATTGTTGCCTCAAAAACCTCTAAAGATATCAAGTAAAAATACAGTTTGGATCTTCCCTAAGGATATTTGTATTATCAAATTGCAAATCCCATTTTAGAAAGATGAAAAGAATAACATCTGAAAGGACTATAGACTTGAGAAAGTGTGTGTAATGTCATTTCTTTTAAAACTGACATTTTAGCTATAAAGGCAGGAGGAGTGTTTATAGTTTCAGAGTTTCAGTGGCCAAAGACAAGGGCACATTACATAACCACCACCATGCTGCTCAGCTGAGAATAGAGGAAAAGAATGTTGGCAACTTAAAATAACACTTCAGGACCCATTTTTGTTCTACTAGTGTAATCTTGTCAAAATACACTTTGGAAAAGGAGAAATGCGGGCTCCAGATGTGAAAGGGGATTTTACATTGCTGCCTACATTTGTTTTTGAAATATTATTTTAGCTCTGTGTGTAGAAAAGAAGTTTTACATTTTTCTCTCTGCCCTTTTCTCCCTAACTTGTTTCAGTTTACTTGTAAATGGTCAAGGTCCAAGCATCCATATTGAATATGGGTAAACTCCAGGGATAAACAATAGTTTGGGATGAAGCATGGTCACCCTCATGGAAAAATCAGATCAAATTGCCATGAGGGAAAAAGAAATACTTCTGCAGAGAAAGTTAAAAATACTTTCAAGTATTATATAAAATTGTCCCATCCTCATTTGTTTTCTCTCTGTTAATGAAATTGGGAACTAGTCCATCTCTAGGAGGAAACAAACTTAGGCCCTTAAGAATCAGAAGGCCAGTCTTTGTGATGCCTGAAGAAGACCACCAAATGAGACTCTCCTCCTCCGAAAGCTAGTGCTAAATTTTTTTTAAAGAGGAGTCAGCAACATGGCTCCATGCAGGGATCAATCCATCTGTTGCTCCCCTAAATCATGTCCAAGCGATCAAATCCACATCTCAAATGAAATGAAAATTAATCCATTTAAAATAGAAAATGGTTCCTGCCATGGTCAAATCTCACAAACTGAATGATCAACATTGATTAGAACATACAGAAATACAGATTTGGAAGTGATCTTGGAGGTGTTGTAGTTCAACCCCCTGATCAGGCAGGAAATCCTGTACTATGTCAGACAAATGGTTGTCCAATCTCTTCTTATTAGCCTTAGGTGTTGGAGAATCCACAACTTTTGGAGGCAAGTTGTTCCACTGGTTAATTTTTTCTGTCAGGAAATTTCTCCTTAGTTTTAGGTTGCTTCTCTCCTTGATTAGATTCCATCCATCCCTTTTTGTCCTGCCCTCAAGCATTTGACTCCCTCTTCTTTGTGGCTGCCCCTTAGATATTGGAACCCTGCTATCATGTCACCCCTAGTCCTTCTTTTCATCAAATGTACATTATCATTTATATAGAAGGAGGTCTGCGTAAATTGCAGCTTCCCATCAGACACAACCACACTTTCGAGTGAACCTTAAGGGTATCAGCTGTAATCACTTTATGCTAAAAATAGTTGCAAGCTAAGCTACCTACCACAGAGCAAATGTTTGTTGAATGGCAGCTGTGAAAGCAGTTGTTTCTCTGAACGGAAGCAAAATGAACAT
This sequence comes from Pseudonaja textilis, assembly GCF_049901715.1. Classification (NCBI taxonomy): domain Eukaryota; kingdom Metazoa; phylum Chordata; class Lepidosauria; order Squamata; family Elapidae; genus Pseudonaja; species Pseudonaja textilis. The sequence goes on along the minus strand of NC_141990.1, from coordinate 299,759,676 downwards.
AATATACTTTGGTCACAGTATTCATGTGAATAGAATAGAATGACTTATCAGAAAGACCTATTGAGTTTAATGAAAGGCCACTGGCATGGCTACGTTGTGCCAGGATCAGGACCAAGGTAATTGGATGCATTAAAAAATAATGGCATGCTCTGCTGAGCTAGTTTAATAGGGCACTGATGAGGGTGACATTTAGGGAAGTGATGAAAATGGATATTTAGCCTACGATCATACAGAATATATCGCCACGGGAGCCTACAGATAAGCCTCTTACCATTTTGGTGCCTAAAGGCAGTTATATGTGATAGCTTTTGTGCCTTTTGTATTGCTAAATCCATAAGATATCTTAAACCGCATAGGAAACAGTATTTAACTTGCTTGATGGGAGACTTTGTGGCTTAGCTCAGTTATACTCTATGATCCTGAGGGATTTCCCATAATCCAAGCTTTCTTGGTGAGTTGCTGAACTAGTCACTAGAAATACACTCTGCACAGAGGAAAAGAAGAGGCCTCTTAGCCTTCAGTGCTAAAGATTGGGTTTAGGTGTTAGAACCATTGACTCATAGGGCTGGAAGGGATCTTGGAGGTCTTCTATTCAGCTCCCGGACCAAGGCAAGAGACCTTATTCACCCCAGTCCAATGGTTTTCCAATCTTTTCTTAAAAGCTCCCAAAACTCTAGGAAGTAAGCTGTTCCACTGATTGATTGTTCTTACAGTCTGGAAATTTCTCCTTAGTTCCAGATTGGATCTCTTTTCCATCCATTGCTTCTTGTCCTGCCCTCAGGTGCTATGGAGAATAAGTAAACTTCCTCTTCCCTATGATAGCCCTTCAAATATTGGAAAACGGTGATTGTGTTACCCCTAATACTTCACTTCATTAGGCTAGACATATCTAGTTCTCTTAACCATTCCTGATACAGTTTAGCCACCAGACCTTTTATCATCTTTGTTGCTCTTCTCTCACATTTTCTAGAGCCTCAGCACCTTTCTTTTATTGAACTGACCAGAACTGGATGTAGTATTCCAATATTGAGTTAACTAGGGTGGTATAAAGTCATTCTATCACTTCTTTGATTATGATGCTATCCCTCTGTTGATGAGCCCAGGACTGCACAGGTGTGATCCCTGTCACAGGTACTATTGTTGAGCTAGGTGCTGCTTATTCTATAGCTGTTCATTTAGTTTTTCCTGCCTAAGTGTAGGACCTTGAGTGGTTTTGTTCATGTAACTATGTGAAAACTTATTTAGAATTCATTCATTCATTCATTATTTTAGAGGCAGCCTGATTCCATATTTTAAAAGCAAGCATAATAACAATTAAGAAACAGATCATAGATTTCAGAGCAGCACAAAAACCAAATCAACAATAAAAATCAACCTACACAGATTCAGTAGCCATTCTATTTCAAGACCGGGCAGAACTATTAGTTTTTAAAAAAAAATGTTTGGAAGAACATTAGGGTGAGAACCACACAGAACTCTGGGGGTGGGATTTTTTTTTTTTGAGGGGGCAGATGATGGTTCAGGAATTTTGGGATTAAAGTCCATACTTCTTAAACTTGCTGAGCTTATGAAAAACAGCCCTACAGTAACAATCATTGTAAAGGACAACAGTGGCTCTATTTCAGTGATGTTGCCATGATTTGTCAGCATGATATTGGTATAAATTGCAGCTCATTCAGACTCAGCAATTAAAAGGTGGGAATCCCAGAATGGATCAGCTTTTATCTAGCATGCTCAGAAGGGAAAATGTTTAAAACAGCTTGTTTCATATGTGGCGATTCATAACAGCTTTTGATGATGAGAATAAAGAACAAGAGGACCTGCTGAAACAGAGAGCTATAATTAGGCTTGCGGGTGGAGGAAGAAAGCTCTCGTACCCTTCCTCCCAAGTTTGTCTTTCTCCTGTTTTTAATTAAGAGGAAACTGGCATATTTCCAAGGGATGCCTTTAGCATTTGATGGCTGTTACTACACACACACACACATACACACACACCTTGCAGGTCCAGTGGGCTCTTATAAAAGTATCATGTACCTTCCCTAACCCACCCACCCCCATTCACATTCTTGCCTCTCACATGACTTGGTACAATATAAACCATGGAGATTTTTGGGTTTTTTTACCTTCATATTTGCCCTTTACAAATAATTAATAATAATCCAGTATGATCTTTTTCTGCTGCTAGACTGCTGACTCTACCCCAGGAATACTTTTTAAATGCAGCACTTGTGTTGCTTCTAAATAGTGATGAAAATCAAATGAAAAGTATACAGTGTACAGTCTAGGGGACATTTATCTTTCCCAAGGCCGAATTTCAGAAAACCTCTCTATTCCTCAGAGGTGGATCGTTCTATTCAGTTGCTAAGATGTTCTTCTCAATGCTTTTCTTGTTTGTGTTGAGCTATTTATACAGTCACCGTCAAACTCTTTACTCTGCTTCTTAAAGAAGAGGTCGGACAGGGAGCCCAGGACACAAAAAACTTTTTTCAGTTTACGTCAGATGGTGTCAAAGATTTCTGTGAGCTCGAATGAATCAGCTCGATTCTGTTATTTTTCTGATGCTCAGGAACATGGGGCTCCAAAACATTTGGAACAAATTGCTGTGATGAAAAATGACAAGATGTCCATCGTGATGGTCAAATCATATCCCCCAATGTTGTACTTTGACCCACAGAAGTCATGTAGTTTGTATTATATCCAATGTTTTGCCATTCCCTCCCCCAAAGAGGTAGACCTCGACTTAACAATAGTTTGCTTAATGGCCGTTCAAAGTTACAATGGCCATGAAAAAAGTGATTTATGATCATTTCCCACCATTTATGTAGGTTCCTTCATAGGAACCCCACTCTATGATCATTCAATCAAAATTCAAGTGCTTGGCAACTGACTCGTTTATGACGGTTGCAGAGTCCAAGGTCATATGATCACCTTGGGACAAGCAAAATCAACGGGAAAACCAGATTTACTTAACAATCGTGTTACTAACAAATCAACTGCAGTGATTCACCTACCAACTATGGCAAGAAAAGTTATAAAATGGGGCAAAACTCACTTAACAAATGTCCCATTTAATGACAGAAATTTTGGGCTCAATTGTGATCGTAAGTCAAGGACTACCTATATATACACCCATTCAACCTGCCTCAATTTTTTCAGTTTATTTTAATTAACAGAAAGCACATCTCTAGCTTCCAGCATGGGTTTTCTTTCATGGAATGCCTCTAGAATCCTCTGGATAGTTACAGTTGAGAGATTCATTTGAAAATTTAGAAACTATTCAGGGTGAAGATAAATGGGGATCATAGAGAGTGCAGGGTTTGACGAGAAAAGATGGCAGGGAGAAAACTGTTGGGGTTTTTTTTTTTTTTTGGCTACATTGGTGTTTTGTCATTGATCAGTTAAAGGCCTAGAGGCTGCATTTATATCCTAGACAAAGCTTAGTTGTAATCATCATTCAGTTTTAGGGATTAGTATATTTGTTCAACATAAATCTCAATTATTGAATGAATCCAGAAAACTGGTTACTTTAGTAGTCAGGTTAAGTATGTTGTGTGAACAGAACTAGAGGTGACATGATAACAATATTCCAATATCTGAGTGGTTGCCATAAAGAACAGGGAGTCAATCTCTTCTCCAAAGCACCAGGAGGCAGAACAAGGAGCAATGGGTGGAAACTAATCAAAGAGAGAGGCAAACTAGAACTAAGGAGAAAATTCCCGATAGAACAAATTAATCAGTAGAATGACTTTACTCCAGAAATTGTGAGTGCTCCAACACTGGAAGTTTTTAAGAAGAGACTGGACAACCATTTGTCTGAAATGGTATAGGGTTTCTTGCCTGAGAAGTGGTTTGAACTAGAAGACCTTGAAATTCCATTCCAACTCTGTTATTCTGTTATTCACTCTTCAAGTGTTTACCTACTATAGCTGCTATGACAATGCTGAATAGGTTTTATGTTTGTTTCTGGGCAATTTTCCTGAATTAGTTTTTGAATTCAGTTCCAAAAGGATGCTTTGGAACATACATGCAGGTATGATAACCTTCATCTTTTCCCATGATTATACACAAGTTGCAGAGAGGTGCTATGTTTACGTTTGGGCAACCTTGGAAGCATGTTTCTGGAATAAAAATGTAATAGAATATATTTAGCCATAGTGAATATATTCTTTTGAAAGCTAGAGAACATTTATTAATGTTGACTAGTTCGGGGTATGGTCAGATTGTTGAGCATATATATAATAATCTGTTGAAATTTAAAGGAAAACGTTGCAAAAAGCCCCTCTCCTTCTTTATAGGTGCATCTCATAGACCTCGATTTATGCCTGTTCTAGCTGAGTCTGACAGGTCCGCAGGTGCAGTTTCTCAATTATCTCCTAGTCATATTTTAAAAATAGCCAGCATTAGGGGTATTATTTAGATGCTCTGCATTAAGTTCAATATATCTTTCTTTTGCTAACACTACAGAAAATCAATCCACGTGGGCAGGAAACTTTAGATGTTCCACTGCTAACATAGGAGAACAGAAAAAAATGGGAAGATCCAGGGAAGGGAATTTGCAATGCAAATTGCAAAAAATACCTCTGTGGGTGGCTTTAAAATTAGACAGACAGACATAGACCAAATGGCTTTGCAAGAGAGACAGGCACTCCATCAACTAAAGCAGAAGTGTGGGAGGGAAGGGGCACACATTTTTGACTGTATTACCAAACCACTGACTTTGATCTTAAATTTTATTTAGTTTCTACCGATAGAACATTTAGGTTAGAAGTGACTGCAGATTTGCTGGACTAGAAACAATCTATACACTAGTAAAGTTCTCTTGTCTGTTTGTAACCTTCAATTAGTCCAAACAGTGAACCATAGCATAAAATATTTTGAATAAAGGTACTCAAATCCATTAACTTAAACATTGCATAATCTGGGATCCATTAACCCTTTGTAATTGAAATTTCAAGAATTTGTATATCAATTATATTTGCAAAATTGTGGCTGCTACAGCACTGTTGCAGTCAAAGTGACTGTGCTTTTCAGCACTCCTTCCCAGGTTTCCACAAGTCAATGGGGAAGCCAACAGGAAATTGGAACTCACTTCCATTCCCTCTGTCTTTTTCCCCACTCATTCTGTTTTTCTGTTTAGGTAACAAAATATATCCGAAAGGAAGACTCACTGGGTCATGGATTGCCTAGTATCTGAGGTAGTACAAATATAGCCAATAGTTATCTGTAACTTCTTCCAAAGATTGAATTACTAGATGATGGATTATACCAGATCCTTGGCTTACTGCTTACTAACACTATTATTTATTAAATAAAGCTGAAGAAAAGTTTAAATATTAAAAGGGAAAATAAAAATATTATTTTCATATTTAAACTGCCATTGCAAATGCCACAGCATAAAAGACAGCAGCTTTGTCAACAGTCAAAGACAAACAATTGTTTATATTCATCCAGTTAGTTAGCAAATGTGTAAAAGGATTTGTTTGAACTGTGACCTATGTATTCTTTTCACTGGAGTACCTATTTTGCAAAAATGTTCTTTTCCACTTAAATCTGTTTAGGAATCCTAATACATACATACTAGTTTTATTGATCCATCCTCTCACCCATTGAAAGTTGCTGCTGAACTATCCATGGAGAAAAAATACAGTCAGGCAGTCCCATTAGTGTAATACTTTCTAAACGGAATATGATGAATAAATAAATAAAAATAAATCCTGAGTATAAGTCAATATCCTATATGTACTTTCTATTTTGAGGATACATGGGGTAAAACATGGATTTGATTGTACTTATGACATATTGATGAAAATGTGCCAAAATTGTCCAGCACTTTCTTTACCATTGGCCAGGAATGCTGCATGTGGCATGTGTAAGTCTAAGGGATGTGTGTATGTAATGTAGTTCATACCAGGTTTTTACTATTTTATTAAAAATAATTGAGGTATATTCCTTTTTCTTATCTTGTGCCCTTCATTTATTTGGCTTACTATTTCTAATTTCTTTATTGCATTCTGCATAATGTTGATTACCCTAAAAGAGAATAGTATGATGGGTATGTATGTGTGCATATAGTATGATTACTTTTCTGTGTTCAAATTTTCATTGTTTTTCCTTAGCCATATTAGCTTCTTTGGTTGTTGTCCTAGTTTTCCCCATATTGGAATTCTACTTATCATGAGTTAAAAATACATGTTCAATCATACTCATATTTAGTTTATCTTAAAATCAAGAAGTCCTGTGCTACTTCCACTTGCCCATATTTTGTTGGTTAATATCTGAAAAGCCAAAAAGTCTGTATCGAGGCAATGTTCAAGAATCCTCTTGTAGTTTCCTCCATATTCTGAGTGAGAAAATTATCAGCAAGATGAGTCTCAGATTATCTGGCAGGCAGAATTTTTCTGCGACAAGTGTCTGGATAATTAAAGTCCTTGGTCCATATACCACATCTTGCTTTTTTTAAAGATCTGTAAATTTGGTTTACTGTCTTACTGAAGGTTGGTTATTCCTTGGACAGGGAATTAGACTAGATAATTAATAACTCATAGATTCTATAATTACATCAAACATTTTCTTGTGGGCTGCCTGAGAAATTATTAATGTAAATACTAATGTTATTTACAGTATATATTTGCCTTCTTTCTAAAGAAGTCATTTTATCTGAGTGACAACACAAGTCATGTCTTGCCAATCCATCTGTGATTCCTGCCTCTGTCCCTTGGAATTTGTTAGATCTGCTGTTTGGTTCTCATTTGCTTGCTGTTCGATGTCAAAAATAAACTCTGTGAAAGGCTTTGGACTTTAGAGTCCAACATGACTATCACTGAGAGATCAAACTCTTCAGTTTAGAACATGTTGACAAATCAGAAGCATGAGTCATTCATATTTTCTGTTTCCCATCCTCATTCCATGCAACAAAGAAAGCTTCTTGCAGCTGTTACGCCCTTGTGACATCTCTATTTGAAAATGAATTATGGGAGAAGATTTCCCCCCCTCTGCTGATCAAATATGCTTATCCTGTAATTTTCTTTGAAATGTTTGTGGGTTCACAGACATGCAAACCCTTCCTCAATTCTGAGAAGTGCAGATATAATTGGGGAAATAAGATAGTGAAGAGATGTGTCTTGATAAGGTACACGTTTTCATATCGCACCCTTAGCATTTGATTGGGTTAATCATAAGAAGTGGTTGCCACAGTGACACAACCTTGTCAATTTTCCTTTGTGCTTTCAGCTTAACTATCAGCATATTGCAGTGGCAGTTTGCCTGTGTTCCAAAAGGCTTAGTTTTGAACTTCCGCAATTTCTATCCAAAATTATCTAGCCTCATGGAAAAGATAAGACTGGCAAAAAATGAAAGGTTAAAATGAGGATGGGATGCAGTCAATAAAGAAGCAGAATTGAACATCATCCTTTCCTAAATCCGACTTTCTTAAAATTGCCATTGATGCTATAGTCCTATATTATCATTTGAAATTATTTCAGAGAATGTATAGCAATAGCACTTAGACTTATATACTGCTACACTGTGCTTTACAGTCCTTTCTAAGTGGTTTACAGAGTCAGCATATTGCCCCCAACAATCTGGGTCCTTATTTTACTGACCTCGGAAGGATGGAAGGCTTAGTCAACCATGGGAAGGCTCAAACATAATGAAACTGCTAATTATATTTCATTAAAAGAATGTATGCTTATGACAAATAATACTTGTTCTCATTTGCTTTTTTTCTACTCAATCACATTGTCAGATATACAGAGACTGATATTGTACAAGCACTAAATATGGATGATTTGAACCATAATTCACTGCACAGCATGTGGAATTATAAACTAGCCACATTGCCTGAATTTGCTTAAGGGCATTGATCTGCATTTCCGCCTAGCATATTGTAAAAGCCTATGTTGTCTCATATTACTGTATATGAATCCAATTATTGCAATAAACTATGATTTATGCCTGTGTTATATGTAAATCAAACTATTGGTAAAACAAACCATGATTTATTCAATTGTGTGAATGTATCCTACTAATAACTGGCTTCATATAAACTCATTTTTTTCAGTTTGACTTACACGATATATGAATTTAATCAATTATCAGAAGCTTCTATGCTTAATTAAAGAGACAAATGATACCTATAAAAAACATCTGGTTTATTCTGCCTTAATAAAATCCTGTTCAGAGTACCAACCAGCCACCAATGCAATCTTTGAAAATTGTATTGATTGGGAGTTATGGGAACTGAAATCCAACTCTGCTGGAAGGTACCAGATTGGAGAAGACTAGTATTCATTAGTAAATTTTCAGTCCAGGTAACTTACTCTCTCTACTGCTCTCCTTACCTTTGATTACTTTTCTTTAGCCTAGTAGAGTCCATGAATCCTACTGTTCCTGGAATCCACTGGGTATGAAAGAAATATAAAAAATCAATTTCTATAGTAATGGAAAGCCTGTCAGGTTTCTCTCAGTTCCTAAAAAAAACACAACATGGGTTATTCCTTATACTTGCTCAACCTCTAGATTGTAATCTTTTCACCAAATCCCTCTTTAATGGTTTTCAGGATAGCCTTTAAATTTCTTTACACAACTTGGTACTGAGTGAGTGAAGGATGGGATAATGATAATGATTTGAAGATGGCTGCATATGAAAACTGAATAAGGCATCAAAATGCATACAAAAAATCCTTCAAATAGAAAGTAGTAAGTAGTAATATCCCCAGTGTTTGTGTACCAATCAATAAGCATATTTAAGCAACAAAGAGAAGGAATTAAACATTCAGACTTGGAGAAACAAATATGACCTGAGAGATATTGTGAAAATCTGGGGGTGGGGTGCGGAGACTTGTATATGTACTGTGTGAACACAGCCAAAACTGGGATGCATATCATATGTCAATTATTCTTGCGCTTCTTTGGAACATTATCCCTTTGCACTATTGTTAGAAGAAAATTCATTTGGTCAATTTTCCAAGCCAGGTCATGAAAATAAACACACTAGGCAATTTGTTTGAGGGGAAATTTGGTTTATTTGATGGCATAGTGGATTGTACACCTCTCAAAGGTGACCATGAATTGAATGGGAGGAAACAGTAATATTTATGCAAATTGTTTTCCCTCTGTTAACATGTTAATTCTTGATTCTTTGTGTGTTGGGTTGTTACAATTTTGGGTGAGAGGGTCTGGCTCTAGGAGTTGCCTGTGTAGTCAGAGAATTTTCTTACCTTGAGGGGATTTTCTTTAATTATGATTAAATTAGTCAGAATTTACTGATTCCTTAATGGCAGACACGTTTTGTAAATTTCACCCTACATTTTAATATAGCGTTAAAAGCTTAAGCAGTGTTTTGTTTGATTGTCTGGGAATTCCTTGATGGGGCTGGGGAGCCTTGTGGGATCTCAAGTGGACTGCCATGGAATAGGATGAAAGATATGAGTGGCATTTTGGCTTTTTTTGTCCCAAACTATAGTTTTGAAAATAAAGGTAGATCTAATATCTGATTATTTTAATGTGATTTCTCCAGGGGTGGGATTCAAATTTTTTAACAATCGGTTCTGTGGGCATGGCTAAGTTGGTGGGCATGGCTTGGTGGTCATGTGACTGGCTGGGCGTGGGCAACTCAACATCACTCACATTGAGGCACGCATCTCCTTGCCTGGCCTCTCATGACTGTGGGGATGCTGCAACAGTTGTAAGTGTGAAAAATGGTCATAAGTCACTTTTTTCAGCGCTTTTGTAACTTTGAATGGTCATCCACACAAGCAAAGTACCAGCAAAGGACGTGGTGGGGGGAAACTCCAGAGACGTTCCTGAGACAGGAAGTCTAGTCCTGCCAAGAATGTAATAAGGGTTAACAGAGAGGCAGTTTCTGTAAGCAACATCAGAATGTTTCCTTCTTGCCTTCCTTACAAGATTAGGCCAGTAATTTCTTCTAACAACCGATTCTCCGAACTGCTTAGAAGACTAACAATGGTTCTAGTGAATAGGTGTGAACTGGTAGAATCCCACCCCTGGATTTCTCTGATGTTTCAGATGTACAGAATATATTTAGCAGAATTTTTAGACCATCTTGAGATTTTTTTTTAAAAAAAAACTGGCCAAACAAGAATTATTAGGTCTTGCAGGAAGCTTTGTCAAGATTTGGAAAAGACACTGTACTCTTAGTGCAAAAGATAAGGAGACAATGCTATGTAAACATTACTGTACTAGAAACTGTAGCATGTGTCACTTATACAGAAATGTATTTATATTAATGATTGCCACTAAATCTGACTGAAAGGTCAGCACCACTTGAAGCCAGCCTACAGCTACCGGTATTACTGGCATTTATTTCCTTTTTTCTTCTATCCCCCCGCCTCCCCCCCAAATATGCCTTCTCTAGGCAAATTTCCCATTAGAAACAAGCAGCTATTTCTGTACCATCATCACATATCGGATGACTTTGCTCAATGTACGGTATAATTATCCAAACTGTGAAAAAGGAGGAAAAACTGATACCAAAACTCCTGTGAAAATGCCCACAACAAAATGGGAAATGATATTTATAAGCACCACATGAAAAAGTAGGGCCTTTTCTTTTTTAATAGTTTATATATCTCCAGAAGAGATATAGAAAGAAGTCAGATTCATGAGGCAGCTGTTTCTAGCATCTAGAACAGGGGGGTCCAAACTTGACAACTTTAAGACTTGTGGACTTCAACTCTCAGAATTCTCCAGCCAGCGTAGCTCTACAAGTCTTAAAGTTGAAGTCCACAAGTCTTAAAGTTGCCAAGTTTGGAGACCTCTGATCTAGAACAATAATGTCCATCAATTTCCTCACTCCTGTGTAATACAGATAGTCCTCAACTTACAACCACAATTGAGCCCAGAATGTATGTTGTTAAGTAAGAAATTGTTGAGAGAGTTATGCCCCATTTTACAATTCTTTTTGCCACATTTGTTAAGTGAATTACTACAATTGTTAAGTTAATAACATGGTGGTTAAGTGATTCCGGCTTCTCCATTGACTTTGCTTGTCAGAAGGTCACAAAAGGTGGCCATCACATGACCTCAGGACACTGCAACCATTGTAACCGTGAGTCGGTTGTCAAGCATCCAAATGTAAATCATGTGACCATGGGGATTCTACAGGCATCATAAGTGTGGGAAATAGTCATGTTACTTTTTCAGTGCCGTTGTAACTTTGAATGGTCACTAAACCAACCCTTGTAAGCCGAGGACTACTTGTGCTCAATAGTGTCCTTCATGAAACATATTTCAGAATAACCTTCCCCAACTCGGCACCTCCAAATCTGTAGATTACAATCCACATTAGTGTTGAAGCCTACAGTCTATACCAGGTGTCAAACTCAAGGCCTGCGGTCCAAATCCGGCCCTTGGGGTTCTTAGACCTGTCTGTGGGGCTGGCCTGGAAATAGCAAAGGCCAGGCCCACGGTGCCTCTGCCAGTAAAAATAGAGCTTGGGGTGGGGTGGGGGGCTGTGCTCCATTTTCACTTGCAGAGGGCTAGCAAAATGAACTAAAAACAAAACAAAAGGAGAAATGTTTCCTCTTTTGCATTTGAGCATGCAAGAAATGACAGGAAAGGAGAAAAGAAAAAGAAGGAAAGATGGGAAAAGAGCAAGGAAGGAACAATAAGGAAAGAGGGAAAGGAAGAAGAAAGGAGAATCAAGAGGGAAGGAAAAAAAAGAAAAGGAAGGAAGAAAGATTATAATGAGAGAGAGGGAGGGTCTTAAGGAAGTCCTGCCTTAGCATTTGGCCACTACAGGTGTCCCTGACATGTCCCGTGTTACGTGCACCATGACCATTGCCCACTCCAGCCATGTCTACCATGGTCATGCCCCCCCCAGCCACACACCCCTGGCCCTCCGAGGTCAAACACAACCCTCAATGAAATCGAGTTTGACCTACATGGTCTACATGAAGGGGCAATCTGCAGAGCAGTGCAAAAACTGCATTCTCCCCTAGACCTTCAGATGGTTTTCAGAGCCTTCAAGGTCACACCAAAATTTGACAGCAATGTTAAACAAGGGTGATGCAATTTCCCATTGATTTTTCATGAGAAAAAACTAATACGCTACGCCTTGATAGGTTTTGAAAACTACAGGGAGAAGAGTGAGGAAAAAAAGAGGAGAAAACAGGTCAGGGAACCATAAAAATGATACTGGTAGTTTCAGAAAAAAATAGTGTGATAAGCTAACTGGACAATTCTTAGAATTAGTTCAACATCTCTATACCTGAGAGCTAAATAAGTCCCAGAGTTATAATTGTATCTGTATAGAATAAACCTTAATTCCTGGTGTCCATATGTAGATATTCACATACATATTTGGCAACAAGATAGGAATCATTTGCCATAGCTTCTTCCTGGGTTGTTTTTGACTTTCTAATTGTGCCGCCTTCTGAGTACTAATCAGAAAAGACAATGCTTACCTTTTCAAGATTAGCTGGGGTCAGCTAGGTTTTCCTGACAGCAACTTGATATAAAAAGGAATTTATCTCTATCAGTTTTAACTTTATTATGCCAACTATTAAACCAGTATTTTTCATACTTGGCAACTTTAAGATGTGTGGAAGTCAACTCCCCGAATTCCAGAGCCAGCATAGGAATTTTGAAAGCCGAAGTCCCCACATTTTAAAATTGCCAAGGTTAGAAAATACCATATCAAACTATTGCCTTTGCCCTTCATGGCATTCACCACTTGGACATCCAACATTCTCTCTCTTTCCTCACTCCCATATTTGCGTTTCTGTCATGTTCATAGCTTTCTCTCTGTTGCTTGGGCGCACAGCTGGGCCTGTGGGCATCCTGCCATTTCATAAAGCTGCAGTTGCCTTCAGATGATGTCATAGTCTCAATTTCTCATAACTAGTAATTTACAATGGTGACTGTAGGCTAATCAAAGGTATTTATGTATTTATTTCGTTGCTCTCCTAATAATGAATAGTCAGGGGAAGGCAATATATTTTTTCAGAGAGGGAGGAGCCACACTTTTTTGTTTGGCCTGTAAGACCATTCACCACTTCCTAAGTGCTGACATGATGTTATCTTTCCCTCCCCACTATTTCTGGCCAATTACAAATACATTTTACATTTATTTTTGCCAGCTTTGATTCAAAACTGCTTCTATGTGACCTAAGCTATCTTAAGCTCTTCAGAACAGATGCTCTCTGTCATTGGGTTCTGTATTAGCAGCCTCACCTTCAGTTGACAGAAGTGCCTGCATATCCCTTCCTTTCAACAGCTGGTCACTGCCATATGAAGCCATTTCATACTTGGCTGTCAGACTGTTCTGTTCTCTGCTGGGTGGCCACATAAAATTGTGGTTGATCCAATGATAATCTATTAAGTCAGCAAACCATCTTCATCCTAGAGCAGTGATGGCTAATCTTTTCATTGTCACATGCCAAAAGTGTGTGCGTGTGTATGTGTGCACACACATGCCTGCACCCATAATGCAATGTGTGCATGACCTCCCATATCCCTGTGCATGCACGCATGACCCCCCCCATGCTCCCATGCCCCCTGCACATGCACATATGACTCCCCATGTGTGTGCAACACCCCGTGTGTGCCCTACACCTCTGTGCACGTGCACGTGTCTCCCACATGCAACCTGCCCGGTGCATGCGCAGCGGATACCTGACAATCAGCTGGTAGGCAGGAGGTGCATGCACATATGCAGTAAACCTGATCTGGGGTGATGGCTTGCGTGCCTGCAGAAATGGCTCTGAGTGCCACTTCTGGCATACATGCCATAGGTTTGCCATAACAGTCCTAGAAGGTCATGCCCCGTTCAATTTTCTATCCACCAATGGCACCCTTTCTGTTTTGTACCAGTTTGCATGAAGTCTGCTCCCTATTTTTTCTTTCAACAATAATATGTGATGTGGACATGCCCAGAGGGAATTTTACAGTCTGGAAACAATGTGGGAAAAAGCTAATGTTGCCACCTGGGGTAAAGGACAAGGGACACGTGAGATTCATCCATTCCTTTTGAGCAAATGGAGTAGACTGAGACCAGATGAAGAAAGGAATGGAAGGGATAATGATTGATGCTGGGAGGGGACTTGAGTGAGGTCATTTTAACAAGAGCCCTGAAAAGTTGTAATCAGCAGGCCTTTGTGACAATTGCCCTAATTAAATCATGAGCCTCGTGCCATGCTTCAAAAGAATCCAAAAGATTTATTAGGAGCAACATGTCCGGCAACTCTGAGACACATAATTTACTATCACCTATGACCCTGTTTCCCCACCCCCCTGGGTGTGTCATAAATCAGATTCTCCAACAAAACATGTTCACAGGCTAGGTGTCATCAATCACACTCTCTAATGAAGGATTTTTGCAGGCAGAAGATCCAGTAGCCTAGGCTACAATCTCCACAAGATAAGTGTGGAATGTGCTTCTGGCCTTCATCTGCCATACTGCTCCATCAGGCCTTTCCCCCCTCCTTCTTATGTAAACTTGGAAAAAGGCATAGGAATGATTTACGAGTTTACAGTCTTGCTTGTAGTGAATTCCTCTGGTTCAGCACATATATCAGAGTTTTTTAAAGAAAATTTGTTTGTTTTAAATTCAGCTCCATTATTATGGGGGGAATTGTATTATTTCGCTGTTGGCATTTCATCCTGCTTTTCATATGAAGTTAAAATTTGTTTATTGTTTTCTGTTTTAAAAATAGTGCTCAATTAATGACAGTAAATGGGACTAGACTCATCACCAAGCAACACAATTATAAAGTGCAACTGCGCATGACTGCTCCATTTAGTGACAGCAGTTCCACCAGTCTCCAGTCATTGAAGCAAGGATTGTTAAGCAAGGACTTCATGTGAACTTCCAACTTCCTGCTGGCTTCTCCATTTACTTTGTTTTGTGGGAAGGCAACAGGGAAGGTTGCAAATTGTATTCATGTGACTGTGGGACTGAGACATTCAGGAATCTGGGTCATTTGCTGAGCACCCATGAGTCAGCCTGAACTTCAAGACTGGTTACAGTGACCGCTCATTCAACCCTGGGGCAAGTTTGAATGGTCACTAAATAAGTGTTGATTAAATGAGGACCACCTGTATTTTGTGCAGAAAATGCAGAAAACTTGTTTATATCAAACAATAGTATATACAATGACAATGTTTTTTTAAAAAGAAGCTTTGGTGTATATTAGTGATGAGCTGTTACCTTGTAAAATAGTATGAAACGGATGTTAAATATTAGTATAATTTTAAAAGAAATACAGTAGAGATGTACTTATCAAGAAATCACCCAGTCATCATTCTCTAATGAGGTTTGCCACCCTCTGTCATTTTCATTCTTCAAGGAGTGATCATTCCAGAAGTGTGAACATTGTATTTGGTTTCTTTGGTATTAGGTCATTGGAAACTGAGATTGTTATTAGAGCTGTGCAGAAATTCAGATTTGATAGAGAAAATGCAGACTGGAGTACACATGTGCAGCAAATGTGTCTTTTCTATAGAATGGAATGGAATAGAAAATAGAATAGAATGGAATGGAATGGAGTGGAGTGAAGTGGAGTAGAGCGGAGAGGAGCGGAGCAGAATGGAATAGAATAACAGAATACAGTTATTATACAAGTGTGATTGGAATTTGTGTGACTTACAAGGAATTTGCGTGTCGTGAACCTATGCCAACTGCAAAGGATGGCTGCATGAGTCCAGGAAAGATGCAGCTCTTTTAAGTGCTATATTGATGCCACACATACTCGGAATTTGCTCTTTAAATCTGCATACCTATACAGCACTAGTTTGAATAGCATGCACAAAATGGAATCCCCCAGCATTAGGCTTCCTCCCCAAATGACATTTTGGAGGGGAAGGCACAGAACCATTGGAACTCACAATATTGTTCCCAACTGTAATGTGCATGATGACTAGGGAATTCTGGGAACTAAAATTCACACATCGTAAAGTTGCCACGGTTAAAAAACTTTGGCTTAAGTATATCATGGGAAGACAAACTATTGTGATTTATTGGTAGGGATTTCTGTGAACCTAGCCAACTCTAATTTGTTTCAGAAAATTCATAATGTTGAAAGGCAGTGGTGGGATTCAAATTTTTTTTACTTGGTGGGCGTGGCTTGGTGGGCATGGCAGGAGAAGGATACTGTAAAATCTCCAGTCAGAGGTGATTTTTGCCGGTTCTCTGAACTACTCAAAATGTCCACTACCGGTTCTCCAGAACTGGTCGGAACCTGCTGAATACCACCTCTGTTGAAAGGGGCCAACAAAAGTATGAACACACTGTTTTTATTATTCAGGCTGGAATCACAGGTAATAAGACTGCCATTATGAATTTATTCTTACATAACCTTTAATGACTCTCCCTAATTTGCAAATGATAAGGTTCCTTGTTACATTATCTAGTCATTACAAGGATTACTCTGCAGTCTATTAATTTCACACCTTTCAAATGCCAAGCACAGAAACTTCTGCTCTGTCATTTTCTTTAGCTGAGACAGAAGTAGGGTGGGGAGAAGTATGTCACTTGAGCAAATTAGGATACCTTCTTAAATTCCATGCAGATAAGAGCTTTTCTTGACCTTTCTTGGTCTTCAAAGCAAGATACCAACTGCTAGAATCTTTGTAGGAAAGAGAAGATGAATCACAAAGTTCCTGTAACTGGTAAATGTTTGGTTGCCATTTGAATGAGAGTGATCTTTGGATTTGATTTTGCCTATGCAGCCTTTTGATATCATTCATCATGGTTATCCTTTTAAACCAGCTTTAGGGCTCAAGATCTGGGCACACAGTTTTGTGCTGGTTCTCCTTCTTCCTCCAGGTTTGGTTCCATTTAGTGGACTGGCTCTCAGTCATCCAGGTCAAAGTTGTCCTACTGGAAAGCAAAGGTGCTTTTTCAGAAGGCACCTGGAGTTCTGAAGATACTTGGATGAGAAGCGAAACGTCTTCAAGGAAAAGTCCAGTTATCTTTTGAAAAAGCGCGTTTGGATTCCAGTTGATATCTGGTTGAGCCCATATGAAACTGTGACTCTGAGTGGCATATAATAAAAACAAATCATAAAATAATAATATTGAAAAAGAACTCTACAATTATAAGCATTTATTGGTACAGTCAGGATTCTGGCAGTTACCCCAATTAAATCATGAGTCTCAAGACAAACTTCCAAAATTTCAAAGGATTTATTGGGAGTTAACATCTCTGGCACTGCCTGGGTATAGCCAACTCTGGCACATATAATTCATTGTTACCCTTGACCTTGTTTTCACCCACCCCTGGGTGTATCATAATTCATATTCTCCAATGAGACACATCCATAGTCAAGAGTCATCAATCATGTTCTCCAGTTAGATTTTTATGCAGCAGAAACATTAGTCACCTAGTTACTATCTCTGAAAAACTATGTATGGAATGCACTTTTGATTTCCAAGCTGACACACTGCTCTTTCAAACCCCTTTACCCCCTCCCTTTCTGTTGGCAACTCTAAAAAGACCATAGAAATATTTTATGACTTGACAAGTATTGCTATTGTTGGTTGGGCAGACCAACAATTTTTTGGGCCCAGTGTGTCTTCGCCCAAATAGACAGTCAGGTTCCAAGAAATGTAACCATTGTAAAATGAACTCCTAGGCATTTTGATTCCTCAAAGAACAAGTTTATTGAATTGCACCAACTTGGCACTAACTAGTGAAAAGCCAGCACTGAAAGTTTCCCAGCTTTCCACGTCACTGTAACTAGACTTTTCTCAATTTTCCAAAACAATATGTCACATTGTCCAACCGGGATGTGGAACGGTTGCCTGGCAACTTCGCTCCTCTTTCCTCTGGCCAGGCAGATGTTGGAACTCAGCTGACTCATTGTCCAGCTATGTTCTTTTGGCTGGAACTCCATCCACCTCAGCTCTCCCTGCTTTCAGTTTCTAAGTGTCAAACTGAATTCATCACCCAGATATAATCCAATCCACCAGTAAACCAAATTCAGGCTTGGCATAGACTTTGAGCCAGAAAGGTGAAGTAAAAAAAAGTACTGTTTATTTATGTGCACAAGTAAAGTGTGCTGATCTCTCAATCAAGAAGAGGAGAAATTTTCTGCTCTCAAGTGCCGTATAAAATATGCCTTTACCTGACAAAACAATAAGCAGAGTTTTGCACATTCATTTATTACAGTAATTTGACATATTGCTGACATTTTTGTACCTTACCACTGGCTTCCGTGTACTGTGTGCTATCCCATAGTATCCCCTTTAATGCTCATCAAAACATTCAGGGAATGTGTTTTTACAATTCTAAAGAACTTTTGAATGCAAAAGGTTAAGCAAGACCTTCTTGAACGGTTTTTATTGATGTAACTGCTTTCTTATCCTTCCCAATTTAAGGGCTCTCGTAACTGGAAACAGAAAATCTCTGATCTGATGATATCATTATTGACAGACGATGAGAGGGTTTGCTGTTATAGACCAGGGATCTCCAACCTTGGTAACTTTACAACTAGGCAAAACTAGGCTTGATTCTGAATGGATGCACCAATTTCATGTAGCAGTGCCCCAGGTGGAGAAAACTAAAAAGAAAATAGGATTGGATTGCCCTCATTGGTTTGCCTTTCCATATTTGGAAAAAAGAGTTGAAGTACAAAGTTTAACTCACTCACCTTGCTCCATAATCTATTGTTTCTTTCATGTTGCTAATCTATCTGATAAAAGTACTGGATAGTAAACCAAATGCTCTTTCAAAAGGCTGCTTTCCCAGTAGGTTGCCTGCTTTGAACAGGAATAAAGCACATAAGAACTGGACATCCACTCAAACAATTATTTAGGCATTACATTGGTACTGGAAGGTAGGAAAACCACTCTGGGAACATTTACTTCCATGACATCCTAGAGATTGACAACTCACAGAGTATGCAACTGATGAAAATTGGAGATAATAAAAATGTTTTTGGTTTTTTTGCTAGAGTGAAACATACCGTGTTTTTTGGACTATAAGATGCTCCGGACTATAAGACACACCTAGTTTTTGGGGAGGAAAACAAGAAAAAAAAACCTGCCTCTGCCTCCCAGCAATTTGTCTCCTTGCAGCAAACAGCAAACAGCCTGGTCAGCTTCAGCATAGCCTGATTTAGCACAAGCAGCTGATTGGCAGTTGGATCAGCCTCTCGGAATACCAATGATCACCTGTTCTAGGCTGCAGGGATCGGCACTGCCCATTGGCGCTGCCACGTATTGCTGCCTCCCTGCACCCCATTTTCGGCCTCTGCACATCCCATTTTCAGCTTCCGCGTGCCCCATTTTCGGCCTCTGTGCATCCCATTTTTGGTGTGCCCCATTTTTGGCCTCCATGCATCCCATTTTCAGCCCATTTTAAGTGGTGGGGATAGGCGGCGGTGGCGATCCTCGCCATCTGGAATGGGCTGAAAACAGGATGTGTGGAGGCCGAAGATGGGGTGCACAGAGGCGGCAATCCCCGCAGCCTGGGACAGCTGATTTTTGGTATTCTGGGAGACAGATGCAACTGCTCGTGTTAAATCAGGCTGTGCTGAAGCTGACTAGGTTATTTGCTGCAAGGAGGCAAATTGCTGGGAGGCAGAGGCTGAAGGGTGGTGGCCAGCAGATGGCGAGGTTTCAGCAACATTACTTCACTCTATAAGACACACAGACATTTCTACCCATTTTGGGGAGGGAAGCGCTCTTATAGTCCGAAAAATACAATATATAGGTCAGTAGCACAGGGGGTATATTTTTCCAGACTGCTTAATGTTTAAATCATATACAGAGAGTTAAATGCCATCAGTAGAGTGTTAATATGCAGATAATTAGCATGCAGATTTAGATAATTCTCTTGATAAATGATTCATCCAATTCAAATAATAAGTGTGTAACACCAAGCCAATCACAACCAATGATGAAAAAAGCTAAGCAGTGTCTGCCCTGATTTGTCTTGGGATGGTAGAAAATCCTAGAGCTATAGACTTCATCAGAAAGTTAGAAAAAGGCAGAGAGAACCAGCTCTATACTATTGCTCTGTACTATTGGAGTTGAGTTTAATTTGAGGGATTCTGATTTTTCTTTGCTTTAAAAAAATCTCTGCTTAAAAATAGGTCAATGGCTGAAGAGATGATTTGCACACAGAAGATCCCAGTTTCAACCCTTGGCACCTACAAGAAGGGCTGAGAAAGATTTCTGCTTGAAATTCCAGAGGGATAACTAGTCACTATACTGAAGCCATTCTATTTTCAGCAATCTTGTTTTTATTTTCTACTTTCCTTTAATTCCACTTTATAGAAGCTTAAATGAGAACAGCGAGCACAATCAACTGGAACTCCACTATGTTTCCAAGTTGGCTGTAAAGTAATGCTTGGATTTACAAAAAGTACAGTATTTCCTTTTCTTTAGTCCAATCTTTTCCCTTCCATGTCAGTAGTTAATATTAAAAGTTTAACGTATTCATGAATAACATCCCAATGCACTGCATATGTCAAACAATACAGAAATAGCTGGTTGATATTTTACATAATTCATAAATTAAATTACCAGTTCATTTATTCAAAGAAAAAAAAACGAGGCTGCTGCAATTCATTTTTTAAAGAGAAAGTTAAAATGTGGCTTCCTTTCATAGGCTGTCAAAATTAATAGATTTCATGATATATTGGTACGAACTCAGAAATTACTGTGCTAATTCTGAAAGCTTTAAAAATAGACATATGTCCTGTATAATGGAAAGGGACAGAATATTTTGATATATCTGAGATAATTCAAAGATTAGGCTTTTGCCTTTCAAATTATTTTTTGAAAACATTCATTTGTACCTTTTAACTTTCAAAAGTAGATATAGAGCAAAAATTCTTCAGAGTCTCCAGGGCCAGTGCTAAGCAGATTGAGAAGATGGCTGAAATCTTTTTCTTCCAGTTGTTTGTACTCCAGGACAAGGGGAGGCTGGCAAAAGGGTTAAAATAGTGCCAGTGACTATCCAATATCCCATCCTTTTTTCATGTGTATTGACAGGTTAGTTGACATGGCTTTTGGAAAAAGGGCCAGGCTTTGTGCAATCACAATGGCCATCTTTACTTATTTGACATCCCTGTGATGCCCCTGCTGCATTTTAAAATCAGTGTGGATCTTTTTCACAGGGTGGACCTTTTACCCTAACCCTAAAAGATAAAAGAATCCCTACAACTTTTACTCCGTTATTTGTAGCCGACTTTAGGTGATGGTGTTTCATCTCTGTTTCTTTAAGCCATTGACCCAGTGCTGTCCAAAGATGTTTCAGCAGTCACGTGGTCAGCATAACATCACTCCGTGGCACAAAGAGTACAGTGAAACATGGAATGCTGTTATCTTCTCACCAAAGCGGTACCTATTAATCTACTTGTATTTTGCATGCTTTCCAATTGCTAGGTTGGCAGGAGCTGAGACAAGTGATAAGAGCTCACTCTGTCACAAATCACCAGAGCACAGATCTTCTCCAGCATCTGTTAAGCCACTGAGCAACACCAATTCTTTTCCCATAACCTTAACCATTCCACACACCCCAGGCTTTTTTTGTGGGACTGCCAAGGATTTCAATATTTTTGAGGTTGATTGTCAATATTATTTTAGGATTCACTGGCACTTATTATTTCTTAAATTAATTTTACAGTAGCTTTCTCAATCACTTGAACTTTATGAGAAGATTTATACCCTAATATAAGAATAAAGACCTTGAGGCTAGTTGCTGCTGAATCCCAATTCTCAGAATTCCTCATCAGTGGCTTTACAAGATAATGTTCCTCCCACTCTTCCAACGTTGAAGTAAGTTCTGTCAACTTCAGTATTTTGGATTCCTTCTTTACTCCTCACATAGTCCATCTGTGGTCTTAAAGCATATTAGTATAATTTGGAATCTGCCATCTTTTAAAACTTCCTTCCTTCCTCCCTCCCTCCCTCCCTCCCTCCTTCCCTCCCTTCCTTCTTTCCTTCCTTTCTGAGATTCCACCAAACTGCCTTCTTGTGCCTAGAAAGTGTCATTTTTTATGCTATACAGCCATATACATTACCTGAATCCTGGAAATAACAAGTAAAATAACACTAATTCTGTATTAATCATATTATTTATGTGGGCCTTCTGTTTCTGTGATGGAGTCCAGATCAAATGTTTGTTTCAAACTGCCCTGCCTCATTCAAGAAGAATAATGTGGGGGAAGGGCAAACAATATAATTTCCACTTGTAATCTTCCTCTGGTTTTCTAAAACTTCTGCTGTGTTCTTTCATTTAAAAACTCTACAGGAATAAAAGAAAGCACGTAGAACTCAACAACATTTTATCTAGTCTGCCAATTTATCTAGTCTAACCAAAGTTGCTTTGGATAGTGGAATGGACAGCATATCAATTTAAAACAAACAAACAAACAATAAATAAATAAAATTTGCATGTAACAAGAGCCATTCCAAATTGAAAAGTAATGACCTTCTCTTATCTCCCATGGTCTAATCTTCAAGAACATTTGTTTTTCACTGTTATAGCTGTATTATTTTATAAAAATAATCCATGTTGGGCTGTAAATATTTTCCTCATCAGTCAAAAATGTTTTAGGAGAGTATCTGCTGGCAGAACTGAATGAAAATAGCATATGGCTATATATTTAAACTACCTGCTTTCCATCCCTGACCTTTATTACAGGAATGCTATAGGTTTCTTTTATTTTCACCAATATAACTTTTGAGGGTAGAGGAAGCTTTGCTTGTTAAATTGGAAAACACAATTTAAAATAAATATTTGATATAATAGCTTACCAAATTAGGTCCATGTAGGCTTTTAATTGATTTAATTACATCTGCAAGACATAGCATTATTGGAATTTATACATAGATGGCCATTTACAAAAAAAACTCAAAGTTTCAAAGGTGCAGAATCCAACAATATATTATATTCCATAAAACCTTTATCCATATCTTGTTTTTAATAGTCTACAAAAATATGACCAACTATTCTGAGTGTTTCCCTCTTCCTACAAAGCATTTCATCCAAAACAAAGGAAATACAGAAACAATCAATTAAGTTTAGTAGGCAGGACAATACTGTTATACACAGATAAAATAATGTCATATATGGGGCTATGCACCATTGAATACATTTTCTCACTTTCCTTTCTCATTAATTTATAAAATTTACCTCTCTTGAAATTAAATGTTACTTAAGAAAATGTAATTAAAACATTTACATTTAGCATACAATCAGAAAAGCAAAGCTGGAGCAAACCAACAGTCTATCTTGATCAGAAGCATGTTCCTACAGTAACCATGGAGGTGTTTATGATTAATCCACAATCAAGGCATGAACAAAATACTACCCTCTCATATATGCTCTTAAGCAACTGGTATTGAAAAATGCTCTGCCTCGGATTCTGATGATTATATAGCCATCATGATTAGTCAACATTCATTACCCTGTTCTCCATGAATTTGTCTAATTCCTTTTTAAAATCTTTTTTAAACATCATTTCCAGATCTTTTGAGTCATGCAGTCTGCAGCTTAACTATGCACTGTACAAAGAAATGCTTCCTTCTGCTGTGCCAAATGTCTCACCATTCAATTTAATTGTATCAGCCTATATCCTAGCATTCCGTATAAATTGTGTCACCTTGAAGACATTTAGAGCTGCACAGTGCAATCTGAGCCTATACACAAAAGCCTGAATGTGGGCTCTAAATGATGCTGGTGGCTTTGGAGATAAAAGGAGGCAGATGAAAAATGCTGGAGGATTGTCATCCAGCTTTTAAGAAAAGTATCCTGAAATATATATTCAGCTCTTTATCAAGACTACATTAAGTCCTGTTGAGAACCACTGGAATTAAGTTATATTCCTACATATATTAGAGTGTTTGAGTGAAACCTTGCTGGATTTTCTTGGAAATACCATGCTCACAACCTAATTTGAGCTAAGGATCAGATAGGAGCAGGTGGCGTAGTGGTTAGAATGCAGTATTGCAGGCTAATTCTGCTGACTGCCAGCAGTTTGATCTTGTCAGGCTCAAAGTTGATTCAGCCTTCCATCCTTCTGACGTTGGTTACCATATTTTGCACAATTTGTATTCAAGGCACCTGGCAGGCTGTAAGAGAGAATTGCTAGATACCTGAATGGGGTTTATGTCTTCTAAGTTTGATTTTATTTTTCACTAGAGCTGAGGTGGGCTAACTTTAAGTCAGTCAACAAAAAGTTCACTTGGTGACAAGGTTATGACTTCATTTTTTTTTAAAAAAATAAAGTTCATCATAACAGGACACATTCTATCCATTTTAATTATTTTATTTTATTTATATGCCTTCTAGTCAATGTTGGTTCTTGGTAACTGCCCGGATAAATCCCTGCAGTTTTCTTGGCAAGATTTTTTGGAAGTGGTAAGGCTGAGAGAGAGTGACTGGCCTATGGTGGCTTTGTGCCTAAGGTGGAACTCTTGGTTTCTACTTTAATGTATTAATCATTAAACCAGGTTAACTCCCTTGTCCTATATTGGAGACATAACCTCTCTAACCCTATATGATGGAACCAGTACCAGCCACCTGGTGCCCAAAATAATGAATTACCTTTTCTACATAAACTGCTTACTTTGTCTAAGAAAAAGTTGTATACTTCCACCTTACTGTGACTATTGCTCAAGTTTTTAAATAAATTTATTAAAATTTGATTACTAATAATATATATAGAACAATCTTATTAAAATATTTTTCATTATACTGGTAGTGATTCTCATGTAATGAAAAGGATCCTAAAAAGAAAATTTCAAGGTTACGAATCCCATTTTGGGACCAAACCCAACCAGTTTCATTCATTATAATAGAATTTGGAATTGTTACTCATTTTAGAAGTGAGACTGGTATATGATGTGAATAGCAATCATAACAGTGGAAGTTTATAATAAATTTAAATTATCTCTTTTTAAAAATAGTAGATATACATTTAGGACAGTTTTATGGAACAAGAGAGAATATGTACCTGTTTTCATTTTTATTTTTCAAGCATTGTAAGTGGGGAGACATAGAAGTAGGGTGAGTGAATAAGTGGAGAAGAGTAACTGAAGATAAAGCTTCAGTTTTACTCCATAAACATAGAGCTCCCCTTATAAAATTTCACAGGTTTTAACTTAGCAAAAGGCTACTTTATCCCTCTAAAGAACAGGCTATTATAAAATCTTTCCTGTTATGCTGGTGAGAGCTGCAGAGATGACTTTGGAAAAGGAACATCTCAATTAGTTAACATGAATGAAGTCCAGAAAAGGAAGAAGCTTTCAAGATCTGGCTACTGTACTATAGTCTATACCAGTCAAGTAGTATTCTAGTATTTCTTGTGGTATCGGTTTCCTGACCTGACCTATCAATCCTGAAAGGCTGAAATTGTTTTTCCCTTCCTTTCTTATACTAAAGAGAGTTAAGGCAGAATTAGTTTACATTTCTTTCTAACATTTTATTCCTTTCTGGGACTAAATTCATGTTTTGCTAAATGCCACATTCCTTCTCTGTGGCCACCTCTGTAATTTCCTACAAACACATATTTCTAGACCAATCCTTAATTTTGTATAAAAAGCTCCTTCTTTTCATAACGTGATTCACACCCACACAAATACACCACACAGGCATACACACTCTATTCCTTTAATCACCACTACCTAGCATTTATGAGTGAAGCTCTTTGGAATAATATAGTACTCATTGCAGCAACATAGAGGAAGGGGAGGATTTCTATGAGGAGATCACAGTGAGCTCTGATAGAAGGTTCACCAATAAGGATTCCATATCTAAAAAAAAAAATGTAGAGCATCTGTTTTGCATGTCTTCCATCATGTTGATATTCCAGAAGTTGTCTCACCAGGTGTGGGGTTCCAGGAAACCAGTGACATTCTAAGATGGCTCCCCTATTGTGGTTTATATTTAGACTCTCTCTGTACTTTGTGATCTACATATTTTAATTTTTAATCATATTTTAATAATGGTTGTTTATAGTTTTATTATTATAATTTTATATCATTGTTTTGTTTGACTGTTGTATGTCAGAGCCACTTCTGAGATAGGCAGCCATATAAATTTGGCCAATAAATAAAATAAACAAAAGAGTCAAAATGGCTGCCACAATCTTGCAATCAAAGCCTGCTTCTTTTTTATGTGTGTCACAGGTGACACTTCAATTCCATGTTTGCGGCTGCCATCTTGACTTTTTTTTTTGACTCCCTTCCTATAGGTATCCTTGTAATTTTTGTATGGAGAACATTTTTCTCCCGCTTAGGATTTTAGCTTTTTCCTAATGTTAAGCATGGCATATGGATAGCTGCTGTTTTGCTAGTTTCAATAAATAACAAATCTTGTTTGAAAGTAACAAATAGAATTTGGGAAATTATTAGAACTTTTTATGCCCACACAGACTTCAATCTGTTAATCTAAGATTGGTAGACACTTTTAAAATAAAGCATGGGCTCCTATATTAAGAAAACAAAATTTAAAAAATTGAATACTTCTACAAATTTCCTTAGCTGGTGTACAAACACATTAAGGCTGATGCTCATAATAATAATGATTATTTATATCAGTCATGAGTGAAAATGTATCATTCCCACCCATTCCAATATTGTTTTAATAGGTTGAGCTTTGATTATTACCACATACACATAAAATGTACTTTAGTATCTTATCTCCCTGGTGAGCTTTATTTCAATGTAACTACTTACAGAAAGAAAACTTTCTTTGTGCTAAAATAGTGAAAACTCACCCTAAGACATCAAAATTCAAAAATCAAGTCAAGTAGAGTTAATCTTGAAATTAACACCATACAAATATCTCTTTGCTTTATCATATCACTTTGTCATGACTTCTATCCAGTTCTGGAGGCTGTATTTTGGTGACCACATCGAAGTTAAAGCATTGGAAAGCTTTCTTGGGAATAACTGCTATATCAATTTACCCTATTCACTGCTACTGTGAGGTTCCACTAAAGACTCTCCCTGTGCAAAAGCCTACAATAGATTAAATAAACCATATAAAGCAGATGGGCTGAGGGGCATCATTAATTACATAGAAAATGCATCTTACATCTGTCCTGGCCATTTCTGTCTAGTCTTTGATCCAAAATTATAGATAAACATTTCAGCAGAGTCTATATACAAATGCATTGGAAATGTCCTAAAACAGCCATGACATAAGCAGCGTTCTCTTTTTCCCTTTCGAAACAAGCCCAGTTAAACCAGGTTAGCATTTGGGTCACAAATTGTTTGCAAAAACAATAGAAAAGGCGGCTGAAGTTACACAAAACTAACACGGTTCACAAAAAATGAACAGCTATTTGTACACTGGTAAAGAATTCCTTAAATGTTAACTCATTTTCTCTCAAATACAGTGCTAATAAAAGGCTGGTTCACTGGAATTTGCACAGAAAAAGAGATAAGGGATAAGTAAAGATCCTTGCTGTGCATCACAAAAAGGCAGTCCTAAATTCTCCATTTAATCCAGATTTAAAAGTGAAACTTGCATTTCTATACAAAAAAAGGTACAAAGTTAGAAGGTGACATTATATTACATCTATTATCCATAATATCACAGTGCTAGTTTTAAATGGCTAAAACAAGAGAGGTTTAATTGATTTAATATATTCTATGGCAAACAAACCCTGTGTCTTGGTATCAATACCAGATAGCTCTTTTATCTTTAAGAGGCAATTTCACTTACAAGTGCTAATTGCAATTGATTAAAAAAAAATTTTGGTGTTTGATATGAATAGTTTTGCTTCTATTTTTTCCTTTGTGGCATTAATAAAAGGAACCAGGAAGAACTACCTAATGTGCTCTGTTTTTCCTCAAAGGAAATTGAAATTATATGAATTCCAGCCTGAAAAGAAGCAGTTCTAAAGCCCCTAAATTTCTTGCCGTGTACTAACCTAATAATAGAACTAAAATTAAAACCTTCTATGGTTTTAAAATAGAGCATGTTGACAAGCCTTCAGAATGTGCCAGCTTTCCAATGAGGGTCCCACCACAGCTTCAGTTTGTTGAATGAAGTTCCTTAGTCATCCTCAGTTCTGCTTTCACTGGATTTTGTACTATCTCCTATGTCTTGGTGTGGTGCAGCACCTGGAGAGAAACAATTGTTCCTGTGTTAGAGAAATTATGATTAACCTAACCACAGTTTGTTAAAGCCACATGATATATGAAGTTACTTTATCTCAAATAATTATACTAGATGACACAATTGGTTGGAATAATTGTAAATGGAAGCTGAAATTTCTGAAAGGTTAAACTGGAGGAGGAAAGGGTGCACGGTCTTGGAGGAGACCAGAAAGGGTGCACGGTCTTGGAGGAGACCAGGAGACTATCACGGTGCTCTGTCAAAAAAAAACAGGTAGCTTGGTGGCCAGATGTTTAGCTTACACTTATTCCTTGTCATTTAACATGAACTAGGCTGATCTAACGGGATTTGAAGACCAGGTCTCCCTATGCTTGAACTGGTGTATTCTTGAATAAGAATACACTAGTTCAACATTTTTTATTATTATTATGGTGTGCCAGTACAAGCAATGTCACACTCTTTTTAACATGTTTCCCCAGTAAAAGTTAATTAAAATGTTCATACTTTCAAGATCCATCTGGTGTTGCTGAGCACAGGATCTCTGTGCAGCAAGAGCCTTCTTGTCTTCCATTGATTTCAGATCCTCTGGCGGCCAACGAAGCTCTCCACTTTCAACATCCCCCATCTCAGATGGCTCTACCACAATGGATGGTAATCTCTTTGACAGTTTTGGATACTTTTCATGGGCATCTGGAAAAGCCTATGAAGTACAATGAAGAATTTGACTGTTTTCATCACGATGATCAGGTTGTAATGACATGTATAAAAAAAAATATCTATAGGAGCAAATGGATGTTCTCTGTTTCAATGTTTTAAAATGCCATTAAAGATTATAAAAAGGAAAAACTATCAAATGCCATAGCAATAATTTGAACAATCTTGCAACACATAACTTTCATAAACCAGGAAAGCTAAACTAAAGTTCTAGAGGAAATGGACACGTCCATATTACAAACTAGTAATTTTGTTTTTAGTGGCATCCTGTTGATTATTAATTCTCCACTGGAAATAATGGGGCAATGGTGGTGGTAGTTGCTGTGCTCTTCATAATCTGCTTCGGGCTTCTTGTGAACTTGCATTTTCCATTTTATGCACCGGAAGACAGAAAGGAATGCTACCGAAATAATTCTTATCATGCAATTTATCTCAATTTATCTTTAAACTTCACCTTAAACTCGTTATCTTAACTATTCTGAACATTAAAACCAATTAAAGGTAAGCAACATTTTGAAGGTGAATTCAACTAAAAGATTGTTTTCTGTCAAACCAAGAGACACTTCTTCCCTTTAGCCTAGGGAAGAACATGATGGAATATTTGAAACTGACCGAATAGGAAGGCAACATACAGATGGGTTCCTTGGTATCACCCCCCAAAAACAAGAAGTTAGGCTTTCAATACGCATTGCCTCCTGCTGTGGCCTCTTAGCTCAAACATTTGCCAGTCTGATACAATGTCATTGGGCAATAGAAATAAGAAATAGTGCAGCATATGTCCTGGCAAACCAAGAAGCTTTACCTCCCACCTTTGGTACTTTATTGACACAGCTATAAACAATGGACAATATTGTGACATATTGCTATTTGCACTCTTATCATTCTGATGGTTAATATTTGTTTAATACAAATATCAAATATCCAATATTTAATCATCTGGCATGAGTGCAGCTGACAGCCTCAACTCAAACCAATTACAATGGTTATGAAACCACGAGAGCAGTTATACTGCAAATATTAACGAGCATGGTTACTTGAGAACAAGATGGTTTTTAATACAGGTATCATCAGATCAATCTCCATATAAATGACTCCAGATCTGGTTTCAGTCTCCTTACATGGAGGATTTCAAAGGCTAGATGTCAGATAGAGAAAGATACAGAACCAACTGCCAGTCAGCACAGACTCTACCAATACTTGCAATAGGGGAGCACATTTTCTACATATTTATGGGTTTTCAATTAATTTCAAAAAGCCCAAGGAAATGATTAGCTAACGTCCCTAATAAGGGCAAGTTGTCAGTTCCTTAGCATGGATGGAGGTTTTTAAATATATTTTAAAAAATATTTAAAAAATAGTTTACTTAAAAATAAAATAAATGTCTATGATGAGGCATCTGCCACTTCTCTCCTGCTTTCATCTTGCTCAGTGATAACCTGCCATAAACTCTGGAGTGGGGAGTTTGGGGGGGGAGGGAAGGGGGAGACTCTCCAAACTGCTGTGTGCTGGCCAGAGATACACTTGGCCAAAAAGAAGAATGCAGCTGAATTCCAAGGACAACCATTCTGAAAACTTACGGCTTGAGTCAGTGGTGGGATTCAAATTTTTTTACTACTGTTTCTGTGGGCGTGGCTTGGTGGGTGTGGCAAGGGAAGGATACTGTAAAGTCACCAGTCAGAGGTGGTATTTGCTGGTTTTCCGAACTACTCAAAAATTCTGCTACCAGTTCTCCAGAACTGGTCAAAACCTGCTGAATACCACCTCTGGTTTGAATACGATAGGACACAAGGAGACCAATGGAAGGCAGATGTGGGAAACAAGGGATTTTCACTAGGGAATTGGCATGGGAATCTCAGGCCTGGCTTTGTTTTACTATATTTCACCTGACTGTAGTAAAATGATACCTTTCTCTCAAAAATGGAGTCATGGATCATTCTTGCCTAAGGTTCAAATCAAGGCAGGACTGACAGGCATTTTGTTTTAACATGCAGAATTAGCTTGCAATAGTGCATTCTAACCACTGCACCACCATGGTTTGTACTACTGGGAAGTGGCTTCTTCTTCTTCTTGTGCCATATCCATCATCGGGCATTGGCGATCATGTCAGTAATCCTATTTTTTATCAGCAGCTGCACGAAAAAGTGCTGCTGAGTTTTGTCCAAACCAGTCCCTTAGATTTTGAAGCCATGATGCTCTTCTGCCTTGACCTCATTTGCCTTCCCTCTTTCCTTGGAGGATTAAGTGAAGTATGCCGTGTTTTTCTGGGTGTCGCATCACATGTCCAAAATACTTTCACTTTTTCAAGGTTTTGATGACTTCCCTTGGCTTTCCCGGGTGGCATATCACCTCCTCATTTCTGATTTTGTCAATCCAATTTATACATAACAGCTGCCTATAAATCCACATTTCACATTACTTCTAGTCCTTTCAAGTGGCTTTTTGTCAGAGACCAACTCACCACTCCATAGAGCAGGATAGAAAAGATGTAGAATCTGACAAGCCTGATTTTTAATCTGAGACTTATGTCAAGACTGCTGAAGACCTTTTTCATTTTGAATGGGAAGTAGCAGAAATTATAATACATAGATAGGAATGAGGCATATATGAGCCCTTGAAGTAACTACAAATGGAAGCACAAATGGCCAAACAGGCGTTTGGTCTCTGGCATGGGGTCTTAAAATTGTTCAATCACTGAACTTCACTGTCTACTTTTTTTTCTGTTTCTTGTTGTCATCTTCATTGGTCAATCTGGAGAGTGCACATTAATCCACAGAGGGTGCCTCATTTGCTGCATTTGAAAACTTATCAAGCATTTTTAAAATTCATGCCAGTGTAAACATGTGGTCGGTCTAACCACCAGATTTAAAGCTGTGACTAAAATTCTCAGTCACCCAGGTATAAAATGACTATAGAAAACTTAATATACCACATCATAACAAGAATTATTCTTAATAGGAATGCGTGTAAAAATGTATATATTGAGGAAGAATGAACAGAAACGAAGTATTTTAAGGATGAAATATACCTTTCAAAAAGGTATATGGAAGGAAAAACCTTAGACAAAAATATGTATATTAGGAAAACGTACTAAGAAATGGGTATGGGTTTCCATGATTTTTTTTTTGCCAAATTTACCAACTAATGTAGAAAATAATTTAGGATGGGGAAAATGAGAAATTTTGAGAGAACTATTCAGATTAGCCTGTTGTTATTTTTAAGGGTTGCATGACACCTTTATAACCTCATATACTTTAATGAGAACAGTTGTAAAGATAATACATCTGTTGATATATAAGTCCCATTGTTGGAAGTATTAGAAGACATTTTGTAGATATTTAGATTTACTGGTAATTACTGAGTTAAAAAAAGCTTAAGGAAATGTCAGAAAACTGTAATGTAAATCTCAAAGCCTTCTGATTGTTTTCATCAAATACATCTTCCTTACTATCTCTTACTACTATAGGATGTTTAGCATGCAATGGAAGAATAAATGTTTGCTGTAAGCCTCCTGAGATCTCCTAGTTAGTAGGTCTTCATGGAATTACCAGTAAATATCAACAATACTCTTATTTCTAACATTTATTTTAACAAATGTGAACATAGAAAAAAAGTAAAAAAGAATTCATGTAACATGTACGGAGACGTGGAATTGTTATCAATGCTATGATATACATTAATTAATATTTTTCTTATCAGTAATAGTTGCCCAAGGCAGATCTCCCAATTTTCCAATAAAAATGGCCAAACTGATTCCCTGCCATATCCTTATTTTAACTTATTTTTTGCCTTTTATCAAATCCTTAGATTATTTCATCTTTATTTAATCTTATACATTGTATGTGACTGAAGAATAGATAATACATCAGACATACACTAGAACTTGCAAAGAAAATTCACAAAACTTAGGGAGATTCCCAAATTATGGGTACTTCTAGACTGTACTTTTCTTATACAGTCAACTTATCACATTTGTGTAATTATGCAGGGAGAAATCCAGATGTCTATTTTATTTGTCAATTTTCAATATCTCCACACACTTTTTCCATTAAATCATAAACATCCCACAAAGAGGAAGAGGTAAATTTGTTATATAAGCTATCCAATTTCAAATGTCCTGAGTGGGTATTTTAGAATTGTAGCCTGAAGTAGGCTAGATTTACATAACAACTGATTCTGCCCAAGGCCATCCCTAAAGATACATATTTATAACGAAAAGCCACTTCTCCAAAAATACACTGTGCAAAAATATTACTCTGAAATACAGTAATTGTGGCAAAGTCATGTTGTTATAAATCATTGCAAATATAAAATCTCAGATTGATACACAATTGACACAATGCATATTAGTGTTTATTTTAAATATATTTACTCTTATGTACAATATTCTAATTATTGTTCACAATTTTATTTTTTTATTTCAGTGCATTGTAAGCTACTCTGTGAAAATTTGGTTTTGAAGGGTCACATATAAACATATTAGGAAAATACAGTGCAAAGTGGATTGCCTTATTTTCATTAGACTGAGCAAAAACAGGATGTCACCCCAGCAACCTCTGAGCCAAGTTGGAAAAATAACACTGTTATGTTCATTATAGACTACCATTTCCCTCATTATTGCTTTACTTGTTTTAAGTATGGTATATGATGTAGTGGGTCTAATTTCTTCATTCATAACTATATTCTGCTGGAAAATATGTTATAGAACCTTAGAATGGATCTTGAATCTATGGGGACTTTGTGTTCCAAGTTACATAAAAGAGAATGGCATTTAGTCAAAAGGAGATCAGTATTTCCATACTGAGCATTGCATTGAATGTAAATAAGAAAATTCTTTAATTGTCAAAAGTTGCATTTAAATCTTTGGCCCTATTAAAGTTGGAAGCACATGAACATCGCCTCCTAGATAGGGAAAATTAGAACATCCTGATCTGCCCACATGTATTACATAATCCCACCCAACTTCTCATCTATAGTTTTCCCAAAAATGAAGTACAATTTACTGTAAGGTTACCCATCCCTTACATAGAGAGATAGAGATAAATTATCAAAAAGGCAATCTTGTTTGATTAGTATGTATCGCCATTTTCCAGTGGTACTCCAAATCATGTAGCTGTTCATGGGTTTCTACATTCTAGATGTTGTCTGTCTAGTACCTTGATCTTGAATCTACTTTTTAAAATATGTCACTTGATTCACTGATGTAAAACCTAATGGGTTTCAGTAAGCAACTTTGATAGTACTGTGTTTTGTGAAACACTGTCACCTTCCATTATATTCAAAAGGAATTTAGTTCCCAGCTTCACTAAAATGATAGTCATTAACAAAACCTAGCTTATAATCCTTCTTGCACTTCAGATTAAAATATACAGTTTTCAATTTTTATATACTATGATCTTGTGCTGTCTCATTCTAAGAAGCTAAATTGTTCTGACAGTTTGAAGATGTGGTTTTGTCTGACTTGTAGCTTTGTATTCAATTTGCATACATACACTTACCTGAGTGGAAGTGCCTCCTTCTTCCTCAGGTTGGCTCAAAGTAAATTCTTCCATCACAGGTTCACGTGTATTCATTACCTCTGTCATGCTGCAAAAATCAGAACAGGCTATTTAAAATGAAAGATTTAAGAAAGGACAAATGTTTCATAATGTATTTTAATTTTCTTATCCACAAGCCAGTGAAAGCACAACATGGCTTAGGTATTAATTAATCAAGCTACTATACCTGTACATCGATTAACAGCATAATTCATATTAGTTGGATTCTTTTAACCGTGTTCATGAATTTGCAGAAAAAACAGCACTATTTGCACCACAACTTTCAAGTTAAATCTTTCCATATCAATAGTGATTCTTCTCTCTTCCTTACTTCAAATCAAGTCAGAAAAATTAGTGAGACATTAAACCAAAGACAACTCAGAAAAAAATGGATGGCAATTCCCTATGTCTCAATACATATTTTGTTTTTTTTTCTGAGGTTGCAGAAATGAGGCTGACAGAACTGATACGAAAGTGAAATTATGATGATGAATGGATGAATGGCTGTTCTAGCTTATTAAACAGAGGGATTAGGGGGGACATTATAGCTGTCTTTCAGTATTTGAGGGGCTGTCACAGAGGACTGATTTATTCTCCAAAGCACCAGTGGGCAGGACAAGAAGTAAAGAATGGAAGATTGTTAAAGAGAGATCCAACTTAGAAGGAAGGAGAAAGTTTCTGACAGTGAGAAAAATTATTCAATGAAATAGCTTGTCCCCCTGGAGTTGTGAGTGCTCCATTACTGGAGGTTTTAAAAAATAGACTGGACAACCATTTGACTGGAATGGCACACAGTCTCCTGCCTTGAGCTGGGGATTGGACTGGAAGACTTTTGAGGTCTCTTCCATTCCTATACTTCTGTATTCTGCGTTCTTCTGCTTTAAATGATCTTTTGAAACTTCCAAGGACAAACTTCAAACCAGAACAAATCAAAATTGCAGCCTACAATGAAACGCTGCCTGCTTCAATCATTTGCACCGAGACAAGTCCCTAAAGAAAATAACCACTATAATTAGAAAGTTAACATCCTCTGCCTGAGAAAATGTATAAAATGACATAACATATGTTGAAATGCCTCACCTTTGTGGCTGATGAAATTAGTTCATTAACCCGCTCCCCCGTAAATTGCTTCTAAGGGGAATGGATTTTGTGGCACCAGGTGACAGGGGAAATTGGACGTTTGCATGAACTAAAAACCAGAAAGTATGGTAGCAAGAATCAATTGAAATGGATGGATGAAATATCCACTCTGATTCCACACTGCAGTGCTTTCTCAAGGAAAGAGTAGAGAGCAAGAGCAGATGACATTTGCAGAAACAGTGAAGCTTAACCATGAAGCTTAATAGCGCAGAAATAAAATAAGTATAAAAATGCACAGATGCGCTTCCATGCAGCTGAACAATATTAAATGCTTTAAGAGCGTGTTACTAGGTTGTTCTTTTTTAACAGTTAACAGCCAGTCACCGGGACAGAATGAGAATTGAAACTATTCTGATGTCCTTGTTCAATATCAATTCCATTAGAATTTGAGGGATCTGTGTTGCGAAGCAACAGGAGGAAATAGGAAACCTAGTATGTAATGTTATACAGATCATTATAGGATGGCATCATCAAATTGTTTCTTCCTCAAGAAGGGCTTTGGTTTGAAGACACTTCGGATCATTGGCCCATCTCCCAAAGTCTGAGCCATAGGCCTGGCATGACATCAAGCCACAGTTTTGACAGTCCGTAGAAATGTCTATCATGACTTTTGCTGTTCTGGCCCATTTACTGCTATTGTTGCTCCGGAGTTGTATTCCAGCTTGGAAAAGATTTTGTAACCATAACAATGAAGCTGTGATGATGAAGGAAGACAATGTAGTCCCTATTTTCAGAGTGAACTTTTTTCTTTATTCACTGCAGGACTATGACTGCTTCTCTTCCTTTTTTTAGAACCAGTGATTTGAAAAGTTAGAGCTGCTGCCAGCTTGTTGATGCAAGGCATAAATAGCTATTCCATAGCCTCTTAATTAGGAGATATATTGGGAGATTTAAGACAATATATGCAGTCTTAAGGATAATAGAAACTAGATTGCTATCAGCTTGGAGCCTTGCCTTTTACTTTCACAGAAACCACTGACTATAGTTATTCACTGAAGGTTCAGTACAATTTTCCATAAAAAAAACAGACATGCCAAATTATTGTTGCACAAATGACTATCAAAGACAGGCATCAAGTTCCCCCTCCAAAAATATGGAAGCAATGTATGATATAAACTGCC
Source organism: Pseudonaja textilis (assembly GCF_049901715.1). Taxonomy (NCBI): domain Eukaryota; kingdom Metazoa; phylum Chordata; class Lepidosauria; order Squamata; family Elapidae; genus Pseudonaja; species Pseudonaja textilis. Next base: position 299,723,125 of record NC_141990.1, on the reverse strand, counting down.
TTGAATGTACATTAAGTTTTCCATTCAAAAGCATGTCACAATATGACAATTCAGAATGAACTACCAGGACTTGCCCAAGGAATCTAACCTGCTGAAGTATCTTTCATTCAGTAATATGTACTGGCTTGTTCAACCCAGATGCCAGCAATATCTAGAACTCATTTTAGGAATTGATTGGGATGCTTTCGTTTTTTCCTGAACCTGCTTGCATACTGACAAAGACTAGCACAAGTGTTATGTCAATAGGTTCCTTTCTTTCCTACAAACTACATTTGTAATGCACTCAGCATGTAGTGCAGCCTAAAGAGGGCAAAAACCTAGATCTAAATCTAAGGAGCAAGCTTCTTTCATCCTCTTGACAAAAAGCGGGAATTGGCAGATGAGTACATCATTAAGAACTAAGCATCTGAGCTGGGGTAAATAAGGGGAAGAAAATGACATAAATGCAAATTACATTTACCTTCTAAGGACATGAATGGATTTGTCCCCTGAAAAATCTATGCTTGTTGCCAATGTTCGCTGTGGGAAGGAAGTGTTGTGCCAATTGCGTCAATCACGTAGAGCATCTGAAAAAGACAATATTGGAATGAATCAGAGGATGCAGTGGAAGTGACAAAGCTTAAAGAATGGGCATAATGAACTTGAGATAAAAAAGAGAACGAGAGGAAGCAGGCAGTTCCACACTGAAAATTCTACAAAATTCCAAGAGAAAGTTTAGGGGAAATTTGTATATATAGTAGATAGACCTATGCAGTTGCTAGGATTACAAAGATGCTTGGCTTTCCTTCTATAACCATGAAATCTGCCACTGTTTCTTTTCTGAGGAATCTTACCCAAAATGTAATATTCAACCCACTTTGTGGGGAAAAAAAGACTAAAGCTTGAACCTATGTAACTTTCACTGTTATTTCAACTCAGGATCAATAACTATGGATAATATGAGACCCAGAAGGTTTACTAGATTTATCTGAAAGAAAGACTTATTGCTTTGTCAAATATTTTTTATTTAGTATGCAGGGGTCATCTTAGATTTGCTGCAAAAATGGCAAATGTGTCTTTCTTTTTTTGCAGTGGAACATGGTTACAGACTCCCACTGATGTTTTTATAATAGGGGACTTGAAGTTTGTTGAAGAGAAAAGTGACAGGCAAATAGATTTTGATGAAACACTCTGCCCATTTGACCACAGTTACCCTCTGGCTATCATGTTGCTTATTAATGGCCAATAAACAAGTTGCTGTAGACACACACACATACACACACTGGAATGTTTGTACTGGTAAAAGGACTTAAAAAGTTATGAAAGACAGCAAACATCAGGGTCCAACACAGGGTACAGTCTCTCCTTCCCAACTCAAGGAATCTCTAACAAAAATATTTTATGCCAGCCACAGCCATTTCTCTAGAATCGAAAAAGGTGTCTTTACTGAAATGAATAGCAGTAGTGTGCAAGTGGTATGCCTTTCATAACTTGGATCATAGCCACAGAGGTTTAACAAACCTTCTTAGTTAGGAATCATTTCAGTCATAATGCAGAATAGTAGATTAATCAGGCAATGATTTCATTCAAAAATAACAATTAGAGAAAATATGTCCCTTATCTTTCAATACTAATTTTCTGAAAAGATCCTGGGTCATTACAATTAAAGAGATTCTAATGCTCCACAACTACCTCTGTAATAACAAGCCAACTCTGTTTTCATAGACTATAGAGCATAGAATCATAAGCAGTATCCTATTAATTGTTGTTATGCATCTGTATAAAAATTGGCTTTTATTCTGTTCCAGGAGTCATCAGAAATCTCTAGGCAATTTTATCCTTTTCTTCTTCCTCCTCTGTCCAATTTGCTTTTATTTATGATAAAAATAGGCTGAGATATAATGTCCAAATGATGAATCATAAAATATATTGTTTAAAAAGAATAGCAAATCTCTTTGTACTCTAAATCACTGTTCATGATACTAACATCCATTTAAATGCTTGAACCAAACAACTCTTACATTGTTCTTGATGCAAAAATTTAGCCATTGCAAAAACAATTATTATAATATAGACCAAACTATCCAGATAAAACTGTATAGCCTAGAGGATTTAATGTATGGATGTCCTTCCATCCTTCCATCCTTCCTCCTTCTCTCCCTTCTCCTCTCCAACTTCTCTTCTTATATAAGCTTAAAAGCCAAGTTTTATACAGATCCATAACAACAAAAAATATGACACTGGTTTTATTGAGATAAAATAGTTTTAAATATAGGAAGCTGGCTTAATCAAAGTTAGACCTATTAATTAAGACTCTTTGCTTGGGATTTGTCTCCCATAGATGCCTACTTAACTGGAGCAAATGTATAATCTAGCATTTTACCCAGATACTGTAATATGTAATTCATATAAGTGATATGGTTCACTTGCCAACATATTATTCTGTTTTTGTTTTTGTTTTAATTTGTATGTTTAGTTTTTCAAGCTATATTTAGATTGTTCTTTTCTATTGTGTTATGTGTATTTCTGAGATCTTGTAATTTACCAATGATAATGCTAATTGGAATTAGAGAACTCGTTTGCAACATTTTCCCCTGACTGAACCATGGGTCCAGATGAGTGAACAGGCTGGCTGAAAAACAGCATTTGAATTCCCAAATTTCAAGACAACAGCTTGGATTCCAAATTAATCAGAACATTTTGAAGACTTCCTGTAATCACCCAAACCCTTTTTCCAGATACAATATTTCTCCAATATAATATTTGTACAGTGGAACCAATGCAAAACTAAGCAAAAATATGGAGCTGTCCTGGAGTTTATATTCTTATAGTTATAACCAACTGTTCATCTACAGTAACTCCTGCATTTTATAGTTCCTGTAGAAACATATCCTGTAGAAACAATTCTTCTTTTGCTATATGAACAGAAGAAAATTGTGCTGGATACAAACGTGGTCCATTGAGGTTCTACCACAAGCATAACGAAAAAGACAGTGTCATTCTGTTGTTTCCCCCCATTTTTAGTGCCATAGTGCTACAGCAGTTTTATAGCCCCATGAATTAATTCCTAAAACAATAGCTATCATCACATCACGTGACATTGTATTTGTTTATTTCATGCTTTGCAACTATGAAGTCATTCCTGCTATCAGGATAGAAAGATCTATTCCAGAAAAGCTTTAACAATAGATTCAGCTAACTGTATACAGTGGCTTTTTAATGGAGAATAAAATATATGATTACCTTCAGCATTACCTTGCTTGCCACAAGTTAGTCATTCATAATATCACTTGAAGTGCTGTTCTCAATTCCAGGAACATTTGATCCTTCGGTATCTGTGACAAATCATCACTAGCCTGACTCACAGCTTAGATGCCTCAAGCTAATAATCCCTCTCTATATAATGTGTATATAGCTTTGTATAATATCCTACCAATTGCTTTACTGAAGGGGGGGGGGGGGTGACTTGTAGTATATCCCGCTGAGAGTTTGTAACTTTGGAGCAATAATTGAAACTTGCACACTGATACTAGTAAATATTAATTATTGGTCAGATTATCCCAGAACCAATAAGGAAAACCAACAACAGCAACTCTATTTCATACAACACTTGCCTGGTGCTTATGTTTCCACTTGTCTTATGCCTTGGACAGTTCCTGTTTTGTAGAATGTTTTTTTAAAAACAGGAATGTAGTTCAGAGCCAGTCAAAAGATTAATAGCAATAGCACTTAGACTTATATACCACTTCACAGTGCTTTACAGTCCTAAGTGGTTTACAGAGTCAGCATATTGCCCCCAACAATCTGGGTCCTCATTTTACCCACCTTGGAAGGGTGGAAGGCTGAGTTAATCTTGAGCCTGGTGTGATTCGAACTGCCACATTGCAGTCAGTTGGCAGTCAGCAGGTAGTCTGCAGTACTGCATTCCAACCACTGTGCCACTGCAGCTCTTATCCTTGACATACAGTATCCAGATAAGATTAGAAAAGGCTCCCATGTAAATATTTGAAGAATCTCAGGGTGGAGGGAAATGCAAAAAACTTCAAACACATACAATTATGGTATGTGCCTCTATAACTTGGTTTCTTCACTTTTCTGCTTTCTAATAATAATTTTTATGTTGCCTGACTCCCAGTGACTTTGTGTGATCTATTTTACTCTAAATAAATGGAAAGCTATTCCAGTGTCTTGTTCAGTGGATTATGATAGACAGGAGGAGACATTTTATCCCTATTACAAATTCCATTGTCTTAGATGATAGATAGATAGATGGATAGATAGATAGATAGATAGATAGATAGATAGATAGATAGACAGACAGACAGACAGACAGACAGATGATAGAGTGAATTTAAACAATAAGCAATTTAATGTTTACTTTAAACAGCTTTTAATATATTAAAACTAAACTAAGATTTGCACCAATAGAAAAACTTCAATTAATCAACGTTCTTCATTTTGTCCAATCTGAATAAAAAAAGCTGGACCTTGAAATTGGCTAAATTTTGATCATCAAAGATTTTCTGATTTGGGAGGAAAAAAGGCAACTCTAGGAGCAAAACAGCCACATATCTGGAATTTTTATGACTTTCTGAATGTGGACAACAGTCATATATAACAGCATATTCAACCTTACTGCCAAGGAACTCAAAACAAGAGAGAGCAATGTTACCACAATTTCTTCCTATACCACATATTTAGGTTAGGTAAAATAATTCAAGACATCCCTGCCATCTTAATGGTGGAATATGATTTCATAGAATAATAGGGTTGGAAGAAAGTATTTAAACCATCATCTGCAATCTCATGGGGTGAATAGAAATCCAAGGGTTTGTTTTTTTTAAACCCAGATAACTGGCTCTCTCTACTTTCCATTTCATTACATCCAGGAAATGTCTGTGGAGGTTCTCAGTCATCCAGGTCATGGTAGCCCTAAGGTGCTTTTTCAAGAGGCAACTGGACTTTCTGGTTTTTCTTTGAAGATGTTTGACCTCTTATCCAAGAAGCTACTTCGGCTCTGACTGGATGGTGGGAAATGGAAGGAGTTATACTCCTTGCAGATAGCTGGTCATTTGCATTCTTTTACAGTGTCATAAAGTTCACAGAGGGAGAGAGATATCTACCTCCAATCTACAACACAGTCCTTTCAACAGTTCCAAGAAGGCTCCACACCCATTTGCACCACTCAGGTGACCCTGATGACACAGATAAACCTCCAGGTGACCTTAACAACTCACTAAAAAAATGCAAATGAGCAGCTGTCTGCAAGGAGTATAAATCTTTCCATTCTCCACCATCTAGTCAGAGATGAAGAAGCTTCTTCTTGGATGAGAAGTGAAACGACTTCAAAGAAAAACCAAAAAGTCTAGTTGCCTCTTGAAAAAGCACCTTTGGTACATCCAGGAAAGGAAATTTCTGGGGAATTAATTCCACTGTTGAACTCAATCAAAATGGTCCTTGATGGGACCTTGGAGGTCTTTGAATCCAACCCCCTGCTCAAACAGGAGATCCTATACAATTTGAGATAAGTAGCTGTCCAGTCTCTTCTTAAAAACCTCCAGTGATGAACACACAACTTCTGGAGGCAAGCTGTTCCACTGGTTAATTGTCCTGATCGTTAGGAAGTTTCCTCTTAATTCCAGGTTGCTTCTCTTCTTGATTAGTTTCCATCCACTGTTTCTTGTCTTGCCATCTGATGCTTTGGAAAATAAGTTGACTCCCTCTTCTTTGTGGCAGCCCCATCAAATACTGGAATACTGCTATCATGTCTCCCCTTTTTTTTCTATACCCAGTTCCTGAAACCGTTCTTCAAATATTTTAACAACTGTTCTTGCTGTTAGGAATTCTTTTTCCAAACAATCAAAATCTGCCTTCCTGTAGCTTCATCATTCCATGTCCTGACAGAACAAGAACATTTAGGCTTCTTAATCCTAACCTTGATCTTCTCCATCCCATTGGAATACCCTTTCCTCTCTAATGGAATGGTTCTTAAGGCACAACAACTTTAATCTTACATTGCATCTAATAGTATGGCAGTTCTTATGTATTGTTGACTCCAAACATCTTGTGCGGTTGCACTCTCAGTTCTTTATGGTTTTGGCAAAAGAGTTGTCTCTCCTTCCTAGTAGCCATGCTAGGAAGACATGAAGAGTTGATGGTATAGAGAGTCACACAGAGAGAAAGATAGAATGGCCAAAGGGAGAAGAAAAAAGAGAAGGAGATAGGAGAGAAAGAAAAGGTCAGTGCACAAAACTTATTTCTGTTTAATGATGATACTTTCGAAATCCACAGTGGCATCAAGGAAAACATTAGTGGTTTTGTCATATTACATGATCCACCAAAGAGAAATGCACTCATCTACGCAGATGTTTCTGAAAGCCACCTACTGCTTTTTGGATTTAAGTATTTTCTTTTTTCTTCCTCTCTCGCTCTCCACCCCGCCTTCTCCTAAGCAACTGAGGAAAGCAAGATATGTCAGAGACTACAAATCAGACAATTCCATCCTGTTCTTTCTTTACAGGAGCCATAGTTCCCTCTTCCCACCCACGCACTACTTGAGCTCTTTGGCTGCTCCACAGGGTTAGAGCTGCTTTCTTTTACACAGATGTACAGATTAGTTATGAGGAGGGTCTTTTCTTCTCAAAGGCAACAAACTAAACTGAGTCCAGAAGATTCAGACATGTTCTGTCTGAAAGGTGATTCAAGAGGAAAAAAGGGTATGGAAAGATTTTTTTTTTTTAATAAAACCATTTCTACACTGATCTTCAACTATTCTGCAGTCTGAAAATACCTCCAGGCAATATCATATTTTCAGCTGCAGAGAAAAACAGGAGAGGCTTTCTTTTTTATACTTCATAAATACAAATCTAGAAACTATACACTTCATACCAGTACCTAATTTCCTTTCCATGTCGCTTGCAAGAAACACAAATCTTACATATGTCGAATAATCTTTAACAGCATTTTTTTACTGCATTCTTTTCAAAAGTTACACTTTCCATTTGAAAAGTAAACCAACTTATATTATAAAAATGCATTGTTTTGGAAATTCCAAGTATGTAATTGAACATACAATCTGATTTAAATATGTCTGAATCAGCAGAATTAACAATTCATTCTTCAATCTTCCACTCTACAAAACTGGGACAGGTCTTCAGAATAAGAATCTACTCTAGAATTTGTTTAAATGAATACTTTGTCAAGTCTAATATTTTAATTTTAATATTGTTTAAAATTCTTTAATGTAGCTATGTTTGTGAGCAAATGAGTGGAAAAAAACAATAAATTCAATACTTAACAATTTTACATCTAAAGTACAATAATATTTAAGAGATGGAATTATAGGTGCTGTAATATAATCACTGGGTTGCTTGGTTTTGATTTGGTTGAAAAGATCCAATATTGTGGAACAGTTGGAGAAGGGAGACCACAGAACATATTTTACTGAATGGTGCAATTTATTTACGATATATTACAATATGTACAAAATTCCATTTGGCTGTAGATTTTATTATGAACAAAAAAATAAAGTATAAGCAAATTACAGGATTCTAATTAAATACTATAACAATTTAATTGGATTTTAAAATAGAATAGTATAAAAGATTATTTAAATATGATGTAAAATTATTAAGTATTGAATTTATTGTTTTTTCACTTTTTAAAATTAACCTTATTTATTATAATATTGATTCAATATTAAAAAGCATGATGAATACTGCTCCAAAATTCAACCTAGATATATCTAAAAGAATTTGTCCAGCTGATTCTTATTGCAGATGAACAGTCTACTGTAATTTATACTCCAGTCTAATCAAATTGGAAGGGACCTTGGAGGTCTTCTAGTCCAACTCCTGCTCAAGCAGGAGATCCTATACCCATGATGGTGAACCTATGGCATGTATGCCAGAAGTGGCATGGAGAGCCCTCTCTCTTGGCACGCAAGTCATTGCCCCAGCTCAGCTCCGTCACGCATGCATGCGCACCTCCCACCTGCCAGCTGGTCTTCGGGTCTCTGTCACACATGTGTGGGAGAAGGCAGTGTGCATGCATGGTGGTGGGGTGCATGTGCTGGGGTGGGCACATGCAGGGGGCAGGTTGCATGCATGGGGATGTGCAGGTGTGTGCATGTGTGAGGGTGGGGCACATGCACAGGGGACACATGCGCACATATGCAGGGATGCACACACATTGCATTTTGGTGATGTGTGCATGCGCTTTGGGCCCTTGGTGCTGAAAAGGTTAGCCATACCATTTCAGACAAATGGTTGTCCAATGTCTCCTTAAAAACCTCCAGTGTTGGAGTACCCATAACTTCTGCAGGCAAGATTCAGATTGAGAATGTGTAGATTGTGCAAACTGTTGTCCCAAAGGTGCTTTTTCAGGAGGCAACTGGACTTTCTTGTTTTTTCTTTGAAGACGTTTCGCTTCTCATCCAAAAAGCTTCTTCAGCTCTGATAGGATAGTGGGGAATGGGAGGATGTATATTCCTTGCAGACAGCTGATCATTTGCATCCTTGCATCCAAAGTGGTCTTTGAAGCACTTGGAGGGTTATCTGTGTCTTCAGGTCATCTGAGTGGTGCTCCTGTGGTGCAATATAGTTCCTGTAGTCTGCCATTTTTCCTCTGGAAATCCATTCCTACTCCCACACCATTCAAAGGGAGTTCATCCAAAATTGTATAGCTAAAAGTCTGTAGAGATTCTCAGTCCAGGTCATGGTTGCCCCAAAGGTGCCTTTTCAGGAGGCAACTGGACTTTCTTGTTTTTTCTTTGAAGATGTTGAAAGGATGCAAATGACCAGCTGTCTGCAAGGAGTATTAATCCTTCCATTCCCCACTATCCTGTCAGAGCAGAAGAAGCTTCTTGGATGAGAAGCGAAACATCTTCAAAGAAAAAGCAAGAAAATGTAGTTGCCTCCTGAAAAAGCATCTTTGGGACAACCATGACCTGGGATGACAGAAAATCTCTACAGACTTGTGCAAACTGTTGTACAATAACCTTAATTTCACAAAGTTAACAAAACAATGCTTAGAATCATCCAACACAAATTAGAATTCAGATTTCCCCTACATGGAAAAAGAGATGCCAAACATTCAAGCCAGTTTTAGAGGAGGCTAAGGAACAGAAGACATTGCTGTTAATGTATGCTGGACAATTAAGAAAAAAGTACCAAAAAGAGGTCATTGTGTGCTTCATCATCATAGAAAAGCCCTTTTTTTGTTGATTTATGCCAAGCTGTGGAATGTGCTCAGAAAAATGGGAAACCTGGAACATCTCATTGTCTTAATGAGACACCTATGTACAGGTCAGGAAGCCCCCAGTTTGGAGAGAATATCATGAAAGTAACTGACTCCAGATTGGCAAAGGAGTGCAACAAGGTATATACCCGCCTGTTATTTATTCAATTTATATGCTGAATACATATTAAGTGAAGTTGGATTGGAAGATGTGAGTGGTTTTAAGACTGGAGGAAGAAATATCAACAGCCTGTGCGATGCAGATGCTGCTGCTCTGATAGCTGAAAACACAAAGGACCTGGAAGCTCTAGTAATAAAAATGAAAGCTTTCATTGTGAGAGCAAAGTGAAAAAATGGGAATAGAATTAAATCTAAAGAAGACCAAACTAATGACAACAGGTAGAACAAGGCTTAAAATTGGCATTAGAGATATCAAAGTGCCAGATAGCTTCTGACTTTTAGGTCAACCATTAACAGAAAAGGGACATGCAGTCAAGAAATATAATTAATTCTAGAATTGATTCATCAGGCTGGATTAGAACTCAGTGAATAGAAGTCTACCATAAGCAGAAGAGAGGAAGAAAATTTTCTAGAGATTTCTTGTTTCCTATGTAACATCTTACATCCTATCGGAAACTTTTCTGGATGTTTGGGAGACTTATAACAGACCCCCAAATTCCCAATTCCCTACTTATCCAAATGTGTTGATACTATACTCATAATTTTCAGACTATAGCAGCTAAAAATTTGAAAAGCCCAACAAATCTGGACATAAAGAGGTCTGGGAAAGCTGAAGAATATTTTCTAGCTCATATAAGAAACACTTATATTTAGAACATTAATATTCAGTGTATGTTGGAGCAGTAAAGAACCTGTCTTAAATTTCTTCTATTCTACATCCTTTCTTATATTAGACTATAACCATATCCAAAAGAATACAGTGTACTTGATCCATGAAGAATCTACTGGAACTGTTATTTCACATGTTTTGAAAACTGTACTTCTACCTATGTGATCTAATACCATAGTTACCTTTTAGTAGCCAAATAAGACTCAACTTGTATTCAGTTTGTAATCAACTATAACTTCAAGGTATATCTCTTTTGTACTACTTTCAAATGATACATCTTCCATGTTATATTTGTGCTCTTAATTTCTGATTCCTAACATGAAAATTTACTTTTGTCTTTATTATAATTTTTATTTTTGTTTTTTTCAAACCACTTCTCTCAAAATCATTCTTAACATTTTCTTCTTTTAGTATATTAGAGCATCTATCATATCTAGTTTTAGATCATCTGTAGTTTTGACAAGCATTCCCCTCCATCTCTTTCTCTGACTAAGCAAAAACGTTAAAGAGGACTGGGTCCAGAATTAAAACCTATACAAGTCCACTTGACACCTCTGTCCAATTTGACAAGGAACATTTGATGAATACAGTTTTTGGAACCATTTGTGGATACATCCAATAGATTTTTATCTAATTCTTCCTTAAATAACTTGCTGATTAGATTGCCATAGGAAATTTTGACAAATGCTTTGCTGCAGTTAAAATATATCAGACAGATAGCATTCCTCCAATTTACTAAGGCCATTACCCAAACCAAAAAAAAGATGAAATATGATTAGTATAGTGAAACTTGTTCTTGATAATTTAATGGTAAACTTTTAGTAATCACAGCATTTTTCTCAAGATTCTTACAGATTGATCACATTCCAAATACTAAAGTAAGAATGTCTATATTTCACTTAATACCTCTGATGTAAACAGTAAGATAGCATTCACATTTCTGTCCACCTTGCTTAGTTTACAAACTATTATCTATTTTATAGAACAAATATAATGCAAAAATTATTTTCAGTTCACATTTTTCACACTGATCTGTTTTTCATATTGAGATGTCTATAGAACACTTTTTTTAAAAAAAATCCCACTTTATTATTTTTTATTAATAACTCAAGATAGCGAACATACCTAATATTCCTTCCTCCTCCTATTTTCTCCACAACAACCTATGAGGTAGATTGGGATGAGAGAGAATGTCTGACTCAAAATCACTCAACCAGCTTTCATAAAATGGGACTAGACAACTAACTCTCTAAAAGAAGGACTCATCCATCAGTATATGGTTCAAATAAAGAAAAGTTGAAGGAAGTTTTGCAACTCTACTACTGACCTCATGAAAATATAATGGATATGGCACTATTGAACTGGTTATCTGAAATAAAAGCAGAACAAAATAAAGAGAATATAATAACTTAAATGCAGAATTATTGATTCACCTGAGCTAGCATCTGCTTCCTAATCTTATAGTTTGGAAAAGGATTAATTACTAAATTCCAAATGTAAAACTAGAGGCCTAAGTTGACTACTATTAATGTGACCTGTAAGTTAACTAATGTTAATGGGATCTCTAGTCCAAAATCAGCCAAGGGCCCCAAAGCTGAAAACTACTCAGTTATACAAATTCCTCCAAAACAAATATTATATTTAAATTGGGTGCAAGATGTCTAATATTAGTTGAGGATAAAAATGTAAAAGGAACTGAGAAGAAGTACATTGGCTGCAATCTTTTTTAGAGGACTGGCAAATTGAGGATGAATAAGCCTCTGTCCTACTGTTTGCCTGGTTAAATGTTGTAACAACTGGACATGACTTTTCTAGGCTCTTCCTTATGGCTATGTTAATATGCACACCTCCAATCCTTGTACCATCATAAACCTACATTATTTGTGTTGCTTTGAGTGTAGAATTGTTTTCTGAAATTCTGATTTGTCTAAGGCAGCTTCTCATATGAAAAAGAAAGAGGAACATAATTTGTTTGAAGTTGCATTACATTTTCTGTATTTTAAGAGCAATGCATTCATTGGTTGTGTCCTCACATGCTTAATTTTTACCAACATAGTGGCTAAATTGGGATATGTTATGCTTGGCATAGAGTGCATTAGATTTTTATGCAAATCAAGCATGTTTTGCTATGTTTCTGGGTTGTGCTAACAATGTCAGTACCAGTATTAATTGTGTTTGTTGTATGAATGCAGCCACTGAGTGCCATCCTTATATAGCTTAAATAGTACAATATTGTATATCCAATGAACTGGGATAAAGATGAAATAAAAAGGTGAAAAGATTCTCCAAGTAAACAAATAATACCTGATGAGCTCAGAACACTTAACACTTGTTAGCATAAGGGAAATGAAATTCAGTGTCTTGGAACAGGGCATGATAGGATGGTCAGCTGCAAAATGACAAAGCTCTTGTATCTCTACAGTTATGGAAAAGAGGAAATTTGAGGCTGGTTTCCTTGGCATAATAGAGTTAAATCATTGAACCCAACTGCCTGGCTAGATGCTTGTTTTTCATGAACATTATAAAGCTTTCTTCCACATATTATTTATTTTCAGAGGAACTAGTCTTACATTATTCTACAGTACTCTCTTCAGTGTCATTATAAAGTCTATGGTAGCCTGTCCTCTCATAAATCTTTCTCTATGCTCAGGTTGTGCTGTATTTATCAAGTGCTATGGGAGCTGATGACAGGTTAAATCCTCCTTCTTCTTCCCCGTTTTGGACAGAGCTTCAGTTTTGAATGTTCCCAATCCACCAAGCAGGAAAGCATGCTAACTGTTCTTTATTGAGCAACTACGACCAAATGTCTGTACATGGTTTCTCCTAACAGAAGGATGTGTGGGCAAATCTTTCAGAACACGAACAAGACCAGACAATGATCAAGAATGGAGAACAGAATATGTGAGAGATTCTAACATGTCTGTCTGTCTCCCTCTCAGAAAAAATTTCCACAAAGAATATTAATTTCACCTGGTACAGTGACAGAAATAATTTACAGCACAAATAATTTATCCAATTTATACTGTGCCTTTTAAGACACTTAACAAAACTTGAAAAACAAAATCTGAATATAAAAAGGTTAAAAATAGAGATTAAAATTAATACTAAAAGGCTGGTAAAAGAGGTGCAGCTTTGTACAGAATATTAAATGCATTACTTACCCCTTAATCTCTCTCTCTCTCTCTCTCTTTCTGTGTGTATGTGTGTGTGTGTGTGTGTGTGTGTGTGTGTTTATCCTGAAGTGTGTATGCATGTTGGTGCTGGAAATTACATTAATGTATCCAGGGGTGGAATTCAAATTTTTTAACAACCGGTTCTGTGAGCGAAGCTTAATTTGTGGGTGTGGCTTGGTGGTCATGTGACTGGGTGGGCATGGCTTGGTGGTCATGTGACTGGCTGGGTGGCTTGGTGGTCATATGACTGGGTGAGTGTGGCCTGGTGGCCATGTGACTGGCAAATCAAATACAAGTGGTCCTCACTTAATGGCCGGTTGCTTAGCAAGTGTTCTAATTTATGACTGACCTCCCCAGAGCTACTTGACCTGTTTTTGGAGTTTTGACAGCCATGCACACACACACACACACACACATACACACACATCTCCTTCTAATCCTGCTGGAGCAGTGGGTTGGACTAGATGATGACCTTGCAGGCTAGCCCTAGATTGCTGTGCTGTTTCAAAGGGTCTTCTGAAGCCAGGATTTGTGTCCTTCCTTCCTTTTTTCTCTCTCTCCTTCCCTCCTTCCATGTATCTATTTATCCATTTATATATCTAACTCACTTTCTCCTCCCTCCCTCCCTCCCTTCCTTCCTTTCTCTCTCTCACACACTCTCTCTCTCTTTCTGTCCCTTCCTTCCATCCCCCCTTTCTTTGTCTATCCTTTTCTTCCTTTCTCTTCCTTTCTCTCTCCATTTTTCTTTCTTTCCCTTTTTCTTTTCTTTCTTGTCTCTTCCTTCTCTCTCTTTCTCTCCCTCCCCCTCCCTCCCTCCATATCCCATTCACTTTCTCCTCCCTCCCTCTTTCTTTCTCTTTCCCTCTCTCTCTCTCTCTCCCTCCCTTCCCTAACCCAGGGTCCACCAGCCATTTTGACCTCAGGGACCACCAAACTCATAATTTTAAATCTCGGGGACCACTAATTTGAATTTTGACTGACAGTGGCACAGGAAACTTTGGCCGGGCTCTCAAGAGTTGAGAATGACTCTGGCTGCTTCTCTCCACTAAGAGGTGGCCAAGATATCTGCAAAATTGTCTCTTCCTAAGTATCAACATTGAGGTGTCACATAAAATGGTTCATTCTGTATTGTTGAATTTCAACTGTTTATTATCTCAGGTATTAAATACTGTCACCTTGATTGTTTTGCATTTCATGATGATCAGAAGCCACTTTCCAACCAGTATAATAAAACAGAACTATTTTGCCATTATATTACAATTTCTCTTTCTCTTAACAGCCTCTCTACCCTAACTATTATATTTATCAGCCTGCAATGCGCTGGTAACATAAAACATAAGAAGCATTGCCAAAAGGCTCCAATTTTTTGACAGGGACCCGCACCACAAATACGTGAAACTCTCGATTCCTCCACCATCCTCAGGAGAGAGAAAAAACATGGCAACACAAGGAACCAGGAATCTCCCCTTCAGACAAAGGAGCGGCCGGATGGATGCAGTTTTACACCCGATGCCCCAAAGGACTCCAGAAGCCAGGCTTGGGCACTCCCGATAGATATGTAATGGGGGGCAGGGAGCACATCCTTGGGCAGGGCTGCAAACAGGACATCTGGGAGCCAGCAGGGTTCCCCCTTTGTGAAAGCCCCTTTGGGTGCTGCCTCTTCCCTTCCAGCGCTGCCTCCAGCGTTGATCAGAAGTTCAATGCTTCTGGATAGAGCACTGGATGGAGCACTTCTCTGGCCGCCGCACTTTGGTGATGGGTGCAGGCATAGGTAGTGTCCTCAGGGCAGCACCACTGGAACAATGCTGCTGATTCAGGTGTGAGCCCCCCCCCCCCGTGTTAGCGTGGTGCAACAATGTTGTGCTCCCCTTTGCACAGGAGTTCAGCCAAGCTATCTGCAAAATTATCTCTCTTGAGGAGCACTTGACAGTTTGCAGATAGCTTGGCCGCCTGTTAGGGGAGAAAAGCAGCTGGAGTCACTCTCATCTCTTGAGAGCCCAGCCAAAGTTTCCTGCACCACTCACGCTTCAGCGCTTTGACTCCCAGGGACAGGACTTCGGCCAAGCAGCAGTGGTGCATTGGAGAAGCAGAGCAAGGAAAGCCAGAGGTCAGTAATTTTCACTGCAAGAAGCCTCCAGATGCCGTGTCTTTTTGCCATTTCTTTGCTGACCGGAACTGAGCCGGGGGGGCGGTGGCTAAAGGATTCTCCTACCAGCAAAGAGGGAGGCTTCTTGGTGGGGGATGGGGACACAGTGAGACTTGGAAGGCAGCTCCTGCACCCTGCCTGTCCCTTTTTGGTCCCTCCCTCCACATCGAAGTATCTTAAAGGGGCAGTAGCAGAGCGAAGTGAAGGGAGGCAGAAAAGTACACCCAAGTCTTTTACTCCTTCTTGGGCATACGCAGAGCAATGCATCTCACAGTGCCACAGGGACTCACCCATGCGCCATATCCTCATAGAAGGTCCTGGCCTCACCCAGGCCCAGGACCTGACATGTGCACACTTGAGGCCGGGACCTTCTGCGAGGAGATGGTGTATGGACTACCGGCTCGGTTCTGGCTGGCAAAGCAGCAGCTGGGACTCACCACCCTGTACTTTGCACCAGGGTGCACCTCATTGCCTCATTGCCTCAGTGCCAGAGTGGAGGTGCGGGCTGGTGGGGAGCCCAGCAGCTCTCAGCCCTGGCTTACCTTCCCTATGTCACCTGGGTGATGCAGGCCCGGGCAGTATAGCATTGTGCTCCCTGGTCTCTCCCTCCCCACTCCTAGCAGGCAAGGAGAGGGGCCGGGCCAACCAGGGGCCCATTTTACCGGTACTCCGAACTACTGGGAACCATAATAACTGATTCTATAGAACCGGGCTGAACCGGTAGAATTCCACCCCTGAATGTATTACTCCTAAGAAAGTATACACAAGAGCCTTGGTGGTGCTTTGGTTAGAATGCAGAATTGCAGCTCATTCTATGGATTGCCAGCAATTCAGTCCTGACCAGATCAAGGTTGACTTAGCCTTCCATCATTTCAAAGTTGTAAAATGAGGACTGAGACTGTTGGGGGCAATATACTGACTTTGTATACCACTTAGAGGGGGCTGTAAAGCACAGTGTGAAGCAGTATATAAGTCAAAGTGCTATTGCTGTTATAGATTGCTAAGGCAATCTTATGTATCTGTTCTGAAGTAAACTTTGTTGTTTCTACTGCAGCTTTATTTCAGATAATGGAATATGGGACTACAAACCAAAGTCTTACAGCAAGGGATCTCCAAAGAAACGCAAGGAAGCCTCTGATGTATTTGATTTGCAGTGATGTTTTTTTAAACTAGGCAAAAATGATGAGTTGACTTAACAATCCATACTTGCTGCCAATGGCAATTTCTTAAAACAGGTTTAGCAAATTAAAAGTAAGTTAGTTTTATCTTTGTTCCAGATAAACTGGTGATATATGTTTCTAAATGTTCTCATTTTTTTCTGATGGATAATTAAGTTGCCTTTTGCAAATGAAGTCCTGCCTCATTAATCCATGTATTGTTAAAAAAAAGCACATGCACCCTCCTTTAGAAATAATTTTACAGAGACTTTCAAAGCCCATTTACACTGTCACTTTTTTAAAATGCTTAGGAATACAGAACATTTGTGGGATAATAGAAAAGGTATTTTTCATTTTGGTAATAAAAACTAAGAAACAGAGAGTATGATGAATAAATAGTATAATGGTATAATGCTTTGGATTTAATTTCAAATATGCGATATGGAAGACACAAAATATTATTCTCCCCTCCCTCCTTTTTATGTATGCCTTTGAGACAGTATTGATTCCTGGTGACTGTGTGGACAAGTTCCTGTAGTTTTCCTAGCACAATCTCAAAAGTGGTTTTCCATTGAAGAACACTCTACTGGCATTGTACGTAAGGTGGAACTAGAACCCATTGACTCCTGGCTTCTAGTCTTGTGCCTTAACCATTATATCGACCTGATTCTCTACTACCCATCTTTAAATTTCTACTATCTATTCTTCAGCGTGCTCTTTAACTTGTATATCTTTGACCCAAAGTAACAATGGAGGGGATGAGGAAGTTTACTTTTACTGTTGTTAGATTTATATTGTTTGCTGTCCCATAGGAGCCTAGTGACCAGTGAGCACAATGACAGCCTAATGTTCTTACATACTGAATTATTAAGGCTGTTATAACAAAAAAGAACAACAAAGTTTCTAAGTTTGATCACTAAACTGGGAAAATAGGCATTAAAGAGACATATGTCTCTTTATGAGAGAGTGATACAAGAGACATATATCTCTTTATGAGAGAGTGATACAAGAGAAGTATCAAAATATTTATTTATCTAAATAACTTATATAGCTACTTGTTAACTCTGGGTGGTCCACACAATTAAAATAACCAAAAAAAAAAAACACCCCAGTATACAAATACAGATAAACAACCAAAAACAAAATGGTTAAAATCCAATTAAAACCTGTTTAAAACTATACAGCTAGTTCTCACTTAATTGCCTTAATTATGGCTGGAATTTTCATCGCTAAGCAAACTGATTGTTAGATAAATCACATCATTTGGTGATAGCAGGTCTGGTAGCCCTGGTTGTGTTTACTAAGTAATAGGACTCATAATAAGCCTCTTCTGCCTGACATGATGGAATGGGTAGGAAGAGGCGGTCCCTCAAATAACTGTGTCTCATGCCATGTAGAGCCCTATATATCATCATCCAGCACTTTGAATTGAACTTGGAAGCAAAAGTGCACTTATCCAGAAGTGCATATAACTGCCTGTGTTGTTATATTTTTTGCCAGGTGCAATTTCCACATGCTCTTCAAAGTTAGCCCCATGTACAGCCCATTAAAGTAATCTAGGTAAGAGATCATCAAAGCATGAAATGCTGAGAGTAGAGCCTTTCAAAAGAGGAATGGGTGCGACTGGCACACAATCTGAACTTGTGCAAAGGACCTCCTATCTGTGCCTCAAGCAGAAGTCATGCACCCAACAGGACCCCCCGGTTGTGCATAGGGTCTGTTGGTAGCAGAGCCACCACATCTAGCACCAAAGATGGTAAACTCAAAGAACCTGAAGGCCCCAAACCCCCAAGCCACCCATTTTGCTAGGGTTGAACTGAAGCCTACTTGGGAGAGAAGTAGGAGAGGATAGCCCTACCATCACAGATAAACTAATAGGGTCTAATATAATTGTTATATAGTTGTTAATTAGGGCTGGGAAAACCTGGGTTCCAGCCAGTGGTGGGATACAATTTTTTTTTACTACCAGGTCTATGGGCGTGGCTTGGTAGGTGTGGTGTGGCTTCGTGGGCGTGGCAGAGGAAGGATACTGCAAAATCCCCATTCTCTCCCCACCCCACTAACCTGCTTTCCAGCTCCGTTCCCCTGTGCAGGGCAACCAAAGAAGGCCCATCCAATCAGGTGGGACTCGGAAGGCAGAAAATAGATGGGGGTAGGGCCAGTCAGAGGTGGTATTTGCTGGTTCTCCGAACTACTCAAAATTTCTGCCACCAGTTCTCCAGAACTGGTCAGAACCTTCTGAATACCACCTCTGGTTCCAGCACTCCTTCAAGCATAGAAGTCAGCAGGATGACTTTCAGTCAGTCACTCTCTCTCAACTCTAGGAAGAAGGAAATGGCAAACCGCTTTTGAAAAACTTGCCAAGAAACTTGCAAGAATTTTCTTCATAACTGCCAGGAGTCAAGGCTGACCTGAAGGCAAAAACAAAACAAACACAGACCAAAAACACAGAGCTGGTCATAGTGGTTCTTTATCAGTATCTGGTTATTTTTACTGTATATGTTTTAACCACTATGAGTGGTGGTTAATTTTGGTGATAATACAAATTGGATGAATGGATGAATGAATGAGTGAAGTGAAAGGTTCAACAAAAATGGCAAGCTATTATGCGGTTACTGAAAAAAGGCAAAAGCTAAATTATCATTATCAAATGAATAAAAAATAAAGTTAACAGCATTAAATCCTTAAATAAGTCAAGGAAGCAACAATCACACTCGGAAGACTGTGTCCTATCCTATTGACTGCATTAGAGGGTTCCATAGATAGAACTGGAACGGTACAGCAAATGATAGCTGCAATAATCAAAGGATTATAACAACTCCCTTGTCAGAAAATGTTAGACAGCTTTGGGGAATTTTACCTTTAAACAAATAATGGAATATATAACAGAGTATATAAAATCTGCTGCATATGGAGAAAGTAGGTAAGGAATAGTTTTTCTAGTCCTCTCACAATATTAAAAACCTAGAGTCAATTAATGAATTTGAATGGGAACAATCTAGATGGAAAAAAAAGTAGTATTGAATTGGCTACCACCAGTTGTAGTTGGACCACTAACCTGAATTCCTTTAAAAGGATGTGACACATCTTATAAATAGTTTGAATGTTTGTATTCAAAACTCTGTCTTCTACCACTTGAGATGTGAGGGTGTTTTGTCTCTTTCCAGATATTAGACTTCAGAAAGTTGTTTGGGGGTATTCTATATACTGTCTGCTGCTGTTCATACCATACCATATTTCAGAATGTCTGAACTGACATGTTCCGGGAAATATAAGAGTTTGCACTTTCCTTTCAGTTTCTATAATACCACTGACTACTGATTACTTCCAATATCACAAGTAGCTGCCCTCTTTTTATCTATTGTTGAGAAATGCAGGCAAGAAGTCACTACATTTATGTCATCATTTGCATCATTGGTAGAAAAATGTTGTGAATGATGGCCCTGATCCAATAGGATTCTGCCAATATTCTCAAGCTCATAACCTAAGTAAACTAGCTACGTCAATTTTGAGGGCTGAAAAAAAAAACACCTGAAAAGACAGTTCGTTGACTAGGCTGCCCTCCTTACTAAAAGTCATTCTGCATTTGAGTCAAGTCTGTATTTATATATCATGCCACACTGACCCAAGGAGCTGTCACTTTTTAATTTTTTTTTTACTTCACATCATGGTGACGCTATTGATACATGTGTAGCTTGAAATGCAATTCAATATGAAAAAAAAAAACATTTTGAGTAACTTGACAAATAATGCCCAAAGTGAAATGATGCTTTTAACACTGACAAAAAGAAAAGTGAATAGGAAGAGCACTATTAATTCAGGATTAAAATGTAGTGAGGGAGACAGATGGATTACAGAACAATCCACTGCAATGAATGGCACATTTCTTAAACAGTACAATTTGTTGTGAATTGTGTTCACAAAATTAGAGCTGATGGTCTCTTTAAATTCCCCAAAGGCTGTGTTCCAGGAGATTTTTTGCCAGCACAATAGAAGGGACATTATTTTTTATTCATTTTGCTTCTCTCTTATAGTAGCCTGCCTTATCTTCCTATAAGTATATTCCAGATGTGAAGAGGAGTAGGAAACAGCAAAATACACTTTCCGTCTAGTTCAACAGGTGGAAATTTCTTGCCGGATCAAAGCACTTTTCATCAACAAAGGGACCTACTGGATATAACCCATAGGTACAATTTTAATATTCATTCTCTGATTTGTATAGCTTACTTCAAAGTATGTGTATTTCAGATTGTAGAATTAGTACCATGAACAGTGTATAGGGAGAGGACCTGTTACAGCTCGTGTCTTAAAGGAAGAAATATAAAATCCTACCAAGGAGGAATGAAAGCTGAATTTCTAGGGCAATTAAGAGTTGCAAGAACCTGAAACCATAGGAAATGCAATGCAACACATTTAGAGCTGGGAAAGGGAAGGAAATTGTTACAGGAAGAAAATATGCAAACACATTTTTATTTTAAGAAACTAAGAAAGAGAGCACTGTCACTAAGAAAGAGAAACTGTCATTAAACGTTTACAGCTTGATGTACAGTATTAATGATAAGACAGAAACATATCCTGCTTTTCATTTGGCATGGGAAATACTGGAAAAATCCTGGAATAGGGCAAGAAACACTGATAACTGTAAGGATGGTCTTTTATTTTTACTTTAGAAGAAATACAGAACAGCTGATGTCCGTTAGGGCCACAGATAACACAGGATGCTTAATTGTTTCCTGTTTACAGCCATCTCCCACACCTGTTAAAAATAATCATATTATAATGCTAATCAGTGGAAATAATGAAGTCTTCATTTATGTATCATCTCATTATAGATAATGATCGGAATAATTTTTAAGTTCTGTTGATTGTCCATTGTTGCTTCTTCTTTTTTTGCAATTATACCATGTGTAATTGCCCAGGCCAGAGGAAAAGCTGTACTTGACCTAATTCTTACTAATAGAGAAGAAGTGATAGAGGGAGTTGAAGTTGCCAGAACCTTGGGCGAGAGTGACCACGTCATACTGGAATTCAACATAATGCAAACACAAGCAATAGAATATAATCCAACCAGTGTTTAACCTTTAAAAGAGCTGATTTTAACAAACTCAGAGAGGGCCTAAGCAAAATTTCATGGATAAAATCCTACAGGGGAAAACAACTCAAGGAGCATGAGAAACTCTGAAAAATATCAAAAAAGCCCAGTCCAACACAATACCATTGAAAAAGAAAAACAAGAAATCTAAGAAGAAACCACACACACACACACACACACACACACACACACACATATACAGACAAACACAATATAGAAGCCTGATGACAGCAGATGAGATTCTGCCGAAACGTTGCTACAACTTTAAAACCACAACTATAATGACTATAGTTTGTGCTTTTAAAGTTGTAGCTTCTTAAGTTTTCATGGGTACTTACATGTATGGTATTCAGCTTTGTTCGGGTATTTTCCCACGTCATTATAGTTGTGCTTTTAAAGTTGTAGCAACGTTTCGGCAGAATCTCATCTGCCATCATCAGGCTATACAGAAGCATTGCTACAACTTTAAAAGCACAACTACAATGACGTGGGAAAATACCCAAACAAAGCTGAATGCCATACATGTAAGTACCCGCGAAAACTTAAGAAAATATATATATATATACACACACATACATACATACATACATACAAATATATTCCTCCTATTTACATTTTGTCAGCATCAGAATTCATGGTAAAAGTAAAAGCATAAAACAATACAGGGAAAACACAATAACAACCCAATAAATGATAAAAATCAAATGTGACCCTTATTTCATATCCTAAGGTAGGTTTCAATCAAATTGCCTAGGTAAGAAAAACAACAATTGAAATTGCTAAAAAGTCAAAGTTCCGAAACAAGGTCAAATCTGTATAGGGAAAAATCAATATGCCAGTGTTTAAAAACTGAAAATATCTCAGCTTCTCTTCTCAAAGGCCACTTTATCCCTGATGGAGGCACAGATAGCTGGAAAAGGCAATATCTGTGAGCATGAGATTTTAAAACCCAATAAATTGATTTTGCAGTTAAGCCTCCTGGAGGTAAGTGCATCCTAATAGCAATAGCACTTAGACTTATAAACCGCTTCATAGCCCTCTCTAAGCGGTTTACAGAGTCAGCATATTGCCCCAAACAATCTGGAACTTCAATTTACAAACCTCTGAAGGATGAAAGGGTGAGTCAATCCTGAGCAGGTCAGGATCCAACTGCCAAACTGCTGGCAATTGGCAGTTAGCAGAATTAGCCTGCAATGCTGCATTCTAACCACGGTGCCATCACAGATCCTAAGGTTTGCATTGTGTTGAGCTTTAAAAGTCAGGAGGAGGCAACACAAATTGGGTCTGTTAAGATTGCAATCCTATAGGCTTTTATTTAAACCTAAGTCCCATTTATCCTCTTAGGTTTCCATGACAAGTGTCTTTTGGAAACAAGGTAATAATTTGCTTATGTGTTATAGGGTTTCAATATTTTAATGCTGTAAGGTGCCCAGAGTTATTTCTATACGAGATGAGCAGCAAATAAATTTTATAAATAAATAAATAAACACATAGCCTTTAGAGCAGCAAAGCTGGCTGGGGAATTCTGGGAGTGATTTCTGCAGAGAAATCACCTGCATGACCTCAGGCAAATCTGTAATTGTCCAGTACAGGATTTGACCCAGCATCCTCAATCCAAAGCTAACTTTAGAACAGTAAACTATGAGCTGGGCTTTCAACAGGAAGAAGCAAAAGGTGAGAAAGCTATAAGCTATACTTATACAAAATGGTTTTATTGGTTAAATTCTGTTTCTCTCATTCTAGATCTCATCGTGCCAATTTCCTAAGGGAAATTAACCTAAAAGTGAACCTGCAGGAAGAACATAAGCAAACACTGGGCAGATCATGGGAAGAGATTTCATATATAGGTTACAGAATAAATAAATGCTGAAGTAGGGACAGTTATGGCAGTCTTACTGTGTGTTTTCATTTGCAGAGATTCTTCAGTGTCAAAGGCAACATACCTCAGAATATCAGTAGCCAAGAAACTACTAGTGTAGTAGACTGAATTTGTATTCATGATCTTACCATTAACATCTCATAGACAGCAAGTTGGCTACTATAGGGGAAAAAATGCAGAATTACACTCATTCACATGGGCTGCATCACTGTATGTGTGATGTACTCAAATTATCTCCTCTTCTCACATACACACTACCAGTGGTGGGATTCAACATTTTTTACTACCAGTTCTGTGGGCAAGGCTTGGTGGGCGTGGCATGGCTTGGTGGGCGTGGCAGGGGAAGGATACTGTAAAATCTCCATTCCCTCTAACCTGCTTTCCATCTACGTTCTCCTGTGCAGGGCAACAAAAGAAAACCTGACCAATCAGCTGGGACTCGGGAGGCAGAGAATAGATGGGGATGGGGCCAGTCAGAGGTGGTATTTGCCAGCTCTCTGAATTACTCAAAATGTCCACTACCGGTTCTCCAGAATTGGTCAGAATCTGCTGAATACCACCTCTGCACACTACCTTTCTGTCAGAAGAAATAAAGTGGCTAACTGCAATAAATGAAAATACCCCAAATCCATTAGATTCCAACAAATGAAAATTATAAAGGACAGTTTTTATTTTTACACTTAAAAATAATAAGTTTAGAAACAGGGGGATTTCAGTCAGTAAAACAATGGTTAAGAACAAAGCTCACTTCCCTGTGGCTCCTGAGGGGTGGGGTGGGGGCAGTCAGAAGCTCTTATTATCAGTCTGGCAGATTCATATTTGAGTAGGTGGTACATTAGGTATTCTGATCTTAGGTTTTAAATCATAATCTGTACTTTGAATTGTACAGAAATCAAATTAATATCTTTCTGGAGTAAGAATGGTAATGCTAGTCAGGGCCCTAGTAATTGGATTTTGGATCAACTGCAGCTTCTCAGGAGGCTTCAGGCACAGCACTATATAGAATATTCCAATAATGTGACTCAGATCTTATACAAGAGGTTTGGGTCACTGTGGCTAGATCAAAATATGTTTTTTTTTTCAATTGCAAAATACATCTCATGCTACTTTTTCCATCTTTAACAAAAATAATAAAGATTTCTTTCATGCTGAGCCTAAAATAGTACTCTCCCTAAGTTGATAAAATGCTTGAACTGAAACATTGTCAGCAACATACAAAGAAAACTTATATAAAATGTTTTAACCTCTAGCAAGACTAGCAAAAATGTACCCAAGTAGATCGGCGGAATGCTGGAGATATAAGCATAAACAAGGAACATTTTTTCACATTTGCTGGACATGCACAGAAACCAGGAAATATTGGATTAAAATAAAGAAATGGCTTGAAGAAATTACAAAACAAAAAATCGAGTTGAGACAAGAACTATTTTTTTTAGATATAATAAAAGGCAATTTAAGTTTAAAAAAACACAGTATATGATACTCCACATAACAACAGCGGCTAGAATCATCTTTGCACAAAATTGGAAACAGGACAATACTCTCACAGAAGGTATGGTGATAAAAAAGGTGCTTGAATCTGTGGAGGTGGACAGACTAACGATGGAATTAAAAAATAAGAGAGAAATGGAATATTACACGATTTGGGATACATGGTATGAGTGGTTAGAGAACAGGTGTAAAGACTATATATAAAGCTTACTTAAGAGCGACAGGAAATATATGTATATAGATATTTGTGAAAGGGCAAAATATATATGTAAGATATTATTATAAGAATATTATATGAGAGGAAAGGAAGAAAAATGAAAATACAAGTATGTAATTATGAATGATACCAATACTGAAGCGCTGTAAACATTGGAAATGAGGTGTAAATGTTGGGAAATGTGTAATAAATAAATTTTTTTAAAAATGCTTGAACTGAAAATTGATTTAAGGTTATCCAATGAGCCTGATCATTCTAAAGCAGGGGTCCCCAACCTTGGCAACTTTAAGCCTGGCTGGGGAATTCTGGGAGTTGAAGTCTGCCACGCTTAGAGTTGCCAAGGTTGGAGACCCCTGTTCTAAAGGATTCCAAAAAGCTCTATACGTTAGCCTGGTTCAAAGACCCCAAGAGGCTACTATTTCTCATCCTTTTTTCTTAGTACAAGGAAAGGAGAATGATGTTTGTTTGCTTGTGAACCCAATGGTTTACTTCATTTATAATAGTTTAATAAAAAAAAATACCATAAAGCGATATGACAAAATCAAGTTCATTAACTATAACTATACTATTAACTATAACCATAGGAGCTACTGTATTCAAATGACCTCTGATGACCACCTAGCCATGGGACTAAACAATAATATGCGTTGAATCTTCCATGTTCTTTTTGAATTGTAAATTTTGTAAATTTTGAATTGTGACATTCAGATGTCAAGAGTTGCAGTAAATAAAGCCATGCAGCAGTGGTGGGATTCAACCGGTGTTACTATCGGTTCAGTGACTATGTTTTGCGTGCGCATGCATGCTTTGCATAAAAAAAACTTAAGCTGCGCTGCCCGGACAGCTGAAAAGCGCTGTGCGCAGGTGCGCAGCATTTGAAAAACCTGTTTTTTCCTGCTTTTTCAACATCAGCTTTGCCACGCATAGCAGCTGAGGTTGAAAAAGCAGGAAATAAAGGACAGGTAAGAGCCCGGGATGGCGGGTGGGCCAAGCAGCAGCAGACACAGAACCGGTTCAGTGTCTGCTGCTCTTCAGAGCTACCAGTTCTATAGAGCCAGGCAGAACCAGTAGCATCCCACCCTGCTATGCAGGTGTAATGTATTTATCACATTCATACACCACCTATCTCACTGTCTAAGTGACTCTAAGTCAGCGGTGTCAAATTCATGTCATTACGGCAGTGTTATATGACGTATTGCGACTTCCCGCCCCTTTGCTAAACCGGACGTGGGCGTGGCCAGCACGTGACGCTTCTGGTTGCAAGTTTGACAGCCCTGGTCTAAGCAGTTTACAAACATAAAGTTATAATTTTGTGATGGCAAAACAAAAAACAGAGAAGTCTGGAAGTTGATTCATGGCAACTGGACTGCTTTTTCTTCTTGCTTTGAAATGTTTTGCTGCTTATCCAAGTAGTTTCTTAACTCAACTTCCAAACAATTCTACCTGGATCACTGAGAATCTCCACTGACAAAAAGTTTAGTTTAATTTACTTTATTGTCATTGCACCTCGTACAACGAAATCAAACACCATTTAGAGTGCCCATCATGACCGTGAAAATAAACAGACACACATACTTCACCCTTCACACATTGAGCCGAAAACTCCCAACACCATACCAACACTGCACTATACACTATCTGTCCTGGGATAGAAGCTGTTTTTCAGCCTATTTGTGCTTGTTTTTATTATTCTGTACCATCTGCCAGATGGTAATAGTTCAAAAAAAAAGGTGCCCAGGATGAGATGGATCTTTGAGAATGTTTTGTATAAAGCTCTTCCAAAGAGGAGAGAGGGCAACCAATGATCTTCTGGGCAATGACGTTGACCCTCTGGAGTGCTTTCCTATCTGCCATTGTGCAATTGGCAAACATTGCAGAGGTGCAGTAAGTTAAGATACTCTCTATAGTGCAGTGGTAGAAGGTCACCAGCAGTTTTTCATTCAGTTGTTATTTTCTGAGAAGTCTCAGGTAGTATAATCTCTGCTGGGCCCTTTTGACCAGTGCTGCAATGTGAGCACCCCAGGTCAGGTCTTCTTTTATGGTAGGGAAGGAGACAAAAATCCAGTTTTCATTGTGCACATATTGTATACAGGGTAGTCTTTGCCTTACGAATGCAATTGAGCCCAAAATTTTGGTTGCTAAGTGAAACATTCGTTATGTGAATTTTGCCCCACTTTACGATCTTTTCTTGCCACAGTTAAGTCAATAACACGGTTGTTAAGTGAATCTGGCTTCCCTGTTGACTTTGCTTGTCAGAAGGTCACAAAGGGCGATCACATGACCCCAGGACATTGCAACTGTTATAAACACAAAGCATTGGAATTTTGCCAAGTGACCAAGGGGATGCTGAAATGATCGTAAGTGTGAAAAAGGATCATAAGACAGGGATGTATTTTCAGGGATGTTGTCATTTCGAACAGTCACTACATGAATTGTTGAGGGTTGAGAACTACCTGTTTCTCCAGCATGACAATTGGAGAATCCATGGATGGGTTGACGCATGCCTTTCTGCCTGGAGACTGAGTCCAATTGTTTTTGTCCACACCCTTCGTCAACTGTCACTTTCCCCAGTTCATGACTCAGCCTTGCCCTAGAAGGTTGTGGCAAAAGATTGGCTCGTAGTTCTCCGGATAGAAAGAATTTGTGGTCAAAGCTGACTTCTTGTAATTCAGGTTAGGGACAATGCCCAGGTAAGCCAAACGGTTGTTAAAAAAGTTTTCTAATAATCAGAGATGAGTTTTCAGTGCTGAACAGCTCCTTGCTGTGAAATATACAAACCAGTAAAAAGGTAAAATAAATCATGCAAAGTATCAGAAGCCAAGGTAATTACTGTTCTTCAAGGGATGGAGGGAGATTAATTCTGAGTGCAGGCTTCTGAAATGATTTCAATTATTCGCCTCTCTCCATAATGTAATTCTTAAGGCAGCTATACCTTTTTACATGTGGAAGTTGAGGGAAAAAAGAACCTGCTTTAATTAGAGGTGCTGTACTCATGTGATTTTAGCCCTACTAAGTGCAAACAAATTTAAAAATATTTTCTTGGCTCATCCTTCTTACATTGAAATTATGGATCAATCTGATTAGCAATAGTATGGTATAATGCAGGGGTGTCAAACGTGTCACATTGTCATCACATAATGTATCACAAGTCCCCCCCCCTTTTGCTAGAATGGGGGTGGACATGGCCAGCGTGTGATGCATCCAGCCTGCGGGTCATGAGTTTGATACCCTTGTTATAATGGTTAGGATGTTAGATTTAGAACCAGGGAGTCTTCAGTTCAAGTCCTTCCCCAACCATTGAAACTCATATTGTGATCATAGCCCAATCACTCTCTCTCAACCCAAACTGTCCTAGAAGGTTATTTTGTAGGGGTATGTGGGGGTACAATGTGTTATATAAGTTGAGCTCCTGGAAGAAGGCAGGATGTAAATTTCATAAATCATATCATCAAATATATATCATTCTCAGTTAAATAAGGACATATTTTTAATTCATTTCATAAATATAAGTACTATCATATTCATAGCATAATTCCCTGCGTATCTCAAGCAAAAGACTTTGGTGTGATACTGAGTGTCAAAATAGTTACTGCAGGATTAAACAAGGCAGAAGTCTATAATCATATAAAATATGGCTAACGCATATAGATAAAACTTTCAAAGTTTATGTAAAAAATAAACTGTTGGATGTAGCTTTAATTTTCTCACTGTATATATAAGAAGGAAGATGGGAGAACCAAATCCAATTGGGCAGCTTAACCTACTTAAGGCCATTTCTGGGATGCTTGGAGGATTCTTGTCGGAGGACCAGGGGATTGTACCAGAAGACTTTTAAAATTCCTTCCCACCCAATAATCCAATTAAATTTTCTAAATTATAATATTAATTTTAATCATTCCTATGCCTCCTTTTTTTTCAAGGATGGGGAAAATCAGTTATCAATAAGTGGCCTTTATTGCTGGCAAATTAAGAAGAATCCATCTGTGCCTGCAGTAAGGACTTCGAAACTCTGAGTATAATAATCAATAAATGATAAGATAGACGACAGTGAAAATAATGCATTTGTTGTACGCAAACCTGTTTCAGTGATGGGGGTTTGCATTTGGAAGGTTTCTTTGAAGTTCAGGAAAGCCACTAAAGCTAGACCTGTGGTCTGAGAATGATATTTTCTTGTAAATCATGGCATTATTATTTAAATCACACCTTTATAATTTCAAGCTTAGCTATCTTTTCAAATGTTCATATGCTGTTTCAAATGTCTAAAAACAGTGGGACAAAAAGAAATAACTTAGCCAGCATGGCTCACTGATACCACCTACAGCTACATGAAAAACGAAATCATCTGCTACCAGTCTAAGAAACAAGAAAAAGAGATTCTGGCTGTCAGCAGAGGAGAAAAAGAAACCCTTACTTTTTAAACCCACAACCCTAAGTTTGTGACCACAAAGGGAAATGCTGACTTTTTTCCCTGACAGGAAGATACAAAAATATACTCATTGTGAACATTATTATGGTGCCTTTGCTGACTATCAATCTCCAAGGTTTCACAGGAAAGTATTTACACCTTAAATTCAATATGTACATTGTCAGTTTTCCAGGGCACAGAGGATTAGTTATTTCTATAAATGTAAATGTAGGTGTGACATTGTCAACCTGATTGGAAAATGTAAAAAAAAAAAAGAAGCTGTCCTTTTCACACTAACAAGTTAACTGCAAAGAAAATATTGCTGTGCTGAAGTGGCAACTCTGAAGAATGGGTGGGGGGGAATGAATCCCCCATATGTATGCTATGGGTAATAGATTCTCTTAATGTTCTACGATAGAACATTAGCTCAAACCATTGGATATGCCAAGTTATCTCCAATGTAACTCTTATTTGAGAGTGGGAAAAAGATGCGTCAACTGATATGCATGCATAGTATGCGGAAGTGAAGGAAGACTGCAGAGAGTAAAATACATGTGCATAATTACTGTGTGTACAGTTGTTTTTCCATGTCACGTACTTTCAAGAGGATGAAACAACACTGCATAAACTAGTCAACATAAATCCATTGACCCTCAATAATGGCCAACAGTTCCCCCACGTTCTGGGAGAGACAAGAGACTTGGTCAGAAAAGCAAGGACATTAAAGACATAGACTTTCTGAGGCAGCTAAACAAGAGCCAAAAAAGACAAAGCAGACAAAAGAAAAATAAAGAAATGGGTTTTGCAAATCTCTAGCTTTTAAAAGCATTCAGAAGTCCTCTTTTAAATCCTGCTGTGGCACCTGAGATCATATGAATTCTGAATTATTTGTTTCTCACCAAGGATTATTAATGCCAATCTCTTTGCTCAATATATATTGGCCTTTGTGGCATTCCCTCTACTTATTATTGGCTCTGTAGCTTAAAGAATATGGCAAGTATAATTTGCATCTTTCTTCTTTCATATATTACGAATATAAAATCTAAAAGAAAAGCACACTTTACAAGCAATCATTACACAGAGATATGCACACCCACTCTTCTTGTCTTTGCAAGGCTAAAGGACAGGCAGATACACTATTTACAATATCAGTGCAAAGCAGTGCCTCCAAGCAGATGAATGTCCACAACTCCTTCAGTTTCCTGACTTCCATTCTAACTCTTCCAGTAAGTAGTATGCAGTTCTAAACCCTGAAGATATGAAATGAAGATCAGCCAAATCAGATCTCATGTTTTTAAATATGCATACATATCCCATTTGCATAGAATGCCACAGCAAAGTTCTAGGTTGACAAGCAAATTTGCTGATAAAAATGGAAGCTGAACATTCTAGCTTGTCTCTCTTCTCTAGGAATAATAATGTATCATTTGTTACGGAGTCTGACTTGTAAAAGAAGCAACAGTTTAGGGTCTGAGACCAAATATAAGACTTAACTTGTGGCTTTTTATCTTAGCAGCTCCTCATGGGCTCATATCCTTTTTTATTTTCTCTGGAAATTCATAAACATAGTTACTCAATACAAATGTAAAGTAAAGCTACATTAGCTGTGGCTTCTGTGGTTTTCTGTGCTTGTACAAAGCGAAAGAAAATGAGGAGCTGGGACATTTTTTTGAATTCCTAAATTAGATTTTGTTCATCTGAATGTGGCCATTAAAACATACTATATGCAATTCCCCAACCCCAAACAAAACCCATTCATATTTTTTTTTAATCAGAACTACCTGACAATTGTTTTGGGGTGCACAATTATTACTAGATTTAGGTTTGCAACTATGCAGTGTGTGAAAATTGTTTTCTTTGACCTCTGATCCTCTTCTATAAAATGGGGACAGTCACTTTCTGACTGGGCTCTAGAGCTAGGGCATATGAAATAAAAGCTAGTGACAGTAATTCATCTATACAGTAGATGAAATATAAACAATGGCAATGTACAGACATGCATTTATTTTAAAGATATTCATATGAACAGCTCCTTATCAATACAATACTATATGCTTTGTGTAAGAAAACCTGTATCCTGCTTTCTTCCTCTTTCTCCCCCGCATAATGGCTTCTATCCTGTTTGTTTCAACTGCCTTGTCTCCCAGGGCAATCTAATGCATATTAGAAGATTGACACGCTAAGTTCATTTTATTGCCCTGTATGCATTGCAGGATGGCAGTTCTGGTTTCTGTCTGAAAAGGTAATATGCTAGTAGATTTATATCATCATCATCATCATCATCATCATCATCATCATCACCAATTATCATCTTGATTGGTTGACTTAGCCTTCCATCCCTCCGAAGTCAGTAAAACGAGGACCCAGATTGTTGGGGGGCAATATGCTGACTCTGTAAACTGCTTAGAGCCGGGCGTAAAGCACTGTGAAGGGGTATATAAGCCTAAGTGCTATTGCAATTTTCATCTTCATCATTAGCACCCACTTTAACTTTGCTAAACCTTCCGTTCCACCCCATTTCATAAGATAAATTATTACCAGCTAGAAAACACTTTGCTTAACCAGCCACCTGCTGCTTTCATTTTATTTTTCTTTGGGGGGGAATAAGCTAACGGGAAAAGTGAAATAAGCGGATCCTACAAGTTATTTTTTTACTCCAGAAAGGACGTCTGTCCTTTTGATTGGGAAGAGCTGGCTATAAAGGAGGCTCAGCTCACAAACGGACAAGAGCAAGACGAAGAATTAACAACCGGTCTCCTCTCTGCGCTCTTTCCAGGCTTCTCCTCTGTCCCACCCTCCTTTCTGCCACCAGTCTGTGCACGCCCAGTGTGGCTCCTTGGACTGAAATGTTTTAGCGCAGGCAAGATTGTCCTTCCACAGCTGCCTTTTCCTTCCCGTCCCTAAATTCTGAATCAAGCGGGGTCCCGTGCTTGGTGTTTTCTCTCCTTCTCCCGTTGAGGGGAAAGAGAGAGCGAGAGAACTGGACGGTAAAAGCGCCTGGTCGGAGAGGATTTGGTCTCCCGCTAGCCACTGAGCTGGAA
Organism: Pseudonaja textilis; assembly: GCF_049901715.1. Lineage (NCBI taxonomy): Eukaryota > Metazoa > Chordata > Lepidosauria > Squamata > Elapidae > Pseudonaja > Pseudonaja textilis. The sequence continues at coordinate 299,690,458 of NC_141990.1, read as the reverse complement.
GAGTTGTATAAGAAGACTGTCTGTCTGTCTATCTGTTCTGTCTCTCTCTCTCTCTCCCTCCCTTCCTCTCTCTCCCCCCTCCCTCCCTCTCCCTCTCTCTCTGCCTCTCTCCCTCTCTCTCCCTCGCTCCCTCCCTCTCTTTCTCCCTCGCTCCCTCCCTCTCCCACTCCCTCCCTTGCTCCCTCCCTCTCTCTCTCTCCCTGTCTCCCCTGGCTCACTCCCTCTCTTTCTCCCTCCCTCCCTCTCCCACTCTCTCCCTCCCTCCCTCTCCCACTCTCTCCCTCGCTCCCTCCCTCTCCCTCTCTCTCTGCCTCTCTCTCTCTCCCCCCACTCTCCCTCCCTCTCCCTCCCTCTCCTCGCTCCCTCCCTTTCCCTCTCTCTCCCTCCCTCCTTCCCTCTCTCTCTCTCTCCCGCCCCTCTCCCTTTTCCCTCTCCCTCTCCCACCACGCCCTGTGACCTCTGAGGGCCCTAGAGGTACTCTTGGAGTGGGGGGGGACTCCTCTTGAACCCCCAAGCGAAACATTACTCGACTCTTCCCACCTTCTTTGGTCCCTGCAGCGTTTCTCCCCCGTCTCTCAACTCGTTCCCTCTCGAGTCTTTCTCCCCGACGCCAGCCTAAGAAGCGCCCGGCTGCCCCGCGTCCCCTCTATGCTCCTCTCTTTCTGCCTCCGAGCCCATCCTTTGGCTCTCCCATCCCGCCCGACGCTTGCTCGGCCATTCTCCGGACTTCCTCCCTTTCTTCACTTCCCAGCACCTAAATGCGACGAACGTCTTTCCTCCTCCTCCTCCTGCACTGGCTGGCTGCTAGTGGCATTCCCGGCTCCCCTTCCTTCGGACGTCCCCTCGATGGGTCCCTTAGTATATCCGACCGGCTCGCCTACTGCGGACCGGCGCCCTGCAAAATTCCCCTGGAAAAGGCGGGCGGGCGGCGCCTCGGCACTTACTGACCTGCCGGCGCCAGGAGCCGCGGCGGCGCTTCTTCTCTGCCCGCCGAGTCGAAGCGCGGGCTGGCTTAAGGGCTCGGAGAGCGATCCGGGCAGGCACCGAGCGCTCGCGTGCCCATGCACCGAGCCGAGCCGCTCGCCAAAGGGAGCCTGAGCAGCAGCAGCAGCAGCGGCAGCGGCGGCGGCGGCGGCGGCACCGCGCGTCAAGCAGGGGTTGCTACTGACATCGCCGTTCCTGCTTTTGCCGCCTCGGTCCTTCGTTGACATGCAAAGCAGCTCGGCGACTTTCAGGCAAAAGGAGAGGAGGAGGAAAGGAGGAGGAGGAGGAGGAGGAGGCGGCGGCGGGGAGGGGGAAGAGGCGACGAAATGGCAAGTCCCACCCCGTCTTCAGCAGGGAGCGCTGCCCTGCCTCGGATGCTTGGGATGCGCCTCCTTGAAGGAGTTCAGGTCGCAGGCACCCTTTGATTCCCTTGGCTTGCCCCTGGCTTTGTCCCCACCCCCACCCCACCCCCGATGTGGGGGGTGCTTTAAATTTTGCCCCGCGCTTTGGGAGCTGGGTGGGGCTTGCCAAGTTTGGAAACTCCATAGACACGCCCACAAAACACTTTCTTCAGCTAGATGTCTCCCAGAATGTGGAGTGAGCCTCTCTGGCTTGGAGTAAGTAAAGCATTCCTGGGTAGATTTTCTAATCTAAACAATTATATATGGAAGTGGTTTGCAACGGCTTTTCTTTTTTGACTTCTTAATATGCAGGTGGTCCTCGACTTACAACACTTCGTTTAGTGACCAGAGTTATAACGACACTGAAGAAAGTGACTTATGACCATTTTTCACATTGATGACTGTTGCAGCATCCCCATGCTGGTCACACGATCAGAATTCAGATGCTTGACAACGGGTTCATATTTATGACGGTTGCATTATACTGAGATCATGGGATTCCCCCCTTGAAAAACCTTCTGACAAGCAAACACGCAATGGGGAAGCCAGATTCACTTAACAAGTAATTTATCAACTTGCAGTGTTTCACTTAACAAACGTGGCAAGAGAAGTAGTAGAATGGGGCAAAACACACTTTAACACATTTCTCACTTAGCAACATAAATGTTGGGCTCCGTTGTGGTTGTAAGTCGAGGGCTACCCGCATTGTAGAAGTCTTTATGCTAACCTGGTGGCTTCTGCACAAGACCCACTAAGATCAGCCCTAGTCATCTAAATGCTACCACTTGCTGCTGATGTGACCTGAAGGCTATTCTGTTTAACTCTGAAACCCGTAAACCAAGTGTTTCACACGCTTGGCAACCGACTCATATTTATGATGGTTGCAGCATCCTGGGATCATGTGATCCTCTTTTGCAAGCTTCTGACAAGCAGAGCCAATGGGAGAAGCCAGATTTACTTAACAACCATGTGAATTATTTAACATCTGCAGTGATTCACTTAACAACAGTGGCAAGAAAAGTCATAAAGTTTGGCCAAATTCGTTTAACAACTGTTTCACTTAGCAACAGAAATTTTGAGCTTAATTGTGGTTGTAAGCTAAAGAGTACCTGTATCTGAAAATGAAATTGCCTGGAAATTGCAGGCTTATATGTTAGATTGGAAATCCAAAGAAATATTCTACAGTGGCGAATCACTTCTATGGTATAGTTGTTATAGTGCTTCAGACTCAAAGCTGAAAAGATGCTTGGAGTAGACACAGACTTTCATGTTAATTAATTAATTTAATTTACTTATTGAATTTATATTGCCACCTATTCACCCGTGGCAACTTGAGGCGGCTTACAGAATGTAAAACCATATTTAAAAACAAACAATAAAAACTAATAAAAAGAATCAAATAAATTAATAAAGTACAATAGAACAAAATCTGGAAAAAAATAAATAAAACATCACCCCCAACTCCCACCCCACACCTCGATGGCAAAAGATCACATGGGCTCCAATCCCACTCTGGGGTCGCCATGCCCTCTGGCGGAACCAGGTCTTCAGTGCCTTCCAGAAGAGTATTAGAGAGAGGGCCATTCTAATCTCTGGATGAACAATGGTTACTTGCAAAGCTATACTTCTCTACACTTCTTTAAAAAAAAGCGATACCTTTTCTTGGAAGTATATGATAGAAACCAAGAGACGGTGAGTTCTAGTCCTGCCTTACACATGAAAGCTGATTGGATAACTTTGTACCAGGCAGCTTTGTAACTTGTGCACCATGATACAAAGTTAGGTGCAGGCGGCAAGCCAGTTAGTCAATTTCTTTTTTTTATATATAAATTTTTATTATTTTTTTAACATAAAAAACACAACAACAAAGCATAAAAGTATCAGCTCCCCCATATTTTTGTACACACCGTAAGTCGGTTGGTCCATCGGTTTTGTGCATTCACCTCATAGTCACAATTACAGTTACTTTATATAATACTCTTATCAATACAAATTTATAAATCCTAGTATCTCTATTAAAGAAAAAAAAGAAAAAATTTGACTAAACTTTTATTCGGTCATGCCTTTATGAGATAACTATATTTTAAATATTTTATTCTAAAACAAATCTTATAATCATACCAATTCTATCCCAAATATGAAAAAGAAAGAAACAAAGAAAGCTATTATATAAATATAGTATCAAAAACCAATAAAAGGAAAGGGAAAATAAAGTCATTATTATTCCTTATTATCTAACTTTATATTTTAATATTTCATCATTCAACCATTGATAGAAAAGATCCCAAACTAAATAAAATTGTTTATCTTCTTGCTCTCTAATTTCAAAAGTCAATCTACTCATCTCAGCACATTCCAAAATTTTCTTTACAACTTCTTCTTGCAATGGAATTTTCTCATTTTTCCAATTTTTGCAAATACAATCCTAGCAGCAGTCAATACATTTACAATCAAATATTTCAACTCTTTACTATAAGTATCTGGTAGTATTCCCAATAGAAAAACTCCGGTTTCAAGTCTATATGCTTCTTTGTCATTTTTTCCAGCCACATGTGGATTTTAGTCCAATATTTTCTAGCATCCTCACAAGTCCACCACATGTGATAGTATGAACCAGGTTTCTGATGACATTTCCAGCATTTTTCGATTTGTTCTTAAACATTCTTGCTATCCTTGTCGGGGGAAAATGCCACCTGTAAAACATCTTATACAAGTTTTCTTTATAGGCTGTAGACATTGTCATTTTATAATTTGCGACCATAATTTCTGCCATTTCTCTAAATCAATCCCATATCCAAAATTCCTCCCCACGCAATCATAGTTTCTTTAACTTGTTCTTCCTCAAGCTTAATTTGCAATAAATAACCATACAATTTTTTAATCACCTTTTCATCAGTACCCATCAAAATCTTATCCAAGTCAGTTTGCTTATCATAAAATCCCTCTGCTTTGGAATCCTCATGGTACTTTGAATATATTTGCAAATATGAAAACCAATTCATCCGTATACCTTGTTCTTCCAATTTTTGCATCGATTTAAGTTCACCCTTTTCATCTAATAATTCCCCATAGTTAACTGTTTGTTCCTTTTTATAGATTATAGGATAAGAAAACGCTTCTATCGCCGATAACCAAACTGGAATTTTCAAATAACACTGTTTTTTTATCTTCTCCCAATTCAACCACAGAGACTCCCGTATATAATGCCTTCTAAAATACCCCTGTGTTTTAGTTCCCTTGTACCATAAAAAGCATGCCAGCCCAACAACAAATCATGACCTTCTAATGTCAACAATCTGGTTTTCCTTAATGTTATCCATTCTTTAATCCACGTCAAGTTTGCAGCTTGGTAGTACAACTCCCAATTAGGCAGTCCAAACCCTCCTCTAAATCTAGCATCCTGTAAAAAGCTTTAACTTTATTCTTGCTTTCTTACCTTGCCATATATACTTCAAAACAATTTTATTTAAATCCTCAAAATATTCTTTTCCAAGCCTAATTGGTATTGTTTGAAACAAAAATAAGACTCTGGGTAAAATGTTCATCTTAATTGTTGAAATCCTTCCTATTAATGACAATTGTAAGTTCTCCCATTTTTTCAAGTCTTGAGCTATCTGTTGTTTAAGTTTAATATAATTATTCTCCTTCAATGTACTACATCTTGATGTCAAATATATCCCCAGATACTTAACCTTGTTTATAACTTGAATTTTTAACAGTTCTGACAACTCTTCCCTTTGTTTCAGCAACATATTCTTTGACAAAATCTTTTGTTTTATCTCTATTTATTTTCAAACCAGCCACCTCCCCATAGACCTCTATCTTTTCCAACAGTTTCAAGGCTGTTTCTATAGGGTCTTCCAAGATAAAGACTAGGTCATCTGCAAAGGCTTGTAGTTTAAATTCTTCCTTTTTAATTTTCATTCCTTTTATAGTTTTATCTTCTCTGATATTTCTATTCAACACTTCCAAAGTCAATACAAATATCAAGGGAGAAAGAGGACAACCTTGTCTTGTGCCTTTTCTTATATTAATAGGATCTGTAAGTTCTCCTCCATCATTACCTTAGCTGTTTGTTCATTATAAATTGCTTCTATTGCCTGAATAAATCTTCTAGCAAAGCCCATCTGTTCCATTAAAAGTAACATAAATCTCCAATTCACGTTATCAAATGCCTTTTGAGCATCTAAAAATATCAAGGCCATTTGCTTTTCAGGATGTGCCTCATAGTATTCCAGGGTGTCCAGAATTACTCTCATATTGTCTCTGATTTGTCGCTTTGGCAAAAACCCATTTTGGTCTGAGTGGATAAAGTTATTCAAGTACTTTTTAAGTCTTTCTGCTAATATTGAAGCAAAAATTTTATAATCTGCATTTAGTAAAGAAATCGGTCTATAATTCTTGATTTGCAGTAGGTCCGCCTCCTCTTTTGGAATAAGTGTAATGTAAGCCTCTGACCATGTTTTAGGTATCATCTTTTTTAACATAACTTCATTCATAACTTCTAACAGTGGAATACACAGTGATTCTTGAAAGATTTTATAAAATTCTACAGGAAACCCGTCTGGACCTGGTGCCTTTCCATTATTTTGTTTCTTAAGTGCTTGACTTAACTCCATCATTGTTATATTACTTTCTAGCATTTCTTCAATCTCTTTGGGTATCTTAGGTAGATTTGCATTCTGTAGGTATTGTTTAACTTTCTCCTCGTCAATGTCTTCTTTCTTATACAAATGCTTATAAAAATCATAAATAATCTCTTTTTTTTCTTTGCTGCCATAACAAATTTTACCTTGGTCGCCTATTAACTGCGGTATTTTCCTCGACTCTTTCTCCTTTCTCAATTTGTATGCTAGCCATCTACCTGGCTTATTTGCATCCTCAAAATAATTCTGTTTAGCATTCCTAATTTTCTGTGCCAGTTCTTCTTTCTCTATTAAATCCATTTTATGTTTAGTTATATCCAGTTTCATTTTAACATCTTTTCTGTGTGGCATTTTCTGTAATTCTTTTTCAAGTCCCTTATATTCATCATCCAAGGCTTTAAGAGTTCGCCTTTTTCCTGTTGTTCTTTTTCTTGTATAGTCTATTATCAAGCCTCTAACATAGGCCTTCATTGTGTCCCAAACATTCTGTATTGAGGTGTCTTCTTTTCTGTTCTCTTTAAAGAAGAAGGCCAATTCTTTCTCCATCCATTGTATAAATTCCTTATCCTTTAAAATAGAATTATTTAATGTCCATCTCGATCTTTTCCTTTGTCCCTTCCATTCAATTGTCAATGGGTTATGGTCAGCCCAAGTACTTGTTTCAATATTTACTTCTTGAATACTAGACATTAAATCTGTTGAGATCCAAATCATATCCAGTCTGGACCATGATAAATGCCTATTTGAATAGAACGTAAATTGCTTAGATTTATCATTTCTTTCTCTCCATATGTCCTTTAAAGTTAATTCATCTATCATTTTAAAAAGGATTTAGGAAGAGTTTTCCTGTTATGCTTTACTGTTGTTGCAATATAGTCAAGTCTATTATCCACAATTCCATTAAAGTCTCCCATCATAATTACATTAGCATAGTCAAGTTCGGCAGTCTTAGTATGTAATTTTCTATAGAATTCTTCCTGTTTATCATTCGGTGCATAAATTGCAATCAAAAGTATCTTTCTATTATTGTCCATTATTTCTACCATTAATATTCTCCCATCATCATCTGTATAAATCATTTTTGCTGGAATGGCCTCTTTAATATATAAAACCACCCCTCTTTTCTTGGATTGTGTCAAAGAGGTATACAATTTCCCTAATTTTGGTTGTAATAACAATTGTTCATGTTGCTTTTTAATATGAACTTCTTGTAAACAAATTATGTCGAACCTTAATTTCATTAATTTATGGAAAATCTTCCTTCTCTTAGCAGCTAAGTTCAGTCCATTTATATTCATTGTAATCAATTTTTTTTCTTCCATAATTATGTTTTATATTTAGATTTAACCACTCTCGTGGGTCTTGCCTCACGTTGATCTTTAATATCAACTTGTCCACCTACTGCACCTTCTTCTTTTCCAACCTCCATTTGTTCCTCTTGAGATTCAATTGATGGGACCTCCTTTCCTGCTCCTCCTTCTCTGCCTCCAAAAACCTCTGCGCAAAACAGTTCTGCTTTCTCAATTGAATCAATTCTATGTCTCTGTTCCTGCCACGTAAACATCAATCCTTCTGGAATCAACCACCTGTAAGACACCTCTTTTTCCAATAACCTTTTAGTCAGGAATCGGTATTCTCTTCTCATCTCTCTCACTCTTCTAGGTATTTGTTTTAAAACCAAAATTTCTTTACTTTTGTATTTCAGTGGCTTCTCTCTTGCTACTTGCAATATTTGTGTCTTCAAAGATTTTTAATAAATCTAATATGAACTTCTCTGGGTAGGTTATTTCTCATCGCATATCTTGTAAAAACTCGATATATCTCATCAATTCCATCCATCATCTTCTCTTCTGTTATCTCGAGTGCCTCCGCCAAGATTCCTACCATTATCGCAACCAAATCTTGTCCTTTTTCTTCTTCTATATTTTGGAATCTAAGATAAAATTCTGATCTATCCAACTCCCACTTCAACATCTCACTTTTTCTTGTTCAATCGCTATTAATCTATTGTCGATATTTCCAATTTTCTCCTCTCTTTGTTTGCCTCCCTCTTCAACATTTTGGAGTCTCTCTTCATATTTTTCCATCATCTGTTCCATCCTACCTGTTCTTTGTTCAATAGTATCCATTTTTACCTTAAGATCTTGAATTCCTTGCATAATCATCTGGAAGGATACTCTTTCTTGTTCTTTTCTTTCTCCTTATCTTGCTTTAACAGTGTCTGAATTGAACGCTGTCCAGATGGTGGGAGGCAGAAGCAGACATAGAGGCACCCGAAGATATAAATTTCTTACTCATTTTAAGTGGTTCCAACTCTTCAAGTTTTTTCAAATTTTAGTCCACAAAAAAAAAGAGAAAGAAATATGAAATTTTAATCCAAGGTAAGAAGGCCAACAATAAAAAAGCCAAAAGTGAGAGAGAAAAAGAAAAAAAGAAAAAGAAAATTCTTCAAATTCTTCCTGACCTTAGTTCAATAAAAAAAGAATGAGAAAAAAAAAAAAACCATAAAAAAAAAAGAAAAAAAGTAACAGTAAAAATAAAAACCCAATAATAATAATAAACAAGACAAAGCCAAAAAGGAAGAAGGGAAAAAGAAAAAGAGAAAAAACAAAAAACAAAACAAAAACCAAGAAAAATAAGTTTCTTCAGATTCCACACCTTAGTCCAGCCAGAAAAAAAAAGAAAAAAGAAAAAACCTCAATTAAAAAAAGGAAAAAGAAATAGTCCGCTAATGTACATTAAAAAAAAAAAAAGGAAAAAAGAGAAAACAGGATCCAAATAGACAAAAGAAAAATAAAATCAGTTAAATCAAAATAAAATATAAGTAGAAAAAGAAATTCAGAGGCTTCCTTTGCAAATAAATCAAGCTTAAAAGTCAAGACCTTGATGTTAGTGAAGGGGTTGGCAGAACTCAAAAAAAAAAACAACAACACTGCACTCTATTTAATTATCCAAGGCTCTAATTATAACTCCCTTCTCTTTCCCACAAGCTTCAAAGCTGAGCCATGTATATCCAGAAAGACACCTGTAATAATATTCCACAAAGTGCTTTCCTCTATCTTATCAGGGGATGTCCTTGAGAAGAAGAGTCTATTTTCTTTTTTTAAATATTTCCGAGCCTCTAGGTGGCAGTGTTACAAAGTATCATAGTTCTCACTTTCCCCCTCCTCTCTTAAGGGAAAGCCGTCTTGCAATACACAAAACAAACACCGAAAAATCAAACAAAATCAAGAGAAGCCTCTAGCCCAGAAAAAATAAAAATAAAAAGTCCAGAAAAAGAATAAAACATATGAATATATAGAAAAAGAAAACAGTCCAGTTATCCAATAAGTAACAATAGAGTCCGAAAGCAAAGAAAAGAAAAAAATGGATTCTCTCTTTGACGTTTCCCTAAAAAACGCCGCTAAATCAATTTTGTCAAAAACAAAACAAAAATCACACAGGTTTCTTCAGATAATTAGAGTAAACTTTCCAAATTCAAAAATTAAATAAAAAAAGAAGTTCTCACCCAACCGACAAACTCTTTCTCAAACTCTTTCCGTCTGGAGTCGCCCGGCCTCAGCAGCATGGGGCTGCCTCTCCGCCGCTGGCAAGAAGAGCTTCACCCGGGCTCTCCAGGGATTTTGCGGTATCCCCGGAATCCTCAGGATATGCTCTTCACGATGGCTGTCCCTACGGGACAGCGTAGGTCCGTTGGACCGGCCAGTGGCGGAGATATCGGCTGCAATCGAGGAGCTCGATTGCAGACCGTATCGCCACGGCGCAAGCTCCTCCCATCTCCCCTAAATTCTTCTGTATTCAATATTTGTAAAACATTGGATTAAGAATTCATTTCTATTTAAAAAAAAAAAAAAAAAGACAACAGCAACATATTTTTTCTCCTAATCATTCTGCTTTGCTCAGACTGTTATGGCTACAGATGCTATGCGAAAGGAGATCTGGTCGAAAATGGCTGCCAATCACAGAAAATCAACTAACCAATAAAAGCAGAACATTTTATCACAGATAAAATATAATCAGGCAGCAGGAGAAAAACCACAGCAATTTACATGTTTCACCGCACATCTAAAAAACCAAGTTGGGTGGGAATTGGTACCATGACTTTCCTAAGGAAGGAAGAAATTGTTAATATGGGCAGACTTAAAATGCAAAAAGCAGTGTTAAACTGCAATTTAAGTCATTTAAAAACTCAGTTAGTCAATTTCTGTTGCAACTACTGGATCAACAATGGGTTGATGCCCCTCCCCCCAAAGCATGCACTTGTGAGAAAATATTAGGAAGGGAAAAAAAATAACATTTCTTAGAGCAGTCAGCTCAATAAATGATTTAGTATATTGGACACACAGTAGTACTTTGTCTATTTCATTTTACAGCATTCTTTCAATAAGTAAGATACCTGGTTCAAATCCCATCAGGCCGCTTTCTGTTTGTTTGTTTTTTTAATTTACCTTCCATTTTCTAGAAAGTAAATAAAGTTTGCTTACAGCAACAACTAAAGATTAACTATTTTCTTCTTCCTTCCCAAATCTGCAAAATATTTAACATTTATGGGAGCTGTTCAGTTGTGCACGATCTGAAGGAAAGTCAGAAAAGGAGAGCAACGTTGAATCTCAGCACTGAAATCATTCCCTAGCCTTGGACTCCTTACAGTGAAATCTACTATGGCTTCAATGTAGAAGCGTATTTTAAAGTCTATATCAAGGATAGACATAGAATTGTTGTTTTAAGAAATATATTAATCAAAAAGTATTTTGTAAACAGAATAAATAGAAGTATTAGTAATAGTTACCTATAGCAATAGTTATAGGTAACTATTACTAATACTTCTATTTATTCTGTTAGATTAGAGTCAGACTTAAAGTAACAGAATTCTTTTTGAATTCTGGATGATTCCTAGCATGTTTAGTCAGAAATATCGTCTGTGAAGTTTAGCTCTCCTTCTGATTTCTGAACAGAAGGGAACACATAAAAATCACTCCTTTTCCTCCCAATGAGAATCATGCTGTACAAAAGATCCCTTGAGGTGAATCTGAGCAAATAGACTAGCCTTCTCTAGTCCAGGCAGGGGTGGACTTCAAAAATTTTAGCAAGAGGTTCTCTGCCTAGTTGCTGGTGGATGTGGCCATGGTGGGTGTGGCCTAGTCAGCCTCCTGCACCACAGCAGGCCACGCCCACCTCCCTGGGCTCTGGAGGCTTTCCTCAAGCTCTCTGGAAGCCGAAAACATGCCTGTTTCCGGCCTTCCTGAACTTCCAGGAGGCCCATTTTTCGCCCTCCTTGAGCCTCCACATGCACCCTGCACTTACCTACATCCAAAATGGGCCATGTGGGGACTCCTGGGAGGAGCGGGGTGGGTGGGGTAGGGTCAGCCAGGAGTGGGATTTAGGGGTTCTCCAAACTGTGCAGAATCTTAGCTAGGGGATCTCCCAAACCTCTGCAAACCCCCTGAGTCCAGGGCTGCTCATGATAAGGGAACCAATCCTATGGTCTCTCTTACACCAAAGTAACTTGGACAGAAATCTCTCACACACACAAACAGTCCAGTCTATATCTCTTCAACTCTACTCAAAAAATATTTATTGTGAACACACTGGGATTTCCTTCCCAGGAAACATGCTGATGATTGCATTATAAATAAAGTTTTGTTCTAACCCTAGTATTCTGATACTGAAAATAAACAATATAATGTCTCTGTTGATGTTCTGATTTCTTTCCCTTGTAGGTTACCATAATCTCTCCCATCCCCCATTTCAAGATTCACAAAGTTTCCAGAGGAAGACACCCAGGAATTTTTTAAAACAGAATTAGACAAAACAAGACCCTTGGCATTTTGTATTAAACTAAAAAAAAAAATCTAGTATAATCTTTAAAAAAATATTAAATTGCCAATAAATTCTATGGTATAGTATATATTGCAGTATATACTTCAACTTTCCTCACTATTTAATTTGGAAAAAGAAAATTCAGGAGAAATTAAGCCGTATAAAAATTTTACCATTCATCAGCATGACAGCTGGCTAAGGGAACCAATATAAGAAAGAATATACAGTTTTATGGTTATCTTCTGTTTGGACAAGTAATTGTGCAAACAGATACAGTAACAAATGATCTTTTGCCAGAATCTTGATCCTTCTCAGTTTATCACACACACACACTTCTTATATAATCCACTCCCACAGTATACCATTTTTATGTTCCTCCTGACATATCCAATTCTCAGTTTCATAAAATATTCATACTTAATAATACATATAGATAAGTATGGATGCAGAGTTAAAATAGCTCTCATCAAATTGAGAACAAGTGGCCAATGTGATTGTACAATCTGTGGTCAGATTTCTACATGTTTATATAGAACTTTAGAAATAAAGTGTTAGAATAATACAATATATCTTTGAAAAAGAAACATCCAAGAGATGTTAGGTATTAAGACACTTGGAGGGTTTTTAAGAGACTCAGAAGGATCTAATTGATTTTGTTAGACAACCATGACATTTTATCCAAATGTTATTGGCTGACACTTCACTACCACCTTAATTAACATCTATAGAAGATTTGCATGCAAAAGATCTTTTCTGTCTACCCACTTTCTTTCAGAGAATTATAACATTTGTATATTTCAAAGGCAGCAAAACAATCCTATTATTGTGAAGCAATATCCCACACCTTCTATCTAGATGCAAGCATGGAAGAAGTCACTTTCACAAAGTACAAGGCGACATTAAAACTTGCAAGAATTACCAGCTGAAAGCTTTAGTGAGTTCAATAAATAATTATTAGCAAAATAGGTTGGAAAAAAAGAGGTGAGAAAAGATGCTGAACATCTCAGCTGGAAAACTGACAATCTGGGTTTGAGGCCCGCGCGCTGCATGACTGGTTGAGCTCCTATTACTTGCTCTAGGTCCCATCTACCTAGCAGTTTGAATGCATGCAAATTGAGTAGATGAATAAATACTACTTCAGTGGGAAATTAACAATGTTCCATGAGCTTTGGCTACATGACCATAGAAATGTCTTTGGATAACACTGGCTTCCTCAGCTAAGAAATTGAGATGAGCACCCTGCCCTAGAGTTGGACCTTTACCATAATTTATGTTGGGAAAAAATCTTAATTATTACCTTAATTATGTTAACAAAAAATCTTCTTCGGAGCCATGTCTCTTTGCAAAAAAGGCAACTTCAGAGATGCCTGTCCAAATACATCCTGAAAAAAGAAAACTCTTTTAAGTATTCATTTGGGATCATACATTTTGGTTAGCCATGGTATGTTTAAGCATGGTTTGTTGAATGAATCACATGTCAGTTTTCATATAATGCAAAAACCCCATCCACAGAGCTGCTGGCTTTATTCCCCACTCCCTTGCAACTAAAAGCAATATTTTCACGCTATGATGCTGCACCTGGCAGTTATTATTACTTTTCCCTCCTTGAGCCAAGCCAGGGTTGCTTCCAGCTTTTTTCATGGTGAATAAAAATAACTGTTTTAAAGCAGCAATCAGTTGGTATTCTAATGAAGCAGCAAAATTTGGTGGGATACTAGCAAAAGTGCAGGAAGCAATCTCAAGGTTAAAAGGTTAAACAAGATGGGTATTCCAGCTAATCAGAAATTGCCTTCTGCTCCAGAAACACACTTTAAAACCATCTTTGCAGTATTTCCTTTGGAGCAGAGCTGGCGTGTTAGTGGATTGGGTTGGTTTCTCAATCCCATGGGAGCTACAAATTATCATGAAAGAGGGAAGGGAGGAGAAACACCAATCTTGGATTGGCCTCAGTCCCATGGGTGGAATAGTTTATGTAGAAACCCAACTAAGGCTTAGCATAATGAGTAAACCCATTCGAAACCTAATTCCAAAATTTTTACAGACTACCATTTCAGATTTCTGGAAAGAATTATTTGCCCCTCTCCTAGTACTCCACTGCAGGAAAGCAGAAAGAGAGAAAATAAAATTATGAAAGGAAGAAAAAGAGGAGTAATACAAAAAGAGATGGCCCCTGCCAATACTGTCATGATATACTCTCTCTCATACACACACACAAAGTTCACACTCCTATTTCTATTTTACAGCCAGAGTTAAGAGTCTGGACTATGTCTGCCTGACATGGCAACCATGTTAGCTTAACCATATTATTTAACCATATTAAGATAAATGTAACAAATTAATAAATAATAAATATTATTGTTAGAGTAACCTTGGTTTACTCAGCATTCATTTATATAAGAGATTGAATCATAAACTCACCATACAAAGTGGATTTGCATAATATACTAGCCTAAAATGTGACTATTGGGTGAATATAGCCTAGGTGATATAGAAGATGCTGGCTGGATCCAGTGAGCCTACAGTAAACCATAACATGGTTTATCTGAATTATGGCTTAACATGTGTGATTCTAACCACTGTGGTTTAGTTTTAGATTTCTGATCATCACAGGGTTGTAGAGTACCTTCAGTTGGGTGATTTGAATGTAAATTATACATTATATACTTCGAGAGCCCTTTCTATTTCTAGATAGCAAAGTAGAACCTGGAAGTACCACATATTTTATGACATTATCTGATCTTACAGATCTCTACCAATATCAGCGGGATCAAGTAATAAACGCTGCTGTATATCTTGCAATGTGCCTTCTGTTGATCTCTCTTAATCCCATGTCCTTTATGTACTAACTGTGCTGCAAGCCTTTAACCACATCAAGAAGGGCTACCATTGGAGACTTTAAATTGCTTTAGGCATACTAGGCAGGTCCAAGAGAACAATCGGGATAATTTGCTTCCCAGTAAACTTGCAAATAGATTTACTGTATTTAAGCTGCCACAATATTCAGTCAATATAGGGCAACAAGCTGTGGTTAAAAAAAAAAAGGATTCTTTCTCAATCTTACAGTTATACATATTGATGGTGAATGAGGACCGAATGCTCTGGTATTTTTAACTGACTGACTGGAGTGACTTTAATGGGTCAACTTCCTGCTGTTGCTTAGCTTCCTGTGGCAGGAAAACATTCTAGCAAAACCGCCCTACCATTAAAATGCATCCATTTCTGGGAAGCTCAAATCATATGGTTGAAGGAAACCAAAGATACCGAGTTACTTATTAATGAGCATTCTGAAATAAGTGGGGGTATTAACCTGTCAGAAGGCAGTTGATGGGCTTCTTTAGACAAGTGTTTGCTTGAGCCATTTTTTTGTCTCAGATCCACACCTGAATTCCAAGACAAAAAAAATAACCGTGTCAGAATACAAAAGTCATGAATATATACATTATGTAGACCTAAAGGGTGAAAGATACTTCATTTAAGTTAATAATGTGTTTTACATCAGCAACAAGTGCTGTCGATGTGTTTTATCAAGGCTGAAATGTAATTTTTTTCCCTGCAGTCTTAAGCAAAATAAAGCCTTAGGAGAGGTATGATTCACTGAATCTCAAGCTTGCTGGGATTTTTTTTCTCTTTATTTTCTTTAACGGAACTCAAAGAAAAATTGACTGGGTTCCCATAATTTGCTTATCTGTGGTTAGCTCGGAAGGAGGCAATCCAAGCGGGTCTGCCTGGAACATTTATACAGAAAGAATAAAAATGCCACAAGTATGATCCAGGGACAAGGTTCATACATTTCATTTCAACAACCAGAGGCTGTCATGAATCTGGCCTTGCATATGATGAAGGAGGTTGTTGAAAGCCCACTTCACAATATGCCCATCAGCCCCTAAGTGTCACAAGGCTCCCTGCTTTCTTTTATTTTCAGCCAACACACTAGGTTTAATCATAAGTCACCAATAAAGGAGAATATTTGTAGTTCAGGGTTAAAATGAAGGGTCCCTGGTGCTACTCTGTGAGCTTGGTTGTTTTCTTGCAGACCTTTCATTACCCAAGCAAAGTAACCTTATCAGTGTTAATCCTAATCACAAATCAAGCTGCTTTATAAATGCATCTGTTTATTAGTCCTGTGTAAATATAATTAACAGATTTGGGTGACATCAACAAATCAACTTCATTAACATTTTTGATCCACCTAAAGGGTAGCTGGAAGCAATTGGTTTTATATCATGCATGTTGGTTGAACTCAATCACATTGTAGCGGACCTTGTGACAAAATTAGGAGATTGTGTTCTTAGCATTAACAGAAATAGAGATTTTTTTTAAAAAAAACTGTTACATTCAGTTCCTACAGTTAGTATGAAAAGTGTATTTTTTTTCCAGTTGTACAAAAGTACTCTGACAAAAAAATGAAGATCAATGTAGGAAAATTCAAAACAGAGAAAATGAAGGCGTTCGTATGTGTTAATGTGTTAATTCGTAGGAGATTGTGCTTCCAATGGCTGCTAGCTTTGATGGCTTGGTGATATTTTCTGAATCCTTAAATACCAGCTGCAACAAAGCACCAGTGGAAGAAAGCAGTCACTTTCCCTTCAGTCCTTGCGATCTTCCCAGATGCACCTGAGTGACCAGTATGAGGCATTATAAGGATCTACCCTTGGCTTAATCTATCAAGGCTTCTTAGTTTTATAAACCCTTCAACAGGAATGTGTTTAATCTGCTTTCCATCAAAGTTTGCTTTACATTTTGGGTTGAAGATTCTGCCTTAGGTATGCAACACAGGTAGTCCTCCTCTGTGATGACCCAGGTGGGATACAAAATAAACAGTCACAAAAACAGGTGAAGCCCTTTTTATTCCTTCACTTTGCCTCCAAGCTCCAAATATCCTTGACCTGAGACAAAAAACTCCCACACAAGCAGTTATGAAAAGGAGGAAATGCCTATAAATCATAAAGAGTAGAAAGAACACAAACCATACTGAAGCAATTAAGGGAACCAGACAAGACAAGGGCCTGAAGATGTCCACAGACATCAGAACACACACTGGTCCATACGCATGTCCGTGCTTTTAACCAGTTCTTACAGCTGCAGCCCATGAAGAGGATCAAGGCCCTTTCCTCCCCCATAGACCACGCCATTCACATCTCTCCCTTATCCTCTCCTCCCTGCGTGCCCTAGGATGGATAGGTGATGGGCCTGGGTTCTCCTCTGACTGCTCAGCCAGCCTCTGCCCTTCCCCAGGCTCCTCCACAACCTCCAGAGCCACACTTCCACTCCCTGTTGGCTGGTCCTCCTCTCCCTCGGAGTCAGTCTCCAACAGGGGCGTGACATCCTCAACTTGGAACATATCTGTTAGTATGCTTATGCGCTATTGTAGCTTTGAAGTGACCATACAAAGTTACAACAGCATATAAGTGACTTATGACCATTTTTCATACTTACAACCATTGCAGCATCCCCATGGTCACGTGATCAAAAGTCAGATGCTCAGTGACTGGTTCATATTCATGACAGTTGCAGTGTCCCCAGGTCATATGATTACTTTTTGTGATCTGACAAGCAAAGTCAATGAGGAAACCAGATTCGCTTAACAAATGTGTTACTTAGCTTAACATCTGCAGTGATTCACTTAACAACAGTGGCAAGAAAAGTCGTAAAATGGGGCAAAATTCACATAATTGTTCGCTTAGAAATGTTGGGTTCAATGGTAGTTGTAAGGGAAGGACTATTAGGGGGAGAAAAATATGGAAACAAATGTTGTAGTCTAAGCTTCTTCAGTTGCAAAATCTGCAAAACAGGACTACATCCATGTTTCCAAGATGTATCCATACAAAAGTTTTAATCACTGCAGGCTTGAAATGCTGATCTGGAATTGGAAAATTGAAAAAGAAGACGTGATTAAGACCCTTTCTCCTTAAATCTATTTTCTACCATAAACTGTAGACATCATGGTTTGCATCATCATCATTATCATTATCATCATCATCGAAACCTTATCTTGGGCTCCAATCTGGGATATATATATATATATATTTGTTTTCTGATATATATTTGTTTTCATATATATATATATGTGGATCTTTGGTTGTTCGGGTTTTCTCCCGCGTAAGATTCGAAGTATCTAGGCAACGTTTCGATGAAGTCTCATTCATCATCTTCAGGCTTCTGTCTCCGGCTCTGTGCTTCTCAGAGTAATGTGAGATTGCAGCTGCTTCCTCCTTTTAACTGCCAGTGGGGGTGGGACTTGATTGGGTGGGGCTTGGCTGTGTTCTGATTGGGTGGGGCTGTGTTCTCATTGGTAGGGGTTTGGCTGTGTTCTGATTGGTTGGGGGTTAGCTGTGTTCTGATTGGTTGGAGGCGTGTTCTGTTCAGGTGGGGGCTTGGTTGTGCTCAGGTTAGTCTTAGTTGCTGGGGATTTGAGCTGGTGAGTTGTGATCTTGCTGTTTGGCTTCTAGTACGTGGTCCTGCTGCATCTTCATAGTGGGTGTCGGTTTGCTTCATGTATGGCTCAGAGGGGTTTGAAGTGGGTAGTGATGCAGCTGCAGTGCAGCTTCTGGTCCATGGTCGTGTCTCATTTTCTGAATGGGTGGGAGTCTGTTTTCTATATGGAAGTGTGGTGGTGGCATCTTGTGTGGCTCTCATGGGTGAACACAGCCAAACCCCCTACCAATGAGAACACACCCCCACCCAATCAGAACACAGCCAAGCCCCCACCCAATCAAGTCCCACCCCCACTGGCAGTTAAAAGGAGGAAGCAGCTGCAATCTCACATTACTCTGAGAAGCACAGAGCCGGAGACAGAAGCCTGAAGATGATGAATGAGACTTCATCGAAACGTTGCCTAGATACTTCAATCTTACGCGGAGAGAAACCCAAATAACCAAAGATCACATACAAATACCCGAGAACCTCAGAAAACAAATATATATATATATATATATATATATATATATATATATATATATATGGCATTCAGCTTGTTCGGGTATTTTCCCACGTCATTGTAGTTGTGCTTTTAAAGTTGTAGCAACGTTTCGGCAGAATCTCATCTGCCATCATCAGGCTTCTGCTTCTCAGAGTGATGTGAGATTGCAGCTGCAGATTAAGCAGCTGCAGATTAAGCAGCTGCAATCTCACATCACTCTGAGAAGCACAGAGCTGAAGACACAAGCCTGAAGATGATGAATGAGACTTCATCGAAACGTTGCCTAGATACTTCCAATCTTACGTGGGAGAAAACCCAAATAACCAAAGATCCACATACAAATACCCACGAGAACCTCAGAATATATATATATATATATATACACACACACACACACACACATACATACATACACACACACACACACAATAAATGAACAAATTTGCAAGTTTTCCCGACTTAAACTTGCCCTTTTTAGAACAAACTTATTCGCTTAACATCTACTCTGAGAACACTTTAAGATTTGGCATAGCTTCTGAGTTCATACTTCTGAGTCAGGAGAGAAGAGAAAGAGAGGAGAGACCTTATCTCTAACAACAAACCAGTGCGATCTTTTTACTTGTACAGAGTTCTTCAAGCAATCTGTACTGCTCTGGCTGCCAGCCTATTTCTTTGCAAGGGAAGGTGGTGGAAGCTCAGAAAAATGTGTGCGAAACCGTACTTATCCTAACAGCTTGTGATTCAATGCTGGCAAATACTTGGGGCCTGCTGACCTTTTCTTCAGCATGTAAATACTGGGAGAAATATACACTCACCCACACATATACAATTCACAATACGAATAGAGGATCTTAGCTGTCCAAGGTTTTAGAAAAATCAAGCATTTAAATGTTTCTTGGACCCTAATATGTATAATGGAGAGGAATGAAATGGGTGGAGTAGACAGAAGGACTGAGAATATGACTTCCACAGGAAAACAATTCCATTGCGCGTGCAGAAAATCAGCCTGACAGGAACAGCATAATCTGAATCGTTGTTCTTTAAATGTCCATTTCCAATGTAATGAAATACTCTTAATATCTCTGTACCACCCACAGCCCAAAACGATAAGCAAGGAGAAAATGTACACACTAAATTATTTTGAATGTATACATTATCCATTCACAATCTGGAAGCCTTCAGATATATTTTGCCAATCTCTTCTCTAAATATATCTGAAAGTTATAAGTAAGGAATGGCTTTTCATTTTTTGTTTGTTTGATTGATTTTAATAGCTTATCATTTTTGTCTATTTTTGTATCACATATTCTATTAGGGAAGTAATCTTGAAAAACTGGGAACTGATTTATTTTCAGCCTTTCTCACTTTCCCTTTTTGCATATCTATAACAAAATGCAGAATTTCTAAAGATCTGAATAGCATTTTATTTCATCTGCAGAGTTCTATTCAGCTTCTACTTATCCAGCTATTCTAAATTCTTCTGTATTCAATATTTGTAAAACATTGGATTAAGAATTCATTTCTATTTAAAAAAAAAAGACAACAGCAACATATTTTTTCTCCTAATCATTCTGCTTTGCTCAGACTGTTATGGCTACAGATGCTATGCGAAAGGAGATCTGGTCGAAAATGGCTGCCAATCACAGAAAATCAACTAACCAATAAAAGCAGAACATTTTATCACAGATAAAATGCAATCAGGCAGCAGGAGAAAAACCACAGCAATTTACATGTTTCACCGCACATCTAAAAAACCAAGTTGGGTGGGAATTGGTACCATGACTTTCCTAAGGAAGAAATTGTTAATATGGGCAGACTTAAAATGCAAAAAGCAGTGTTAAACTGCAATTTAAGTCATTTAAAAACTCAGTTGAAGAGTTGTATCTTGATTACATTTCTAAAAGCAAAGACCTGCTAGCCCCCTGAAGAACTGACTGTTTTCTTGGAGATTGGGCTCAGGAAATTAGATGAGCCTTGTGAGATATTGTTTATTATTGTTGAAGTTGTCCTAGGCTGTCATTTGTTTATTTTATTTCTGTATATTCCTATTTTTCAATTTCATTTTGTATTATTATATTGACACTTTTTAACTGTGTCTGCAGCCCAGAGTTGCTTTTGTGAAATGGGTGGTCATCTAAACATAAAAGCAGAAAGAACTAATTTCTTGCTTGGGACTTCCTTGCTTATGGTTTAACAAGGCTTGGCACAAAGGGAAAGGGGATTAGCAGAGGAGAGGAGAGGAGAGGAGAACTTGAAGCTGGTAATCAATAAGTAGCATTTGGAGAACAAAACGAATAGGCAACAGTGGCACATAAATTTCTTTACAATGATGTGCATTTCTATTTAAATATGGTCATTATTTCTAAATATGTACTTATATGTGTATATTAAACTATGCAAGTTTAATGCAAATCTGTATATTTAATAGATTAATTGTGATTTTCTCTCTCTTTTCTTTTATGTCCTTAATTTATTTTCACAAGCAAACAACCCCAAGTCTCCCAAATTTGGATTGCAAAAATCTGGGCTACCACAAGATGGCACAGAGAAATATTAAAACTCTTTTAGTGTCATCTAGTGCAGTGGCCCCCAACTATTTGGGCACCAGGGACTGGTTCTATGGAGACAGTTTTTTCTGTGGACAAGAGAGGGCATGGTTTGGCATGCTGCCTGCATCCTGCAGATGGGACTTCACTTGTGGTCTGGTTTCTGGCATGCTGTGGACCGGTGCTAGCCAACGGACTGGGGACTGGGGACCCCTGATCTAGTGCTCTTCTGACTTTTTGCAAGAAAGACCTGACTGCTCTAAGAAAACTAATTTGCTTTTTAGGTTTTAGCACAGGAAAATAATAGTCCAGCAGACAATATATCCCACCAGTCACCAGAAGGGTTTTGAGTAATTTGCTGCTAAGCCAAGAACAGATGCAAGCTTTCCCTCTTTGTCTGCTGTTTAATACCTCCATAACTGACTGCCTTGGATACAATTTCCAACTTGCCTTCGCTTCTTAAATGCAGCTTTAAAATTCTCCATTCCCCTGTTATTCTGTACACAAAAGAAGATTCACGATGCTTCTAATGCTTTTAGAAAGGAATGGAAATACCTTGCTAGATAGTAATTCAGCTTGTCCTAAACAGGGTTGAAGCAGAAAAGATTTCTTTCAGGATAAAACCCATAATATCAGGTTGAAAATAATTCTGTAAACTTTAGATGTGAGCGGTGCCGTAATTTTTACCTCAAGAAATAAAAGAGAGATGTATTTTTTCTGTCTTGCTTTATGCAGGATGAACAAATTTTTTGAACCAGAAGGACACACTTTAAAATTATTTTTATTTTCAGCTTCCAAAGGCAACGAGGCAGAGGCATTGGCAGGGAATCAACAAAGTTGACCAGCAAGATGGCAGCTGTGACTGTCATTGAAGCCTGGCCTTTTTTAAAAATTTGGGTTATAAATACAACATACAGAACCTAAAATCATAGTAGGGTTTTAATTGCACAATCACATTGGTTCTGCAACCCAACAAGACAGACACAGACTTCAGAGGATAATTATGACTGCAGAAAAAACAATTACTGCCAACCTGCCTTCCATTGAGGACCTGTATACTGCACAAGTCAAAAAGAGGGCTGTGAAAATCTTTACAGACTCATCACATATTGGACATACACTGTTTCAACTCCTGTCCTCTAAACGACACTATAGAGCACTACACACCAGAACAACTAGGCACAAAGACAGTTTTTCCCCAAATGCCATCATTCTGCTAAACAAATAATTCCCTCAACACTGTTCAACTATTTACAGTCTGCACTACTGTTACTATTAAGTTTCTCATCATTCCTTATCACCCACTTCCCCTCCCACTTGTGACTGTATGACTGTAACTTGTGTCCTTATGATTTATACTGACTGTTTCCTAGTATGATTTGATTGCTTATTGTACCCTATGACTATTATTAAGTGTTGTACCTTATGATTCTTGATGAATGTATCTTTTCTTTTATGTACATTGAGAGCATTTGCACCAAGACAAATTCTTTGTGTGTCCAATCACACTTGGCCAATAAAGAATTCTATTCTATACTATTCAACGCCATCTTGTCCCCCTTCCCCCAAAGCACATGCCCATGATAAGGTAGTATGATAGTGCTGTCAGTATCCAGTTTGATCTAAATTTTTGGGTCTCCCCTCTTTTAAAAAAAGGGAATAGGTGTGTCTAGTCTTTGGATAGATAATACACTATTTCCTGTGTTTCAGATTTAAACAAATTATGGTGATTTTAGAGTTTAGCAGGGCCACTGCACAGCTGCAGAAGTTAGGCCTTGAGACACACATAACCCATGAATTGCACCTTATTCAGTACTTCTATACAAGGAGAATTCTGCTGTCATTTTCACTCCCTCTCTATACCGCACTAATGAAGTCTAAGACAGAGGTATCCAACTTGGCAGAATTCTGGGAGTTGAAGTCCACAAGTCTTAAAGTTGCCAAGTTTGAGGACCCCTGACCTAAGACTTCATTGCCCATTAGTTCACTCTGCAATTTCCATGAGAACAGATGAGAATTAGTGATACATATATGTACTTGCCTAATATGCAAAGTAGCAAACCATCTCTTAACTGAAGATATTTTCCCAGCCTGACAGATTGTATCATGTTGAAAAATATTTTCCCTGACAGATTGTATCATGTTGAAAAATTTGGGAATCACTGAATAGACATGTCAACTACAGGGAACCTCTAGGCATATTGAAAGCTATGCATCATCAGACACTGCAGTGAAACCTGAAGCTGAATGAAGGTTCTGCTATTCAAATTGGGTTCACCCAAGTTTTACTATACATTTTGCTTAGGTTCTGTTTTTCCGGCTACATGTTTTTTCCTGTTTTTCTGCAAGAGTCTGACACACTTGTTTAAATGCATAACATGCATTTACTTTTGATTAGCAGTTTTTAACTATTTATTATTGAATTTTCTATTCATTTCATAAAGCAGCTTACAACAGTGAAGACAATGCGAAATGTAACCAAACAATATTCATACAGTTAAATACTTACGAATAGAGATGAAGTCCTCTATCCCCAGTTCTCTTGTAAATGAGATTGTAACAAGACCAGCCCAAAATGCAAGAAAAGTTTTGAAATCTTTACTAGTTAGCAGATAGCAATAATAATCTCAATAGCACTTGGATTTATATACTGCTTCATAGGGGTTTTTTTTACAGCCCTCTCTAAGTGGCTTACAAAGTCAGCATAGTGTCCCCAACAACAGGGACATCATTTTACCAACCTTGGAAGGATGGAAGGCTGAGTCAACCTTGAGCCGGTCATGATTGAACTCCTGGCAGTGAGCAGAGTCAGCCTGCAATGTTGTATTCTGTGCTACCATAGTTATCAGATATATATTTCTAGATCATTCTTTCCCTTCTCTGAATGGAAAAGCAGGGATGTTGCCTGGATACATCCAACATACTTTTCATAAACAGCAGGAAGAAATGTTGCTTCTGCTTTCCTTTGGAGAGAAACAGCATAGCTTAGCTGAAAATATACCAAAAAAGAGAGAAATTCCTTTATGCCTATTCCAATGAAATTACGGGAGAAAAATAATTCATTTTGCTTTTTAAATTAATCATAGAAATACATAGAAATTGTTACAATTTATTTACAGGAATTTAATTTGGTGAATATATGGTGGCCTTTAAATGCATTTCAAACGAGAATATATTTTTTTCTAATTTCCTATCAGGCTTATCTTCAACTTGATTATTTTTATTATCTCAATCTTTAGCTGACTGGATTTATTTATTTTATTTCTATAGCAGCCCATCTCAATATGTGAGTCTGGGTGGTGTGCATCATAAAATATTTTAAAAAATCAAAACAATTAAAACTTTACTTATAAATATATATGGTCACTGAATAAAATTATTGCCATAGATGTTAAGGCAGCCAAGAAATGAGGCCCTTAACATACTTGGGACCCAAGGCCCAAGTACAATGTTTTCAACATCTTATGCAAAGCAAAGAGGGTCATCCTGATTTCTGAAGGGAGAATGCTTCTGAGGGCAGAGGCTTTGGCAGAGAAGGTACATGTTGTAGAGCGGCGGTAGATATGAGGCAGACACAGAGCTTAACAGCGAAAGGCTTTATTCGGTGAATAAAGGGTTGCCGCGGCTGCTGGGGCTAACAGGCAGTCAGCTGGCGGCAACAGCTGATGCCATTTGACAGCTCCTTTTATAGCCGGCTGTCAAATGGCATCAACCAATGGGAGCGATCGGCGGTCCCGCAAGAAACACGGACCAGATTGGGAACTGTCGTCAGTTCAGTGAATACAACAGTACATCTCATCCCAACTGACATTACTTGGCTGATGGGACCCATAAAATCAGGGGTGGGATGCTACTGTTCGGCCTGGTTCTATAGAAAGGTAGCTCTGAAGAGCAGCAGACACTGAACCGGTTCAGTGCAATGACCTTTTGGTCATCTCTTTGGCCTACTTGTCCGCCCGGGCTCTTGGCTGTTCTTTATTTCCTGCTTTTTCAACCTCAGCTACTTTGCGCAGCACACCTGAGGTTGAAAGAGCAAGAAAAAAGATATTTCTATTACTAATATAACAATACAATCTTATGTACCTTTACAGAATCCCTTTTTCAGTTAGATTTTCACCCATTATCTCTAATTAGGTCCTGTTTCTCTATATCTTGCTCCGGTCCTTTGTAACTTCTTTTCCTTTCCTTCTTTCCTCTCTTCTTCTCTCTTCCCTTTTTACCCCCTTGTCTCTCTACCTCTATTTCTCTCTCCTTAAAGCTACCACAACTTTTTGTTTAGAGACAGACTTAATGGGTCTTGCTGTGAAATTAGGAAATAGGCTGAAGGATTGGGGGCAAACAAATAACAAACAGTTATTTTCTTTGTGAATGAATTGGAATTGGAAATTGAACATCATGGTGGAAAGCAGAGATTAATTCATTCAACTTGCAAAAATAAAACCATGTATAGGTGGAAAAGAATAGGACCACAGCAGTGCATTTTAGATGCTTTTAAATTCTAAACTTGAATATTCTCTTTCCTTACTGGCAACCTCCCTTCTGTCTCTTGGTTTAGCATATTAAAATGTAGACTGATAAAAAGGTTTATAGAATTCCAAAACCTGCTTTTTAAAATATGTGGCTTTCTAGCTGGTTCTAATATACAGTATATAATATTACAGAAGAACTATCTTCCCTGGCATCTGCATAATCCAATAAATCAACCAGAACTGAACAGTTGCTGCCATTTATACAGTATTTCCAAAGGAGTAACAGGCTGTGCAACCCAATGGTTCTATTTTATTATCTAGCCACATCTAATTACCTCCACTTATTCAGCAGATTAGGTATAATAACCAGTCAAATTTTATTGCACTATTAGACTTTTCCTAAATGGACTTATAGCAGAAGTTTTTGCAGTGCTGAATATATCTAGCAATGCCTTTCTCTGTGGCTAAAATATTTCTATTATGCTTTCTCATAAGTACTGTTAACTCATTCATTTAATGTTCTGCCCTTTCCAATGTTAATTAAAAGTTACCCGAGTACTGTTTCTGTCCAAATTATTATTTCCTGTTGACTTTGGCTAGGGAAATTCTATCTCAATGTGCCAACTGAATTCTTAATTCTTCAATGTCTGTTTGTGTTCAAGGAATGCATTTCATTGTTATTTTCATTTCTAAGAGTAATAAAATATCATGGTGCCATTTTTAAATGAATGAAAAAAATAGCAGATAATTAGTACATTAATAAATACCTCTCACTTCCAGCAGAAGAAAATCTGAGACTTCATTGCTTATTCTCCCAAGCAAGAACAACAGGAAGCAATAAAAAGAATAGAATTCTGAACAAACAAGCCTTTTGGCTAGGCAGAATAAATACTAAACATGCCAAAGCTACAATCAGGCTTTACAGCAAATGCAAACAAATAACTGCAACAACTGAAATCTTAAAAATGCAAAATAACCTAAGAAAATCCTATTGCAATACAGGTTATTCTGTAGGACCACAAATGAACCAAAATTTTCTGTGGCTAAATAAAATGTTTGTTAGGTGAGTATTGCCTCACTTTATGATTTTTCTTGCCACAGTTGTTTAGTGAATCACTGCAGTTCTTAAGTTAGTAATCCAGTTGTTAAGTGAATCTGGTTTCTCCGTTGATTGTGTTTGTCAGAAGGTCGTAAAAGGTGATCACACAGTCCTGGGACATAGCAGCTGTCATAAATATGAGTCAGTTGCCAATTGTCTGAATTTTGATTACGTGACCATGGGGATGCTGCAATGGTCATAAGTGTGAAAAATGGTCGTAAGTTACTTGTTTCAGTACCGTTGTAACTTTTAACAGTCAGTAAATGAACTGTTGTACTTCGAGGACTACCTGTAATGCAGTGGTGGGATTCAAATATTTTTTGCCACCGGTTCGGTTGGTGTGGCTTGGTGGGTGCACTTTGCATGTGGGCACTCACTTTGCATGCATGCACATGCCAAATGCACACTTTGCGCACGCGCAAAGGCATTCTAATTCGCCTCCTGCAATCCTGCATGATTCCAGTCGCTTCAGCAGCTGCCGCGCAACGCTATTCCGTGCCGCACAAAGTAGCTGCACTTCAAATTCAGCAGATGAAAGTGAGTAAGGGAGCCCAGGCAGGCGGGTAGGCCCAACAGCAGAGCGGTGGAGAGACCCGGTTTGATCTTCACTGCTCATTGCTACTATCGGCTCGCCAGAACCAGGCCGAACCGGTCGAATACCACCACTGCTGTAATATGACAACAGTGTCACTGGGAAATTATATTGACCATGGATAGAAACTGGAGGGAGAAGAAAAAATATTCCATTTTATCTGAGAATCCAAATGCTACTTTGATTCACATGTGTGCTGTAGATATAGGTAAACAAACTTTCTGATCCAAAAGCTGCTCAGAACTGTAACTGATGTGGTGCAATGTCACTAGCAGAAGTATTAATTTACAGCAAATTAAAATGATATACTTTTAATGTTATTAGTATCTTACCAGGCCTTTAATTTATTTTTTTGGTACATTGAAAATTATGAAATGTAAAATCTTCAAAAATCTTTAAGTCTGCAGCTAAGACTTCTAGAGAGTATTTTTGTGATCCAAGGACTGACTCAACTTTTTCTATGTCATAAGCTGGGGAATTCTTGGATTTGTGGTCCACACTACGTAAAATTGTCAAAGCTTGTGAACACTGCTGAAAGGATAAACTAGTCATAGATAGAAACTGAATGTATTTATTTACAATTTCGGTATCCTGTCTCAGTCAAAGGACCCTGGGCAGTGTCTCACAAAGGAGGAGGGGGAAGGGGAGGGGGAGGGGGAGAAGAAGAAGAAGAAGAAGAGGAAGAAGAAGAAGAACTCTTTTCCTTAGGTCCAGACAAAAGACATGCTCTGATTCTGTGCCTGAACAAAATGCAGGTTTTGGACAGTCTAAAATTTTTGTGTGAGAAGAATTATGCATAGTACTTTTACATATCCACATTAAAGGCCTTCTAAATAGTAGGAATAATATTACTTCTAGAAGTTGAGTCATGGCAACCATACTTCTTGTTGGTTCAAAACACTTCAGTGCTTATTCAAGTAGCTTCTTCAGACTCTTGGATAAGCAGGGAAACATTTTGAATAAACAAGAAAAGAAGTTCAGTTGCCATGATTCAACTTCCAGACAGCTCTATTTGGATGACTGAGAATTTTCATCAGCATTTAGAGTAAATTATTTCTTCAAGTATATGGGGGGAAGAACAGCAGGTTGCTGCTATAGGCATTCCTTGCTTCCAATTTTAAATATTTCCACTAAAAGATAGAAGCATAGGAAACTATTCCTACATATTTAATTACTGTAACTTAACTTCTTCTGTCATAGTCCCATTGATGTGCTCTATAGCTCTGTAGTTTATTTAGAAAGGCCATGATCTTTGACTTTTGCAAATGTATAAAATGCAGTAATGGAAATTTTGAGTAGTTCAGAGAACCGGCAATTACCACTTCTGACTGGAGATTTTATAGTATCCTTCCCCTGCCATGCCCACCAAGCCATGCCCACAGAACCGGTAGTAAAATATTTGAATCCCACCACTGCTATAAATAAATTAAAAGATCACCTCCCTGGGAAAGCTCTGTAAGAGTCTGTCTGTTGTCTGAATGTCTTCAGAGAAAAACAAGAAAGTCCAGTTGCCACTTGAAAAAGCACCTTTGGGACAATCATTACCTGGATGACTGAGAATCTCCATAGACATCTATCTGTTGTGCATTAGACAAATAAGAAGTGTCTCTTGCTATTAAAGATGCTTATATGTCCCAGTACTGGAGTCAATTTTAAGACATATCACAGAAAAATGATGTGATATAACACTTAAAGACAAGTATTGCACTGTAACTGAAAATGGAGAATTGTTAATGAAAGGTACCATCCCAAAAGGGACTATTTGAATTAGACTGCACAGATGATAAGGCAAGAGAAGTTAAGAACTGTAATATCAAAAATGGCACAGGAGGTTAGGGCTCAGAGATCCAGATACTATTTATAAAGGGTCTGTGCATACAGTTGAAGTGCCCTATATCCCAGAATAGAATGGTGTGGCAAAAAATGAAACAAATTATTCCCTGAACTGTGAAGTTGAGCTAGAGGCTGCAAATTCAGGGTGGAGAGAGAAATACTGGGGAGAAATGAGAAGGGCCGAAGAAGAGACAATTGAAGCACTCTACAAGAATGACATTTTGAAAACCTCTCAGGTTTCTAGTAGGGAAATAAATCATGGGATACAAGCAGGGGTGGGATTCAAATTTTTTAACAACCAGTTCTGTGGACGTGGCTTAGGTGGTAGGTGTGCCTTGGTGGTCATGTGACTGGGTGGACATGGCTTGGTGGTCATGTTATTGGCTGGGTGTGGCCAACTCAATATCACTCACATGGAGTCACGCATCTCCTTGCCTGGCCTCTCATGACTGTGGGGATGCTGCAACAGTCATAAGTATGAAAAATGGTCATAAGTCACTTTTTTCAGTGCCATTGTAACTTTGAATGGTCACTCCACATAAGCAAAGTACCAGCAAAGGAAGGGAAAAAAGAGACGTTCCTGAGACAGGAAGTCTAGTTCTGCCAAGAATGTAATGAGGGTTAACAGAGAAGCAGTTTCTGTAAGCAACACCAGAATGTTTTCTTCCTGCCTTCCTTACAGGATTAGGCCAGTAATTTCTTCTAACAACAAGTTCTTTGAACTGCTTAGAATGTTAACAACTGATTCTAGTAAATAGGTGCAAACTGGTAGAATCCCACCCCTGGATACAAGTGAATTTTCAAACCATGTATGATGTGTGTGGATGGGGAGAGGGGGTTCCACTTAGTAAAAAAACTGCGACTGGTGTGCTAAAGAAACTCTTGGCTGGGAATGGTAATGACTATGATGAGAATTTTGCACCAATAGTCAAGCATATTTGTATAAGGATTGTATCCAGCATAGCAAGAGCAAGATGCATATAAATAGGTCCCCTTGATGTAAAGGTTGCATTTCCTTTCTATTACAATTTTAATAAATGTTTCATCAATCATTTCTCATATTTTTACCCT
Source organism: Pseudonaja textilis (assembly GCF_049901715.1). Lineage (NCBI taxonomy): Eukaryota > Metazoa > Chordata > Lepidosauria > Squamata > Elapidae > Pseudonaja > Pseudonaja textilis. The sequence goes on along the minus strand of NC_141990.1, from coordinate 299,660,078 downwards.
CAGGAATACTCATACAGATACAGAATCTCCCAGAGCTCCTATTTTTCTGGTGCAATTGCAAGAGTAAAAGAAGGGGTTGGTACATTTTAATCTCTAAAATGATGACCATTGGCCTGATGAATATGACCATTAATGCTGCCAGATTTAAAGATTATACTATGTTTTTGAGTCAGTGTTCAGAATAGCAATAGCAACAGCAATAGCACTTAGACTTATATACCGCTTCACAGTGCCCTCTCTAAGTGGTTTACAGAATCAGCATATTGCCCCCAACAATCTGTGTCCTTATTTTACCGACCTTGGAAGGATGGAAGGCTGAGTCAACCTTGAGGTGGTGAGAATCGAACTGCAGAACTGATGGCAGTTGGCAGTCAGCAGGATTAGCCTGCAGTATTGCATAAGGTGGTGCAGTGGTTAGAATGCAGTACTTCAGACTACTTCTGCTGCCAGCAGTTTGGCAGTTAAAATCTCACCAGGTTCAAAGTTGACTCAGCTTCCATCCTGCTGAGGTGGATAAAATGAGGTTCCAAATTATTGGGTGCAATGTGCTGACTCTGTAAACTTTTTAGAGAGCTCTGTAAAGCACTGTGAAGCACTGCAATAGCAATAGCACCTAGCCTATATAAGTCTAGGTGCTATTGCTATTGCTAATCACTGCACCATCATGGCTCTTGATGCTGCCTTCTTCAGTGCACGAAATGAGGCGTTCTAACAACGTTAGAGTTATGAAACTTACGGCGCTACCAAAGCAGAGTGACACAAGGAATTCTATCTCCTCTCAATTCTGATCCCACAAAGACATAAAACTAAAATATTTGCCATGATCTCACTTCTAGTCAATAGCACATGGCAATCTAACACATAGTGAGTATGAATAAAGAAACTAATTCTGAACTCTTAAAAGGTTCTGTTTCTTTCTTTTAATTGTTATGGTAATGTTTTCCTGGCAACACAAAACATATATCAATACAGAATTAGTGCTACCATCTCTACTTAAACTACATATCACTACTGTGCTTAAATGCACTGTTTTTATGGCATTCATTGGCTTGTACTGAGTGGGCAGCATGAATGAAGTTTCTATTGTCTGTTCCTGTATCCTGTTGCCCAGGAGGTGGCACATAGTAGATTCATCAAATTATATCCTGTAACTCTACTAATTGGGGCTAATCCTACAACATTTATTGGGGCGTAGGGAATCTTCTAGTCATGTTTTTTTCAAATAAATCCAAGAGTTTTAAGATCATACTCGTGGCATTTTGTTTAAAAAGAAAAAGAAGAAAGGGTAGGGTGGGAGAATAATCAGTAAGTGCAGAAAATATGCGGCTCACAACTCAAAAGAACAGTTGAAATCTGCTTAGCAATTTGTAACGCCCACAGTAACACAGGGAGGGAATGCTTCAGTGCGATACAAATTCACTTATCCCTTAACTACAGCTCCAGATCCTTTTTCTTCCCCTAAAAAGCCAACTCACAATCAGAAAAGCCAAGAATTATGGGGAAGAAGAGAACAGTATTGGGTGTAGGTTGTTTTTCTGTGTGTATGTTTGGAAGGAAGGGAGAGAGAAATTACATATTTTTCTTCTTCCTTCTCGGAAGATGTTATTTTATGCCATTAATTCTTTTTTTAGCACTCATTGCAATTATCACCAAGGCAGGCTTTAACCCCAATCATTGCTAGGCTGTATCTGCTGACAGTTTGTGGATTCTTTCAGATCCAAATGTCTTCCTAACCTGACAACGTTCTGTCAACAGCTCCATTAGTGCCTGAAAAGACTGGTGAAAATTTCACATACTCTTTTGTTTGGTGCATCATGTTATTGTCCCAAAGTTTTAATGTCTCCACGCATTATTATTATTATTTTTTTGACAAGCTGTTGTCTTCTTTCTCAGCAGGCTCTTAGTGTCTTATTAGTCACATATTATTGATTCAGAATAACTTGGTGCTGTATGATGGCTAAAAATTGTTTGATGCACTTTGTGGCATAAAATAAGCCAATGGTTTTTTCCTTTGCACATGAAAGTCTGCATGATATTATGGTTATTGTTCCACTTTCACAGCTCAAATCCTTTCTCAGAACTCATCCTTAATTATAGCACAAACATGTCTGGCTTTTGAAAATTATGTTCTCATATTATTGTCTTCATCTCGCCCACAACCAGCAACTGGGGCTACTTAAAGTAATCTTTAAAGCAGCACTTTCCCTTTTCTTAATGTGGAAGAGGTTATGGAAAGTGATTGGTGAATTTCCCTCACTTCATTCCTTTCCCACTGAGCAGCACTCACTGGTGGAAAAGACAATTACTAATTACATTTCTTAAGAAACAATAGAGCAGGGCTGTAGACAGGGCCTTCAGGTGGTAGTTTTACTTCCTGTCAAGTTGCTCATTAACAATTGCAGGCATAGATCTGATCCAATGATCCTTCAGTCTAATTTTGAATGTGAATCTGATGCTCCTTTGATAAAAATCTTAATCCCACATTAAAAAAAAAATTATAGGTGTGGGATATGGGATGGAGCAACACAGAGCTCCCCCAATAGGGTAGAGAGAACTTCCTCTGTCTTTATATCCTGAACTATTTGCAACCTATAAGCATAACCAAATTTGAAACAGGTGTTTAGTCAGGGGTGGGATTCTGCCAGTTTGGACCAATTCAGGCAAACCCCTGACGAGGTTTGGTGATTTATTATGTGCTTCCCTGCATGCTGAGAGCGGGCATGCCTGTAAATTGTCATCAGCACGCTGCGTGCAGAGAAGCAGCCTTTGAATCAGCCGTCTTTTCCTGCTTTTTTAACTGCAGCTGTGCTTCATTCAGCAGCTGAAGTTGAAAAATCAGGAAATAAAGATCAGGTAAGAGCCCAGGTGGGCATGTGGGCAAAACATCAGCAGACATAGAACTGGTTCTATGTCTGCTGCTCTTCAGAGCTACCGGTTCTACAGAGGTGGACAGAACTGGTAGAAACCCACCCCTGGTCCCCGCTGATCAGCGCGGAAGAGTAGATTGACACTCCTCTGATGTGTTACTCTCCTGAAGTAACATAGCAGGTAAGGATTTTTGCAATGCTGTTCATGCACACAAAGCGCATGATCACCGAACTGGTTGTTATACTGGCAGCATTCCATCCAGAGGTGGGATTTTACCAGTTCTGCTTGGTTCAGGTGAACTGGTATTTCTGAGGATCAGCTGTGAGTGAACCGATTCACTCCAACAATCAGCTGTTGGGCTCACCCACCCTCCTTGGCTCTAGTCTGTACGTTATATCCTGGTATTCAAGCTCAGCTGATTCACATGGCACAGCAGATGGCTGCGTATCAGCTGTTGAAGGCACAGAGATTTCTGGAGAAAGTCAGTAGTAAATGGTCTGTGAGCATGCAAAGCGCGCGCTCACCAAACCATTGTTACACTGGTTGAATTGCACTCCTGATCCCACCCCAATGTTTAGGGCGTATAAGGAGTCCAAATAAGGTCTGACAAGTGCTTCAGGTACCATCCAGGCAGATTTCTCTATGGAAATTTGATATCCAGACTTTCCTAAAGCTCTGGCCAAAATTATAGTTGAGGGACGTGGTCCAATAAGAGCTAGGCAAATTCCAGCTCAATTGAAGCATCAACCATATTGTTTTTCGTATCTGAGATCATGTTCACAGTAAAAAAAATGGAGAAGACTGAAAAACATACTGTTATTGGAATGTCTAAGCTGTTATTTCTGGAGATGAGACAAATGTGATGTCATAAAGATATGTAATTTAAAAATAGTAGCTTATGTTCATTCTGCAGGTAGAGGAATGACAGCATGAGCTGCATGTTTTTATATCATAGCATTTTGTTTTGGAGGCAGCTGGAGAGCTACAACATTACCTACATGGTTTAGATCCATGTGTAGTCCAAGTACTTTCACTTAAAAAATAGTAGATAATAGAAATGAGAATTAGCTGATATGAAATAAGACAGCAGCTGCCTATTGCCCAAAATTCATCAGAATCAACCATGGCTTATTTTAATTGCAGTTGCAGAATATGTTACAGTGTTTAATTTTCTATAATCTGCTAAATGAAAATAAAGTACAATAATGAGGACTTAGCATCATGTATTAACTCTGTCCATATGATCAATAATCTGATATTCATAATTTTTTAAAAAACTATTTTGAATATTTGGATATTCTCTTTTTTCCAGATGCTCAATCAATTCGCCAGTCCGATTCTCATGTTTATGCTTGCCTAGCCTCTTAAAAACAACCACCACCAACTAAGTTATTGCTACAACTGAAAAATTCTGAGCAGCGCTATTGGGACAATCCTACTTCTGACAATCATGTCAACTGAATATGCTGTTAACCTCAGTAGTTCAGATCAGGCAAGAGTCTTTTCTAAAAATTCCTAAGCAACGTATGGGAGCTGCTGAAACAAACTGATACCACATCATTCCAGTTTCTGCGAAATGAGGTTGCTTCTCACATACCAAAGTTTCTCAAACAAACCATTACAAGAAGCATCTGTGTATGTTGTTTGGCTCTCAGCTCCCATCAACATGGTCAGAGATGATAAGAACTGTAGCTCAGCAACAACTGAAGAATACTAAGTCCCCTGTGTCCCTCTTCTACAATCATTTCCTAGCTTTGCTTGTGCAGGGAATGGGGAAACCATCAAGAACTCATCCAGTTCATGATTATGTAGACTTATGTCTTGGAATCAGTGTCAATTCCTGGCAACTGCCTAGACTAGTCTCTGCAGTTTCCTTGGCAATGTTTGTGGAAATTGTTTGTTTATTCTCATTTGTAAATTTTATTGGCCACCCATCTAACTTTAGGGTAACTTTGGGCAGCTTATAATCATGAAAGATAAAAACTAAAAGATATAGATAAGTTAATACAGAAAGCCAAACACTACCGTCAATTAAAGATGGGGAGGGAGATGGGATTTGTTGTTAATCTAACAACCATTATCCACTGTGATGATTTCCCATTGGATTCACAAGCTTAACTGGCAGAGCCAGTTCTTTAGGCTTTTACAAAAGGTCTTGTCTTCCTCTTCCTAAAAATAAAAATCCAAGATATCCATCTTTTCTTTGAAGTCTCTTTATTAGGAACATATCAAATTGGCAAGATCTTGGTGTAATTCCGATTCTGACCAGACCCCAGAATTACACTCAGTAAAAGCAAAAGTTTGAAACTTCCCCCCACAGTCGCACTCTCCAGTCAGCTCACAATCCATCAGTCTGGTGACTCCAAACTCCACCTTCAGCCATCTGCGAGCACCTTCTCAGTTAATGTCAGCTAGTCATAACATTCTCCCTTATCACTTATAAGTGATGAGCCTGAAGCCACATTAAAATCCTTTGCTGGAACCCTACAGAAAAGTACGAAAAAGAATAGACAAACACTACAATAATATATGGCTACCCATTCATCAACTTCAGAATTGACAATCACATCACTTTCTCTAGACTACTGCAGGGTGATTCACAGATAGCACCAGTATGGACCGAGTGACCTAAAATAATTATCACATGATTCAGTATGAACTTCATAGCATGAGAGCGTACCAGCAATGTGCTCCTTGCAAATATGACTGACCTTGTGAATCAGTTCCTTCTAAGGCAGTTTTTAAATCTAGTCTTGAAATGCAGTTTGCAGTTTGGAACAATGTATCTGGTTCTAGCAGTTTTAGAAAGAAAAGCGACAACCACTGAACCGATGGGAAATAGAATGGTTGTCTGGCATATGTGGAAATGAATACAGGGTCAAAGGTATAGATTCCTTTAGGAATCTAGTTTTATCTATCAAATTTATATGCCGCTCATCTCATTATCTAAGCCCTTTAGTAACAAATATGGAGTACATACAATCAACCAGCATGAAAAGAAAGCAGAATTACCCAAGAGAAAAGTTATCTTCTTTTGAACATAAAGTGAATCTTTATATTCTGTGTTTAGCTGTATAAAGTGCATCTAACATCTTTGGTATATATATTTTTAACATTAACATAATTCCTAAAAGTGAGTAAAATTAACCAGTGGAACAGCTTGCCTACAGAAGTTGTGGGTGTTTCAGCACGTGTCTTAAATTGTGTAGGGTCTCCTGCTTGGGTTGGACTAGAAGACCTCCAAGGTTCCTTCCAGCTCTATTCTGATTGATCTCACCACAAAGTGGTTATCTGCATGAAGATTGTTGCTTTTTAACCTGGCTCTAAATAGATTATTAGACTGTGGAAAAAAGGACCAAGGTAGCAAAGTTTGTTGATATCTCCAAATTATTCATTTATTAAACCCATTTATATAGCACATATATTAAACATGTTTATATTTATATGAATTTGCACATGGTGTCTTCATATGGCTTACATCCAGGTTATTCAGGACAGTAAAAGATAGTGAAGAACTCCAAACTGGGTTTTTGAATGACATATCCAGTTCAATAAAAGTAGATCCAAAGTGACATATATTGGAACAAAGATATGTCCAGAGAAAAGGAATCTTAAACCCATAATGGAAATGGAAACGTCAAGCTGCCTTCAATGAAAATATCAACTGCAATTGATCAACTGCAATGTGCAGCTGCTATTTGAAAAGCTGAATTGCACATCAGGAATCATTGGGATAAAGAGAAATAAAAGTGCTGATATAACAATGCTGTCATATACATCCGTAATGAAACTATAGTAAGGTACTACAGTATGTAGAGTTCTATTCAGGAAGAAAACCTGTAACAAGTGACAAGTCAAATTACTAGGCAACTAAGCTGTATTCCAATAAATATAGAAATAAAGCAGACAAGAGAAAAGAGGTAACAGAGCTGGGAAATCATGCATAAAGTAGAAAAAGAGCCTGTGGAGATTTTTTTTCCTATTTCCCACAATATTAAAAATCAGGATTATTAAATTATGAAACTTACTGTTGTTAGATGCTGTCGGTTTAGGTGGCTTTTAATGAGAACTTGACAAACCTATCCAGGACATAATCCACAAGTTTGTTGTGTGGTGGACTTGGAAGCAGAAGTACTATATACTTCACCTTGAACTCATAAAAAGGAGGAACATAAATCTACAAGGTTGTCTGACGATATGGTCATAAAGTCAAGATGGTGGCCACAATGGATCCAACTGGGTTTCACATAACAAATGAATGGTCCTTTGATCACACCACTGTGGCACAGTTTTGGTTTTTTTTAACTATATCCTATGGACAATCCTATGAATCTAACATATGGATAAATGATGCACACAAAGGCCTCTGTTTTTCTGAAACCTGTCTCTTCATTCAACGTATCCCTTTCAACTACCTCTCCGTTCTTCTTTGTACAATCGTAAAGGCATTTTGTTTGCTTTCATATCTCATTATCTGGGCTTATAGAACTGGGACTTAGAAAGGGAGATCTACTGTGTCTGCTTCATTGGGTAGTTTGTTCCAATGCAAAGGTTAGAAATGAGGTTTGTGAAGGGAAAAAATAGACAGGAACAAATAGTTAATTTACTTTTAGCTCCCTCTTGTGGTTCTTATGGATAAGTTTTGTAATAATTGAGCATTTCTCAATTTATGAAGTTCTCTTGGGAGGTGGGAAACTCAGTGGTGCATTGGATGAGTTGGAAGTTGTTATGAATAATCTTGTGGATTTTTTAAAATATTGCTTTTCTTTCACCTGGAGGAATTGTCTAGATCTAAGACTTTCCTAATTGAAATGCAAATTGCAGGTATACCATCAGCTTAGAATCAGCAATTTTGGGATGCTACTGGAGCAGTTATCTTTTCTGATTGAGTCAAGTTCAGTTTGCGAACAGACCTAGAATTGAAGTGCTCTGACTTGGGGGTGGGAGAGGCAGATTACCAGTTGCTGGCTGCCATACTTGATCTTATAAGGGAGGAATGATGTTCCTCTAGTTCCTCTTATTTGATAATCTAATTTCTTTTTCTCTCTTGGGTAAGAATATCCCATATGTTATGGTTGTTAGTACTACAATAGATTGCCCCAACCAAAACATTTTTACGATCATCCACTTTCTCTTCTCTTAATTTTTTTTTTCAAAAACAGCCACAGGGGTACAAACTGGAAGGAAACATACCTTCTCAACCAGTGCTGCACATTGTTTATCATGGCATGAGGACCAACACTGTGTATTCTTTTACAGAAATTTATTTATTTAAAACAAGTTACATAGCTGTTTATCTCATGCAGTGATCCTAGCCAGCCCACAACCTATGAAAAGAATAATACAAAAACAAACCAGACCCTTCCATCAGGTAGCTCAGGTGATCCCATGACACAAACTCCTCCTAGCCTATTGCTTGGGGGGGAGAGACAGGTCTTTCTTAACTTCCAGAAGGCTAAATGTGTATTCCATACACAAACACATCCAAATCTCAGGTTGAGAGCCATTTGAAAAGATCCAGGTAGCTACAAAGAAGTTGCAACTTCAAGTTCCCACTGAGATGACAATGTCTGAGGAACCTGGAGTGTGCCCATTTGTCTGAGTTTGTGGGGTAGGCAGATACCCTCAGATAACCTGACCCTATACCACATAGAACTTTAAAGGTGAAAAATCCAGGAGAGCCAGGATAGACACATAACCCTCCATTTGGAGTGCTCCAAAAGTCATCCCCAAGTGTGACAAATGAAGTCTTGATATTGTAAAGCCCAGTCTAAATTCTAACTGAAAAGGGTCTAGATAATCTGTTTCATTCAGGACTCTCTGAAGTTGTAAGCCCAGTACAACTTTCAACATCCTTCCCTGTGAAAATGAGAGAATAGTTTTTTGAGGAACAGGCAAACCACCACCTCTTTCAGAGCAGGCAGGATCACACACTACTGCAAAGAGGCATTAACAACCACTTGGACCCAGATGCCAATGCCTGAGATGAATATCAGATCCAATCTGTGACAGCCCCCCACATGTGAGTCTAAGCTGTAATAAGATAGTTCAGGTCAACAGATGCCATGGTGACCATGGACTCCCAAGCCATTTCCAACTCCTATCCCAAAGAAGGCAAGTTGAAGTCTCACAGCAACATCAGTATGGGGAACTCAGCCATGGATTCAGGGAGCTTGGACAGGGCTATTGTTGTATCACAGGGCAAGCAGCATGCACAATTGATTCCCTTCAGCTCTCACAAAGGAAGTCTCTTGTCACTCCTCAAGGCCACTAGAGACTCCTAAATAACAAGTCTAACAGTCCCACCCAGAGTCACGTATGGTGGGAATTAAATATTAATATAGCAGCGTTATTCTCCTATCCCCATTCCTAAGAGGTCTGTTAGGGGCATGCATAACTGCACCATCGTGCCTACCGTCCCCGTCGTATTGTCCCCATTTATTCGTACCTATTTCCTGTAATCTTACTCATGTTTATATCTATACCTATTATCTTGTAAGTGATTGACAGATCAAATAAATAAATAATAAATAAAATGTTATAATTGCTTTAGATGCGCTAGCTATATGGAAGGAGGGGGAGAGTAGAATACAGTTTCCTTTCTTGTCTGGCATAATTTGTTTTTGAGAAACTCATGTTGGCTCCCAGTAATAGCTTTGTTTCCAGGTGTTTGCAGATTCATTGCTTGATCATCTTTTCCAGGATCTTCCCAGGAACTGATGTCAGGCAAAGTGGTATGCAGTTTCCTGGATCCATTTCCTCCCCCGCTTTTTAAGATTGGAACCATGTTATCTCTTTTCCAGTCCTCTGGTAGCTCTCCAGTGCTCCAGGATCTTTGAAAGATATGGGTCAGGGATTTTGAGATCATGTCTGCCAGCTCCTTCAGAACGTCAGAAGTATGTGAATACATTTTTGAAGAGGAAACAGTAGCTTAGTATAGTACAGCGGTCGCCAACTGGTGGACCGTGGCCCACTGGTGGACTGTGAGAAAATTTTGGTGGCCCACAGAGAACACTTACCCCCAGAGCACCCCCCCCAAAGCAATTAATCCAGGCTGCGCAGAAACACAAGGCTACGCCACCCACGTGGCCTGCGGGAACCCTCCCTGCCCACTCACTCCTTACCTGGCAAACTTGCCTGCTAAAATGCTATTTTTCTGACCATCAGCTGTTCTGCTGTGCCTGGAGATTTAGATTAGCTAGGAAGCAGGAAATGGTTGGATTTCTTGCTTTCAAGCTAATCTTTAGATCTTCGGCCCTGCTTTTAAGCACAGCTGAACCTCCCTTAGGACTGAAGTTTCTATTATTCAGTGCAGACTCATGGCAAGCAAATTTTATGTGACAGACTGAGCTAGCCGATGGCAGATAGATCACTTAATGATTCTGTAAGCAACTCAATCTGCCTGCCTGCTTTGTCTGATTTTGGGTAAAAATTGCTGTCTTTTTTATAAAAAAATTCAATATTTACATACATGGTGTGTTGTGAGTTAATTTTGTGAGTTTGCTTGCCAGCAAATTTTATGTGACAGACTGAGCTAGCCGATGGCAGATAGATATCTGAATAAATCTGTGATTCTGTGAGCAACTCAATCTGTCTGCCTGCTTTGCCTGATTTTGGATAAAAGTTGCTCTTTTTTATAAAAAAATTCAATATTTATATAAATATTTATAATATTTACATACAAGACATGCCCAGCCAGTCACATGACCACCAAGACACACCCACAAATTAGGCCATGCCCACAGAACAGGTTAGTGGTCCCTGGGATTTAAAATTATGAGTTTGGTGGTCCCTGAGGTCCAAAAGGTTGGCAACCCCTGGTATAGTACATCTGGCTGACACAAGTATTAATAACAAATACATGTAATCCTCACTTAACAGTAGTAATTGGGACCAAAATGTCCACCACTAAGTGACATTATTATAAAGGATGTGTCAGCTTTGGAAGCCATGTCATGTGATTTCATAGCTTAGCAGCAGAAATTCTGGCATGCCCATGTGTCATTGTTAAGTGGTTATGGCTTGTTAAGCAGTAACATCACATGGTCACTATTTGTGACCTCCTGCTGTCTTCCCCATTGACTTTGCTTGTTGGAAGCTGGCAAGGAAGGTTGGAAGTAATGATCACTTTACTGTGGGAAGCTGCAATGTTGTTATTGAGAACTAGGTGCTGAGCACCCAATTCCAATCATGTGACTGTGGGGATGCTGTGATTGACATAAAAATGAGGACTAGTCATAACTAGTGTTCGTTGAGCACTGTTGGAACTTTGAAAGATCTCTGCATGAGTAGCTGTTAAACAAAAACCATCTAAAGCTTAATCCAATGTATTTTTCTGGATTTGCAACATTAAGATCTTTTGAATAGAATAGAATAGAATAGAATAGAATAGAATAGAATAGAATAGAATAGAATAGAATACTTTATTGGCCAAGTGTGATTGGATACACAAGGAATTTGTCTTGGTGTAAATACCCTCAGTATACATAAAGAAAAGATACATTTGTTAAGAATCAAGAATCATAACGTACAACACTTAATGATAGTCATACGGTACAATCAACAATCAAATCATACTAGGAAACAGTCAATATAAATCGTAAGGATACAAGCAACAAAGTTATAGTCCTACAATCACAAGTGGGAGAGGATGGGTGATAAGGAGTGATGAGAAGATTAACAGAAATAATAGTGTACACTTTGTAAATAGTTGAACAGTGTTGAGAGAATTATTTATTTAGCAGAGTGATGGCTTTTGGGGAAAAACTGTCTTTGTGCCTAGTTGTTCTGGTGTGCAGTGCTCTATAGCAGTGGCCCCCAACCTTTTTTGTGCCACGGCCCGGTACCGGCATCACAAAATGATCCACGGCCCGGTACCAGCATCAGCACGCATGACAAGGCAAGGCGAGCCGAGCGGCCGGCCAGCCAGCCGTCCCCCGCTTCTCCCCACCACCTTCAACTCCTTCTTTGTACCTTTGTCAATGGGCTTCACTTCAGGACGGCTTCGGGACGGTTGCTCGGCTCGCCTTGCCTTGGGTGCTGAAAGAATCCTTTCGCCTTAGTTTCATTTGAAGTCCCCCCCCCACTCGATGAAACTAAGGCGCAAGGATTCCTTCAGGACCCAAACGGCGCTTTCCAACCGGAAAAGCTCACCCGGAAGCACTTTCTCGTCAAACAAGATGGCGGCACCCAACAAACTGGTGGCCCGGTAGGAAATGTTCCATGGGCCAGTACCGGTCTGCAGCCCGGTGGTTGGGGACCCCTGCTCTATAGCGTCATTTTGAGGGAAGGAGTTGGAACAGTTTATGTCCAGGATGCGAGGGGTCTATAAATATTTTCACAGCCCTCTTTTTGACTTAACTTTGTGGTACAAAGTTAACATAGACATTATGTGGTAGTTTATACATGAACATAGGCATGTTTGTACATGAATACTAAAAATAATCATATATACATATACATATACATATACATATACATACATACATACACACACACACAAATTCAGACTAAGCAGCAGAACATATGTAATCAGAAAGATTTAGTATTCCACATCAGTTCCTGGAAAAACATTTTACACCTTCAATATGCTTTCAAGTTATATTTGACTTTCCATTTCCCTCCACTTTAGTGCCTATTTTCCAAACTGCATTACATACTCATTTGAACTTTTGGCTTGTGAGAAGAAGCCAAGGAGAGCTTTTCATTCAGTGAAAGTGGCTCTCTTCCAATGAAATAAAAAGCACATTTTTCCCCTGACTTCAGTCTGCGCAAGATTTTGACCTTTATAAAAGCAAAGGTTCTTTGGAGCCTGGAGTTTAGATATTTAAAAAATCTTAACCCCCTAGTCCCCTTTGTTAAAACTTGTGAAGCTGAGAAATAAAGAGTGGAACACTTCTGTTACCCATTAACTGATTGAAGTATTATAAATGTCAATAGCCTGATATTTGCTGAAGCAAGTGCTACATCTCTAGGACTTCAGGGCACAGGGGACTCTGACTTCTCATTCATGTGGGTGCTTTTATCAAGCAATGTTGGCAGACCTGAAGCTTTGCTACTCTGGACAATTTCAGGTAACAACTCTTAAGGGCCATGATATTAGCATAAGCTGTATATACTTTCTTGTTCTCCACCTGAAATCTTTTCCAAGAAGTGGCTCCAAGTATATTTTCATTGTGTACTGTATTATACAAAGTGCAGAAAAGTTCTCCTATCTGTTTGACGATCAGATTTGTAAATATTTTATTGGTAAAGCCAAAATATTAAACATCTTTACCTATGAATTAATACCATTCTTCAAAGCCACTGTTTGCTGAAACACAGTTTCATGTGTGCACCACAACTGTGTTCAACAATATAGTACACTAAATCAGTAAACTGCGTAAGATCTTTTTAAAATTCAACACAATTTATCTTTATACCTTGGTTGATTTAGTTTTTTAAGGAACGATTCAGACAGTATGCAATATATGGTAGTTTTTTTTACCATGTTTCTTGAATCTCGGTAAAGAGCACTCTGGTGTGTTCGCCCACTTTATTCATTCTTAAGTAATTAAAAATGTTAGGGTGGCTCCCTAGAGCATTCCTGGAGGTCACAAGTGTTCTTTCAGATTTACTTTTCTATGGAGCATAAAAAAGATGGCAAAGGCAATACAAGATTAAAATACAGAAGCAGCTGAATGGGAAACATCAGCGTGTGACTGAGTGGAAAAACGGATATGAGAAAGCATAGTTTTTATCTCTTTAGATGTAAACTTAGTTATAGTTCTGTTCTTCATAGAAAACTTTGTCTTCTATTCAAGAAAGGGGAAAACATTTTGTCCCTGCAAAAATGCTCAATGCAGGTAGTATTTCTCTCTGCCTTTCCATCTAGGATTTTAAATAATCTTAGTATGTTAATACAACCATCTACATTAGTATTCCACAATAACCCTGCAATGTAGAAAATGTCTACATTTGAAAATGTGCTAAATTATATTGTGCTTTTGCTTAATGGGTTGTTTGAATTCAGACTACTGAGAAGATCATGTTAACCACAGCTTGGTTAAGGTAAAATTAACTAACTTAGTTTTTGCATGATGTACAAACATTGGCTATTGGCTCACTTTTATGATTAAACAAAAATTAGTCATGAAAATAAGGTAGACCTGCTTTTTGTGTATGTATATGTACTAACCTACCAATACTTTTCAATGTGTGTGCTGGACCTTTAGCCTTCCCACTCACATATGTGAACAATCTAATGATGAATAGGACAGGCTTTTTTATTAATAGCATTTCCAAATAAATAGACGATAATAGGTAATTGCTGGAATATCTGGACCAGGAGCAGAGAAATCAACAGAATCATTAAACCAAGTCAGCAGCAGGTTACTACTCATCACATATCATGCAATAGTCATCATTATGGTATCACATATTAGAAATGAGTAATTATTTGTGATCTGTGCCTGTCACAAAAATAGATGCCATGATGGGTATCTTTACATTTAAATTAAGTTCATGCCAGTATTAAGCTTTCATTTCTTTAATCGTGTTTTATTCAATAAATCACATATGGTTGAGTTTACACATCTCCCTAAGCCACAATTTTCAAATGAGTACAGATAATTTTCAACATGACCACAACTGAGTCCAAACTTTCTATTGTTAAGGGAGACATTTGTTAAGTGAGCTTTGCCTTATTTTATGACCTTCCTTGACATAGTTGTTAAGTGAATCACTGCAGTTGATAAGTTAGTAACCTGGTTGTTAAGTGAATCTGGCTTCCCCATTGACTTCGCTTATCAGAAGTTTGCAAAAGCAGATCATATGACCTTGGGACACAGCAGTAAGTATGAACCAATTGACAAGCATCTGAGTTTTGATCACATGATCATGGGATGCTGCAAAGGTTATAACTGAGAAACGGTCATAAGTCATTTTATTCAGTGCCCTTGGAACTTAGAATGGTCACTAAATGAATTGTTGTAAGTTGAGGACTACCTGTATCTTTTGTCAAGGATGACTCAACAGCCATATTATTCTGCTTTTATTTCCTTCCTTCCTACTTAGTTATGTTCCTGGAACTATCAGCTAGAAAGGACTGTGTTTGGATGTGTTTTCTTCAACTCTGTAAAGAGGTAGGTACATTGATGATCCACAGATTTTCAAGGCAAGAAAGATAATTCTGCATTATTTCTTTTTAAAGAACCTAAAATCAAGTAAGTATTATATACAAACTAAAAACAGCAACAAGAAGAAAAGAAAAACAATCCATGCCTGTAGAATTTAGATTCAAAAATATACAGTATGTTAAAGAAATGGGAAAGAAGGAGTAAGAAAAAAAAAGCAAACTTCCAGGTCTGTAGAGTGGTTGAAAATCTCCCAAAATTGAGAAACAGAATGATAATGAAGCAATAGCTGGGTTTCTTTTGAGACTATTCAGTAATTAGGATTTTTGCTTTTACAATATTTTTTCAATGAAAGACATTTTAATGTCTTTCATAGTTTCTGATAAGCCATAATATGGTTTTGATTTCACGACCCTAGTCATTTTAGTTGGAAAACAATGTTTTATGGTTTAGCTGTACAAACTTGGATAAAATAAGCCACCATTTAACATAGTTTCACAGAATATTGCGGGGCTTGGAAAATGAAAGGAAAATTTCTAAAGAAATTGTACAGATTGAGATAAACTGAATTGAAATTATTTGTAAATGCAAATGCTAAAATACCAAAACAAAACCCAACTAAAGTACTTGAAAGCATGTTATTACTGCTAAATTATTGGGTATATAAAAAAATAAAACTCTAAATTATTGACTAAGAAACTAAAATGCTGAAAAAATAATCTACTAATATATTAGTAGAATATTTAAAATGCAGCTAATATATTTAATACATTAGAATGTATTAAAATATTATTGAAATGTCAATGATTGTTTATTATCATAAGTCAATGTCAAATATTTAATTTTCATTCAGCATAAAATCAAGGATATTTTTTTAATATACTGTATTAGATTCTATGCAACCCCATAACATTTTATTCCACAGGCAAAATCTCAGTTCTATAACATTTTTGATATAGAACTATAACTGATAACATTTTTGGATCTTTTTCTGCAAATAACTTATATGAAATTCATACAGAGCATAAGATATTTTTAGTCTTAGGACAGTTATTAAGATTCTGCATGTACCCCTTAGAGTAGTCATGGGCCAATGTTTCTAACACACCATCCCCATATGGATGTTTTGTACATGTCATTGTTAATCATTGACAAGTCATTTTTAACAGAAAAGCAGGGTATAAATGACATTTTCTTATTCGTTTTCACATGTATGCTTTTCTGTTCAGGGATTGTAACCTACCTTGTGAACTTTGAGACATGGAAGAAATATAATACAGGAATCTAATGGGATCGTGTTGGCACCTGAACACCTCATTGTGCTGGACAACCCACGTGAATAGGCCCAATGCCCCTTCCCTAAAAGCTTGCAGATGTTGAGGAGGGACAGCAGATGGAAGGAACAAAGAGATGGAGGGATTGTGAGGTAACAGCAAGGCAATGCTTATTAGTCTGAGTAAGCTGCTTTCCAACATGCCAGCTGTCCAACTACAATCACTAATTGATCTTGGTTCTTCAATGTCATTAAGAAATCCAACTGTTTAACTTCACGGGAAATTAAAAAAAATCTTTGGATTTCGTTCCTGTAGAAGACATCGCAATATATTTTATGGAATGTTGCTTGATAATGAAATGAGTGGCATATAAATTGAATAAATAAAAACTCTTTAAAAAATTGAATCTGTGATGAATTGCATAATAGTGTGAATCTTCTTTCTTCACCTCATATACTACCATTTCTATTCTATGAATGAGCTTTGTCAGAGACACATCTAAATATACTTCTAATAATTGGCTAATCAACTTCTTCCTGAACAACCGCATTGGAAACCGCTTCTTTCTTGCAATTTTATTTGCTTCATGTCAGAATTAATATCCTTCATCAACTGGTGCTGAGATCTATGCCGTAACTCTTCCTTTGTTATCAGATCCACTAGTGATGGGGTAATTGGACATACAATTATACTAGTGCTGTTCTGTGTCTAAAACTACTACGAAAATGAAACATTGGTTATCTGATTCATTAAAATATAAACACAATATCATACTATAATCCTTTAAGTGTAAATGAATAGGAATCTGACCAATTTCCTAAGAAGCTTGCCTCTAACAGGAGATTCCACCCCAAGGGAATCCCAAAATTCTCTGATGGTGCCAAATATTCTGGAGTATACTAGTCTAGGAGAAGCCTTTTTTCTAAACCTTTTTAAAAATATTTTTCCTCTTGTTAGTCCTACGTCAGTAGGAAAAAGTTGCTGTTTTACACACACAGATGGTGGCTGGCAGCCTTTGTTGCTGTCTTCCCTTTTTTCTTCTGGAGATTTATGATAATTTTTTCTTTGGGTTTTTAGTTTTTCTTAACTCCAAATAAAAAACATGCAGCTAGAAACTATTAATCTACCAGAAAGCTTACAGGAGTTTTATATGGGAACAAATAACATTGCAGTAATTCAGGTATTTTGGTCAATTCATAGTATGGGTCCTGTAGGTTACTATATTGTTTTGCATACCATGTTTTTCTGCATGTTCAAAATAGGTTGCAGCAGAACAAAATAAACCTACAAACCAATGAACAGTTAGCACATTTAAAATTGTTATAGTAATAATATACAAGAGAAGTCAAGATCAAAATACAGCTCAACTTTTGGGATCCTGATAAGCAAAATACAATATGATCTGGAAATAATGGGTGAAATGAAATGAAAAGGCAAGCATCAAAAGCTGAAGTTGCATGCTAGCTGAGGAATTCTGGGAGTTGAAGTCCACACACCTTAAATTTGCCAAGTTCGCAAAATACTGTTTTAGAGTATGATGAACTGAGAAAATTTATTCCATCAGAGTAAATGTTCTGAATAATAGTCTTTCATAAAAATAATAGGACTGAACTTCTTTCAGAGACAATCTTTCAGGGATACTGATTTGAATGAGACAATAGATAATACAATACAGTCAGTGGTGGGATTCAATTTTTTTAAACTACCGGTTCTGTGGGTGTGGCTTGGTGGGCATGGCAGGGGAATGATACTGTAAAATCTCCAGTCAGAGGTGGTATTTGCCGGTTCTCTGAAGTACTCAAAATTTCCGCTACTGGTTCTCCAGAACTGGTCAGGACCTGCTGAATACCACCTCTGAGTACAGTATTGTGTATTGATATTTCTCCATTGACTTACTTTTAACTCTAAACAAAGGGCATGCTCAAAACATACCTAACTTCACATCCAGATTGGTTTTTCTATAATTCATCCTTATCCTGTACTAATACTGTGGTACTCACACACAGTTATTTTCTTTTAAACAAGTACTCCTAGGAATCACTTGGCAGGCATTCGATCAGTCCATCTAAGGTTCTCCCTTTTTAGAATAGATTCTCACAACCCAAAGAAACCCTCTTAAATAGTTATTTTCCATTGTGTTCAAGATGTTGACAGAAAGGCCTGGACCTGCCATGGGATTCTAGGAAGTAACTCTGAAATATAATAAAATATAAGCTCCAAAGACCTTTAGGTGGCTAAGATGTGTTTTGTTAAATATTAAATACTTAAAATAATGATTGCAACACTTATACTCTGGGGTCTGTCAGGAATCAATAGCACTTAGATACCACTCCACAGTACTTTATAGCACTCTCTGAACAGTTTACAAATGTCAGCATATTGCTCCCAACAATCTGGGTTTTCATTTTACTGGCTTTGGTGGCCTGGAAGGCTGTCAACTTTGAGCTGGTCAGATTGAGCTAAGGGCAGAATTAAGGTGCAATAACTGCAATCTAACCACTCTGTCACCCTGACACCTTCTATCAAGTAGATAATAAAGTGCATAGAAAACCATGATAGTTAGGATAAGTAGGAAGGAAATCACGGCTTTAACTGTGATTACTGTAATATGAAATAATTTCTTCATAAAAGCTTTTCTTAATTTAATCTTTATTATAATAAGGCTTTATTCTGCTAGTTCTGTATTCACACAACAGGTGTGACATGGTTTGTTTTTTGTTTAATGGGCTGTGGGAAAGAAGTCGAGTTTATTCAGTATCGTTAACCAATCTTGTTTTAGGATGACACAATACAAAGGAAACAGATTGTCTGGGTCTATTTCAGTTAGGATTTAGTTCTGATCATGGAATAGAAATGGCATTGGAGGAGCCATGGTGGCATAATGGTAAGAATGCAGTATTTCAGGCTAACTCTATTCATAGTCTGGAGTTCAATCCTGACAGGATTCAAGATTGACTTGGCTTGCCACCTTTCTGAGTTCGGTAAAATGAGGACCCAGATTAATGGGAGCAATATGCTGACTTTGTAAACCACTCAGAGAGTGCTGTAAAGGACTATGCAGCACTATATAAGTTTATAATTAAATACTTTAATTGAAAGCATATATGCATAGTAAAGGATGCTAAAGGTGAATGCACAGTTCACTTAGATTGCTATGTTCAGGAGGAGAGATTTAGAATCCCTGTGGCTAAAGCTTGGCTGTGATATGAATTCTAGACTATATTGACTGTTGAAGGATTCCTAGAGACTTTGAGAAAAAAAACATTGAAGCATAGGTGAGCAGGAGTTCTAGAGAAGACCTACTAAAGGAAGAACAGTTCTACTGATCACAGACGACTTTCATTAAAATTTGGAGAAGAGTTCACATCCATCCAAAGAGAATATTAACTCCTTTTTTAAAAATTCTAAGTAGGAATCTAAGTAATACAATGCAGACTACATTAGACTACCCCCATACCCATAAGAACAGTATTTACTTTAAAATGCTGGATCAAATGCTAATCAAATCAACAAATTGGTCAAATAATTTGATTTTATATGGTTTTATAGTGTTTTATTAGTTGTAAGCTGCCTAGAGTTGTTTTAAGATGGATGTCTATACAAATATTTTAAATATATAAAATAAGGAAGGGATCAAGCTATTTTCTAAAGCGCCTATAGGCCAGACAAGGAATAATGGACGGAAACTGAACAAGGAGAGATTTAACCTGGAAATAAGGAGAAACTTTCTGACAGTGAGAACAATCAACCAATGGAACAGCTTGCCCTCAAAAGCTGTGGGAGCGCCATCCCTTGAGATCTTCAAGAAGAGATTGGACTGCCATTTGTCAGAAATGGTGTAGGGACTCCCACTTGGGTGGGGGGTTGGACTAGATGACCTACAAGATCCCTTCCAACTCTGATTATCTGTTGTCTGTTAAGTTCTGCTACTCATCAGAAGGAGTGTGTGGGAGTGAGGGAAAAGAATGAGTTGCTAAAGAGCTAATTAGTTCCTCTTTAGCTTCTGTAATTAAATGATACTCAAATTACTTTATATACCTGCAAATAAAACTACTGTAGTTACTGCCATTATGGTGCTAATAAAAGGAAAAAAATCACAAGCTGTATATGGGAATTTCAGCAGCTCCTATTATCCCACAAAAACCTGGTGACCACTGGCTTTATAGAATGTCATTACACAGGTCAGTACAGATTAACACTTGAATATTTGTTTACATAAGCCTAAATGTACAACACTTGATTATAAGGTTTATCAATGTATTTATTCTAGGTGTTCCCTCTCAGAAGACATTTCTACAGATGTGTTAAACCATGGTTTATTTAATCATCGGTTATTCTCTAATCATTAATAGGTTTGATAAGCAGAACTTGCTAAGTAGTCGAGTAGGATGGATAGCTCTGTCCTTTGAATTTAACTATAAATCCCAATGGAAATGGAACCAGTAGTCAAGAAATATGGCATAGCTTAGCACTTGGTAAGATAGCAATGAAAGTCATGCTGCCAGCGATTTTCCTTGTGACGCTCTATGGAAGTGAACGTTGGGCTTTGAAGAAGTAGCTCTAAAAGGAGTGTTGGAATTAGTATGGAAAATAATTCCATGGATAGATAAGAAAACTAAGAGAACAAATCAATCCAGAGTTCTCCTTAAGATCTAAATGTTCAGGTTTCAATTCACATATTTTGAACATATTACTGTATGTAAAGATTCAGCTCCCTCAAGAAGTCAGTAAGGTAATGTTGGGAAAGATGGAAGGAAAAAGAAGAAGGGAATGGCATCAGCAAGGTGGACAGACTCCATTACAGAGATGATGGATCTCCTCTTGAAAGACCTCAACAACCAATCTGGGACTAGATCATCCTAGAGAAGGTCTGTATATATGTGGTCAACATGACTTGATGGCACATACAGTAATAAATTATTCACAATGGTTGGTATATACAATACTTTAAGCAAAAACTAAACAAACCATAGTATGTTCTTTTTATTATGGATGAACATAGCCACTGACAATTTAGCAGCCTCCTGTTAGGTTTCAATAAAATTTTCTTAAGGATAACAATATTTACTCTGAGGACAGATGATGGATCATTGAGGTTTCATTAGGCAAAGGGGAATTTTGCTTGGGGGCTGGAACAGCTGGCAGAGTTTAATTATTCAATTGTACATTTGTCGAGGAAAGCAACACCTTAATGCAAATAACTTATTACCTTGTCTAGCAGAAACGAACCTGAGAAAAAAAATCCGATGTGAGCAAGGCAATAAATTATAGCAGATGATCCTTTTCAAGAAATGGAAATCTCTCAGTTCAAGAATCTAATGGGATGCTAATGGGAAGATGGAGCAGCAAGAGTTTATAAAGGACTGGAAAGGTTAATTATGAAAGCTAGTTCCTGTCTCATTATGACTCTGCTAGTCACACATCAATGACTCCAAAGCAGTTACTTGCTTTAAAAAGAAAGGAATGGATTATCCTAATCTCAGGGAAGCCCTGTCTTAAAAAGTATGATTAGGGCTGCCAAGAGATATAGAAAGATTTAACTAAACAGGTAAACACAAATCTGAATAAGAAATAATTGGAGTTGTTAACTAGAAGCCTAGATGGAAGAATAGCAGATAAAGAGATAAAGCAAAATAGTGAAACTGAGCATTACAATTCATCATTCTCTGATTTTCAGAAATGAGAGACACAAAAAGACTAGTTGTCAGTTATCTCTTTATTTGTAGCAGGAAAACCCAGTAAAATACTATCATAGGTGTATTTTTATCCATAAACTGAATAATAAGATCACCACTAAACATAATATAACCCATTTCTGGCCATCAATTCATATCTCTGCAGAACAGAAGGAAAACATTTGTTAAATCGTTTTTAGTAGAGGTAGCAATGAGTACTGGAATTTTTTCTTTTTTTTTTTTTAAATGGAACATTTTAATAGAATTTATATTATGTTTCATTATAAAATAAAATCTAAAAAACAAAAGTTAGAAATATAGGGGGGAAGGGAAAACTGCAAAGAGAAGAAAAAAGATAAAGACTTCCAATTTCCTTCAGTGTATCAAAAACAAAAAAAATACATCACCAACCCTTTGCTTTAAATTTCAAAAGATTTCAGGCTGTTTCTATAATTACAAAATCATTCTAATCATCATAATCTAAAATGAAAGATAACTCCGGAAGTAGATTCGAAATAGAAAGAAAGCTGGTTAAGTTCTTTTCCTTAACTAAAACAGAAATTTTTTTGCCAGCTCCACTAACTCCATCATCTTTCAACTATCTTTCTATTGTGGGAATTAATGTGTCTTTCTATCTTTTGTAAAAAAACAACAACATTATTTTAAGGAACATGGATTGTCCTTAATCTAACTTAATTATTTTTAATATTTTATTGTTTCAATATGATTTGTTGGGTATTTTTGGTGACACTGATGGAGATGCACTAAATATTACTGTATAATAATTAAAATGTGAATAGGTCAGAGGTGGTATTCAGCAGGTTCTGACCAGTTCTGGAGAACCGGTAGTGGAAATTTTGAGTAGTCTGGAGAAGCGGCAAATACCACCTCTGACTGGAGATTTTACAGTATCCTCCCCCTGCCATGCCCACCAAGCCATGCCCACAGAACTGGTAGTAAAAAATGTTGAATCCCACCATGGCATAGGTGTATGTCTGTATCAAAGATGCATACATGCACACTTATTTTCAACAATTGCAGGGCTTCTGACATCCCTCTTCTACAATGTTTAGGTTAAAGTTGATGTTTTGAAAAAGTCCCAAAGGTGCTTTTTCAAGAGGCAACTGGACTTTCTAGTTTTTCTTTGAAGATGTTTCACTTCTCATCCAAGAAGCTTCTTCAGCTCTGACTGGAGGATGGGGAGAGCAGAAGAAGCTTCTTGGATGAGAAGCAAAATGTCTTCAAAGAAAAACCAGAAAGTCCTGCTGCCTCTTTTAAAAGCACCTTTGGGACAACCTTATTTATTTTTTATTGATTTATTTGATTTGTCAATCACTTACAAGATAACAGATATAAGTATAAACATGAGTAAGAATACAGGAAATAGGTACGAATAAATGGGGACAATAGGACAGGGATGGTAGGCACGATGGTGCAGTTATGCATGCCCCTTACAGACCTCTTAGGAATGGGGTGAGGTCAATAGTGGTGAGTTTGTGGTTAAAGGAGTGGGGGTTAGAGGATGTAATAACAGAGTAAGATAGTGCATTCCAGGCATTGACCACTCTGATGCTGAAGTCGTACTTTCTGCAATCAAGCTTGAAGCGGTTACATTGAGTTTGTATCTGTTCAGGGGTGGGATTCTACCAGTTCGCACCTGTTCATTAGAACCGGTTGTTAACATTCTAAGCAGTTCGGAGAACCGGTTGTTAGAAGAAATTACTGGCCTAATCCTGTAAGGAAGGCAGAAAGGAAACATTCTGGTGTTGCTTACAGAAACCGCCTCTCCATTAACCCTTGTTACATTCTTGGCAGGACTAGACTTCCTGTCTCGGGAACTTCTCTGGAGTTTTTTTCCCCTCCTTTGCTGGTACTTTGCTTGTGTGGAGTGACCATTCAAAGTTACAATGGCACTGAAAAAAGTGACTTATGATCATTTTTCACACTTACGACTGTTGCACAGTCATGAGAGGCCAGGCGAGAAGATGCGTGCCTCAATGTGAGTGATATTGAGTTGGCCACACCCAGCCAATAACATGACCACCAAGCCATGTCCATTCAGTCACATGACTACGAAGCCATGCCCACCACCTAAGCCATGCCCAGAGAATTGGTTGTTAAAAATTTGAATCCCACCCCTGTATCTGTTGTGCGCTCTTGTATTGTTGTGGTTGAAGCTGAAGTAGTCATTGACTGGTAGGACATTGTACAGATAATTTTGTGTGCTACTCTTCAGTCTAACTGTAAGCAGCGTAGTTCAAGGTTGTCCAAGCCCAAAATCTCAAGCCTGGTGATATAGGGTATTCTGTTGTGAGCAGAGGAGTGTAGTACTCTTCTCGTGAAATACTTCTGGACTTGCTCGATTGTATTAATGTCTGATATGCAGTGCAGATTCCAGAGTGATGAGCTGTATTTGAGTATTGGTCTGGCAAAAGTTTTGTATGCTCTAGTTAGCAATTCAATACTTCCGGAGGAGAAGCTTTGTAAGTTTAGCTTTACAACTCTTAATGCCTTTTTGGCAATGCTGTTACAGTGAGCTCTCACTTAGATCATTTGATATGAGAACTCCAAGGTCCTTGACAGAGTGAGGATCATCAATGAGGTCATATCCACCTAGTTTGTATTTGGTGTACTGATTTTTTTTACCAATGTGTAGGTCAGAGCATTGTTGGTTGACATTTGGAGTTGCTAGATGTTCGACCATTCAGACACATAATCAAGGTTGCTTTGAAGGATAGTAGCATTGTCAGTGGTGTTGAATAGTTTTATGTCATCCGCAAAGAGGATGCAGTAGGTAAGCGCTCAAAGTTCCATTTGTGCATTCACAGGACTAGGTTGTGTACAGTGGGATTCATTTTTTTCTTTTACTACCGGTTCTGTGGATGTGGCATGGTGGGCATGGCAGGGGAAGGATACTGTAAAATCTCCAGTCAGAGGTACTATTTGCTCAAAATTTCCACTACTGGTTCTCCAGAACTGGTCAGAACCTGCTGAATACCACCTCTGTTGTGCATGTGAAATCATCCACTCGTCCTCTCTGCTGCCAGTTGGTGGAACTGGAAAGATTGGGGAGCACGGTTATAAAATATTTGGAAATATCTATTTTCATTCCTCAATTCTGAGAGGTTTTTTAAAAATTGCATTTGTTATCCCCATGTTTGTTATCCCACAATACTGGTAAAACGAACAAATTAAAGCTTAATTTCTTATAGAGGGAACTATAACATTGTGTTATGATCATTCTTGTGATTTTTACTAGTATATTTGTATTTCACAGCACATCTTAATTCCATTATTTTTTAAGAAAAACAAAATAAAAATAAATGATAAGAAATCAGTGAGGGATTCCCTCATTGTGCTGTACCATCACGCACAGGGGTGGAATTCAAAATTTTTAACAACCAGTTCTGTGGGTGTGGCTTACGTGGTAGGCGTGGCTTGGTGGTCATGTGACTGGGTGGACATGGCTTGGTGGTCATGTTATTGGCTGGGTGTGGCCAACTCAATATCACTCACATTGAGGCACGCATCTCCTCGCCTGGCCTTTCGTGACTGTGGGGATGCTGCAACAGTCGTAAGTGTGAAAAACGGTCATAAGTCACTTTTTTCAGTGCCTTTGTAACTTTAAATGGTCACTCCACACAAGCAAAGTACCAGCAAAGGAGGGAAAAATAACTCCAGAGACTTTCCTGAGACAGGAAGTCTAGTCCTGCCAAGAATGTAATAAGGGTTAACAGACAGGCAGTTTCTGTAAGCAACAGCAGAATGTTTCTTTCCTGCCTTCCTTACAGGATTAGGCCAGTAATTTCTTCTAACAAACGGTTCTCCAAACTGCTTAGAATGTTACCAACCAGTTCTAGCAAATAGGTGCGAACTGGTAGAATCCCACCCCTGATCACGCAGCTTGTTTGATTGCTAGCTTGGTGTGTAACTTATAAACCATGATTTATATCTGTATGTAATTCACATTTCAAAGATGAAACATCCCACTTACCTTGTCTCATCGTATTAGGAGTGGTCCACTACTGTTGTGAAAACACAATGTACTTAGTAGGTACATGAAAAAGTGCCATATAGAGTCTGTTGGATACAGAGTGGCGGTGCAAAATTCATGTCTCATAACTGCAGCAATAGACACAATTTTTGACAGTCAAATTCATGATTCAGTTGCAGGCCCTAGCTATCATCAACTGCATATGCTATTTGCACATGTCTCTGTGGAAATTTCAATAGGTTTGAACTGTGCAAATTTTAATGTTTGAAATGTATGTAACTCCTTTAACACATTTAGGGGTTTCTAAAAAAATAATAATAAAGAAATCATCATGCAATCCCTTAGTGCAAGTAGGGATCTTTCCATCGTTTTCAGACTACCTTCCATTCTCTAGTAAAGTTCAGTACTTAAAATCTTACTAAAGAATGCAATCTTGTCAATTTCATTTTGTTTTTTATTTACTTTAGGTCAGTTTCAAAATTCTGTTAGTAGTCCCTGCTCATATATATAAAACAGTCACCTTCCTTCTAGATTCTATTGTGTTCTATTGTGTTCTATTGTGTTCTATTCTATTCTATATGTATCCCAGAGAAGTACAAAAGATCCAGCAGAAAAGCAACAGAAAAGCAGAAAAAAAAGTCTCTGGGGAGAAAACATCAATAGCAGAATATTTTGGAACATGTGTCAATTCTGTTAGTGGTATAGCCATAACATCTCTGTAGATACCGCTTGAGAACCAGGAAGACCAAAACTGAAAGCACCAATATGTTTATATATTTATTAGGCAACTTGTAGTCACCATTCGCTAATCTAATATACTTCTCAAGGTTATTGTGAGGATCAAAAAGCTGGGAAGACAACCACATAAGCTGCTTTGAATACCTGGATGAAAAGTAGAACATAAAAGCAATTAAATAGAGAAGCGCAGCAGGCTTGGATGAATGGAAATGTTCAAATTGTACTCAATCTTTTCCGATGTGGAGGAAGAAAGCCAATATTATCCATTTACTATTACATAACTGTGAATAAACGCATAAAAAACAGACATATCTTGCTGCTACATTTCTGAGTATTTCCTTTAAATCCATAATGTGTTTTAAGTGGCCTTCATAACAATGGATGGTCCTATGCCAGTTCTCAACAGGCAGCCAATTGAACAAGCAATACTGGTTTTCACACAGTGTCCCCTGCTGTTTTGTTGTTTTTGTCTTTGGCCAAAGTACAATGTCCACCCCCCCCCCTCTCCACCACTTAGAAGGGAAAAATGCATTTTTTTCAATATAGTACAACCTTTCCTGATTCAAGCTTATCACTATTAAAAACCCATCTAAGCTTACTTTGTTGCAATGAAAATTGGAGAATGGAACAAAGGATTATACAGTGTGATTTAATCAGGTACCTCACAGGTAATTGGAATACTTTGGCTGAGGGCTACTGAATGGGCACATTATGTACCTCAAGGTGAGTATTTTCAAGAACACAAACATTCAAGGTGCACACTTCTTTCTAAGATATCTGCAAATATAACATTTTACATTCATGGATGTTGGATTGTTGTTGTGTGGGCAGGGCGTGTGTGAGAAGAATGCTACTTACATTTCAAAGAATTCCATTACCTTAGTTTCACCTTTAAAGAAGAGCAGAGGAAGGAAGAGGCTTGTAGGTCAGCTTATGGGAGCACATATAATGCATGCTGCAAAAGTGTTGCATTTAGAATAGTCTGACATATTTTTGCAGTTTGTTTAACCACTTGGCTCTTTTCCCCAAGACTGTAGTGCCAAATTTATGAAAAAACAACAGAGGACCCAAGGGAGGTAGGAAAGACAATACCTATAAAATTCAGCTTTATCTTCAATGATGCTGAACACGAGAAGCCAGGGCACCACCAGGAATGGAGGGACTGAGTAGGAGAAATTTCCTCTGCCGGGAATATTTACTTGTCTGTTGGGAGGCAACTAAGGGAAAAGGGAAATAGGGCTACTACATTATCATTCCTGAGTAGCTATTCCAATCAGATGCCTCCCTTTTATCAATTATCACAGGCAATAATGGTCATGCTGCCTGAAAATTTGTGATTGCATTCCCAAAATATCTCAAGGGCACCAAGTTGGAAAAAGCTGGTGTATGAAAGCTGGTGTAAGCTGAGTTGTTTCTACAATGTGAGGACTGGTGTTTCTCAATTTTCCCACTGGTTTCTTTAACTGATTAGTCTAAAACCCATGATCTTTGTGGGTGGACTTTCCTGAAACAGCTTCCTGTTGCCATCTAACACAGGATATCACTCTTGTATTATCTACCAAATTTCTTGGAGAACAGCCAAGAACAAAAGACCCAGACTAGTTTACCTAAACTAAAGACCTTAGTTTAGAAATCCTTTTCAAAAATTTATTGTTAAACATGTGCACTTTGAGGAATATTTCAGGAGGGTGCTGGTGGACACAGCAAAAATTACTTCGTTTACATAAGGTTTAGCAAAAGCAGTTTTAGAATAATTTCACAAGATAGATAAGGAAATCATGTTTGTATTTTTCCACAGAAAAATCAGGCAGGAAAAAGGAACTGTTGGGACATATTTTTCCCTTCATAGCCAAGTCATTTTTATTTTTAGCATTCACCTCAGTTATCAGCACCACCCCAATCCAAGCCTGCATAGTCTATGATTCACAAGGCTGAACGCAGGCAGCCATTGTATGTGTGAAGATCCCTGATTTCTTTATTCCCAGACAAGCAGCTGAAACAAATAGTTAAGAGATTTCCATGAGCTGACTAGCATTCGAAACTTTGCATCAGAAATTATGTATGCATGATCCTGAAAAGCGACCTGAAAATGTGACACTATTTTGAATTATGCAAACACCTTGTTCTTGAGGCTAGATGGTCTGCACATTGTTCTAGTCATAGTTGTGCTATCTGTAATTTGTTGACTAAAGCACAATTGGTTATATAATCCCAGCTGAAATAACTGACATGTAACATCGGAAGTATGCTATTTGGGGCTGATTATGAGTTTGCCTGAGTTTGTTATGAATCCAGTTATTGTCATATATGAACATATGTGAATATTGCTTAATATGGGAAACATCTAATTAAAGCTTAATTCAACAGACCATGATAACCTTAATACATGTAAAGTGTAGCACCTAGTAGAAAGAGATTGAAGGTAATATGTACATATATTTCACTGACAGGAATTCAGAAGTTTGAAACTTCATTTTAAAAAGCTACAAGAACAGTTAGTGATATCAAACTACAGTGGTACAAATATTCTGCAATATTGGGACTGTTGGTGAGTCAACAGCAGGTCAGAAGAGGACTTGCTCTTTTAAAATTATGTTTTAAATTGACTTGATTTAAATCAAACCCACCTTGAAGCCTATCATAGCAACCCTTCAGAAAACACAGAATTTATCTCAAGATATCCACAAGTTGGACCCAACTAAATGGCTCTATCACCCCCACTTGGCTAATTTTGAAATCTTAAAGAGTAAGACCTGGTTATTATTTAGATGAGAGACCATGAGGAAATCTCATCAGAGTAGTCTAGTTGAAGATGTCATAAAAACATTCTGGAAGAGGGAATTGGAAGTAAAAGAGTAAGTCCAGCTTCGTACAGCTGTGTGACTAAGGAAGACCAGAAGATAGGCTCAAGATCCAGAGAGACCTCGACAGTCTTGAACACTGGACCCTATCTAACAAAAAGAAATTCAGTGAGAGAAAAGTAAGGTTTTACATTTAGGCAAGAAAAAAACCCAAATGTACAGGTACAGATTAGGTGAAACTTGGCTCAATAGCAGTACTTGCAAGAGGGATCTTGGAGAACCTAGTGTACAACCACTAGCTTGCACGCTGCTGCAGGTTCCAAAAAAAAAAGCCAATGCAATCCTACACTGCATTAACAGAGTTATAGAATTAAGACCACATGAAGTGTTTGTTTTATACTGCTTTGGTAAGACAACACTTTTAATGTTGCATCCAGCTTTAGTCACTACAATATAAAAAAAGATATAGAGACTCTGGAAAAGAGTGCAGAGAAGAGCACCAAAAGTGAACCGTGACGGCGCACTGATCAGAATGCAACACTGCAGGCTAACTCACTGCTCATTTCAGGAGTTCGATTCTGAGCAGCTCAAGGATGACTCAG
The DNA here is from genome assembly GCF_049901715.1 of Pseudonaja textilis. Lineage (NCBI taxonomy): Eukaryota > Metazoa > Chordata > Lepidosauria > Squamata > Elapidae > Pseudonaja > Pseudonaja textilis. Next base: position 299,630,013 of record NC_141990.1, on the reverse strand, counting down.
CCTTCCATCCTTAGGTAAAATGAAAACACAGGTTGTTGTGGGCAATATGCTAATATTGTAAACGGCTTAGAGAAGGCTGTAAAGTACTATGATGTGGTATATAAATCTCAGAGGTATTGCTATTGATTCAAGAGCTGGAGGTTTATATGAAGAATGGTTGCAGGAATTGGGTATGTCTAGTCTAGTAAAAAAAAAAGGACTAGGGGCGACATGAGAGCAGTGTTCTAATGTTGGGGGGTGGGTGGGTTCAACCAATTTTCCAAAGCACCAGAAGGCAGGACAAGAAACAATGGATGGAAACTAATCAAGAAGAGAAGCAACCTGGAGTTAAGGAAACATTTCCTGACAGTGAGAACGATTGATTAACTGGTGGAATGGCTTGCCTTTTAAAAAGAGATTGGACTGCCATTTGTCTGAAATGGTATAGGTCAGGATCTCCTGCTTGAGAAGTGGGTTGGACTAGATTTCCAAAATCCCTTCTAACTCAGTTATTCTGTACCCCAAAATGTATCTTGGAAATCTCCAGTTTAATCAGAGCTGTAAGGGCTAGATGACCTACAAGGTCCTTTTCAACTCTGTTAATCTGAATCTGGGCTGCAAAAATCAGAATTGGACAACAACAACTAAAACCAGAAACCGAACATTTTAATAATGCCGTGCATATATTTTTATGCAGATTTGATAAGTTTGTTAAAATCTCAGCCACTCGTATTCAGCTGCCGAATCACAGAAAGCTACGGGGGTGGGATATGGAAATAGAGAAGCCCAGTGTTATTATCCGCTATATAAAAGAACAGGTCTGTATTCGCACAACGCCCCGACCCTCGAATATGTAAACGAATACGTGCTAAATTTACTCAAATCGCCTGGATTTAACCCCGTCCTTATAAACGGGATGCCCTTACCGGGAACGAGTAGGAAGTTATAGCAAATCTAAAGCATTTGGGGCGTGGGAGCCATGAATATGCTGACGGGAATTCCTGTGCCTTGCTTGGTTCAATCCACTTGGCAAAAGGGTTTGGATACGTGACGAGAAAAGCGGCCGGTTTGTTTTGCTTCCCGAGGGTTTCCAGGTTGCGCAACTCGCGAATCTGCCGAAAAGGGTTTCTTCCCTGCCTTCCAGTCGCGGCTCTCTTCCCTCCTCCTCCCCCTCCTCCCCGAGTTTCCTCTTGCCCGGATGCTCACAGCCAGCGGGAGCGTTTCCTTAGGAACTACGGCAAGAAGCGAGGACCAAGTCCTTCCGGCTTCTTCTCGGGCCACTTTTCCAGGGCCCTCGCCCAGTGCCTGCCATCCTGCTCCCAAGCGCCGGAGAGGGTGGGGTGGGGGCGGGTGGGGGCGGAGACGGACGAGAAGCGGGGCTGAGTTGAGAAGAGGCGGCCTTGCTTTAGACTAGAGGGAGGGGGCTGAGGGCAGCTTTGACCACCGGCATGACTTTGCCGCACCGCCTTCTCAGCGGCGACCGTCGCAACTGAAAGCCGGGACTTCATCTTCTTCTTCTTCCTCCTCCTCCTCCTCCTCCTCAGCCGTTGCCAGGCGAAGTGAGAGGGCGGGTCCGAAGGGGAGGGACCAACCGATGGACCAGCCGGGCCTGGAGCGGAGCTGCTGGAAGAGCTGCTCTTCGGAAAGGCCTCACAAAATGTGGGCGTAGCGTGGAGGCGAAGCAGCCCCCCTAGCCTTGCCGGGCCCAGGGCCCGTCGGAAGGCGTTGAGAAGGGAGCGCCTGGATAGGCGGATGCCTTGGCCGCCGCCGCCCGGAGCCTGAGGCGGCGGCTCTTTCCTCCTCCTCCTCCTCCTCCTCGCCTTCCCTCTCCGCCTCGCTCGGCCTCTCCCTCCTGCCTTGACCGACCAGTCGCTCAGCTCGCTCTCCTCCTCACCCGCCGCCGCCGCCACCATGTCGGCCAAGGTGCGGCTGAAGAAGCTGGAGCAGCTGCTCTTGGATGGGCCCCGGCGCAACGAAAACGTCCTGAGCGTCGAGGGGCTGCTGGATCTCCTGGTCGGGCTCTACACCGAGTGCAGCCGCGACTCGCCGCTTCGCAGGGACAGGCTCGTCTCCGACTTCCTCGAGTGGGGTGAGGAAGAGGAGGAGGAGGAGGAGGCGTGTGTGTGTGTGGGTGGTGGTAAGGGAACCGGGTTGGAAATCTTGGTGGATCCGCTGGGTTGGTTTGGTTTAGGCGACTTGGGGGTGGGGAGCTTCCTCTCTGGTCGCACCCGGTTGAACTCCAGGCGACTTGTTTCCGCGTAGGCAATGGATACGATTAGAAAGCCTGTTGTAGTGCGAGAGAAAGCCGGGAGCGCCCACTCGGTGAAGCGGGAGTGTGAGATGATCGGGTTGGGGAGTTCGTGGAAACCTGAGACGGAGATGTATTATAAGGATGGATCTGGCTGATAAGTGCTTGGGGGAGGTGAGAAGGAAGAATTGCTGGGTTAATTAACAGGAGGATGGGAAAAGGAGCGCATCCCCTGTCAAATTGGCTGAAGTAGCAGGAGAAGTGAGGATTATTACCTGATCATCCGGGATAGGTTCATTTTTAGGAGACTGGGATGGTAGACTTTGGAACAGAAACTTAAACAATAAAGTGGGGTGGTTCAGTGGCAACAGTGAACAAAGAGAGAACCATTTCTATCCTAAAAGCTTTTACAGAGCTAAACATGGACATTTATGGTGAGAAATGTCTCTTATGAGACTTTGGGAGTGGTAAGAGTGAGGATGAGGGAAAGTGTCTTCACTCAGTGATATGACTGATGTATATTGAGTGCATTCGAATTACAAAGAAGGGAGAAGAGCCAAAGTATTATCCAAGCTGGGAGAGCCCCCCCCCCTCTTTTTTTTTTTTTTGATAATCATAATGCTCTATGGTTGCAGAGATAGGAGTTGCATGAATTCAGTGGTAGCTGGATGAATAGGAAGATGGTAAGGCCAAAGGATATGGGAATAATTCACTTTGAATTATGGATTTTGCTAATCTAATTTATAAGAAAAGGGACAAGTTAGAATAGTACTGCATTGGTTAAAGGTGAATTAAGGGGAACAGGATGTGAATGAAAGATATGCTGCTTCTGCAAAATCAGAGCAGACACTATTTTAGGGCAGGAATTGTCAACATATGGAATAGCTCCAGACACTACTGATCACAAGAGAGAAAATAGAAAACTAAATCTACAAGTACTATACATTAGAAAAGAAATTGCAGACTTTGTGAAAGATTTTGCACATTGTTGTCAGTTTAAGAAAACTAAACACATCTCAGGCAGCTCTTGCAGAAATACTGTATCTGAAATTAGAAGTGAAGAAAAGTTAGAAGATGCTTTTATATTCAAAGCTGTAGGAAGGAAGTGTTCATATCCTAAAGGTGACAGTTCAGACTGTCATCCTGACTAATATGGGGGGAGGGGATGGATTAGATTCCATTAATAGCACAGCCAGATGGACTATTAGGAGAGATGTGGGATGAATTCAAAGCTAGAAGTAGTTTAAATGAAGAATTTGGAGTCTGTGTTACTTTTAGTAACTGAGGAATACAATGTATCTTCTTGGTGTGCTGTAATATTGGAGGTTTCAAGAAATCCAGCACAACAGGGTAATGAGGTAGAAGGGAAGGAAGACAAATGCGTGTACTTCTCCATTCCTTTCTGAACTTTTTTTTTTTAAAAAAAACCCTTCCATTACAAGCATATTAATCAAGAAAGGAAAAGAAAGCTCTGAATCCCCAGTGTAACTCCTGGAATCTAGAGAAATTCCACCAACCCAGTTTTAGTGTTCAGTAACCTTCCTGTCTAATTTTACTTTCTAGATTATTTTAACTTAGAAAATGAATGGGAAGTTAGCATGCTGCAAAACAAAGCACCAGGCTCAACCAGAACTTGATTTTCCAACAAAACTTTTGAGTGATGGGTTCTTAGTGCTCCCTGCGTTTGGTTGTTTTCTGGTAGACATTTCATTACCCAAACTAGTGTTGGGTAATCAGTGATAATCAATTATCAGTGTTAATAAGGAGTGGAGTTTGCTCTCAATTTATATTTTAGTGCCTTGTCCTGTCAGTGTTGGCGGGAGTGGTCTTGATGATTTTTTGTTTGGGCTGTTACTGTTAGCTTGTTTGGCAGTTCCTAGATTGGGGTATTGTTTACTTCTTGATTGTTGCTCTGATGTTAATGTTAATGTTAATCTGTTCTCATCTGGGTATTGATTGCTGTTGGGGAGGTGTTTTTGTTCCCTTTTTGTTTGTTGATTGTCCCTTTTGCATGGTATACAGATGTGGTATATAGATGTTGTTTATGTCTAGGTGTCTGTGATGGCCAGTTTGTCAAAGTGCCAGGCTTCCAGGAGTTTCCTAGTGTTTTTAACTTGGCATGGTCTAGGATGGTCACCATTTCCCAGTTGAAACTATGGTTAAGTCTGTCCATATGTTGTGAAATTAAAAAGTTTTCATCATATCTTTTGACTGTTAATTGGTGTTCATGGCTGTGCTCTGCTAGTCTTCTGTCTGTCTGTCCTGCATAGTAGCTGTTGCAGTCCTTACACTGTAATGTTGTAGATAACTCCTGTTTTTTTCTTCTGGGTCTGCTGGGTCTTTTGGTTTACTCATATTTTGGAGGGCTTTAGTTGGTTTGGATGCTGCACTGATTCTATGTGGTCATAACAGTGTTGGTGGTTTCTCAGATGTTTTTGATGTATGACAGTGTTATCTTTTTTACAGCTTGTGTTGCTTGTACTATATTGGGTTGAGTGGTCAAGCAGTTTTTGATATTGTGTGGATATCCATTTTGTTAAAAAAAATGCTGTATGGATGTTCTGTTTTCTTTTTCCACTGTTCAGGATTGTTGCAGTCTAAATAGAATTCTTACACAGCTTCTCTCATGAGAAGTTAGGTTACTCCTAACCTCAAATGTTAGGTAAAAGCTTTGAGTTCCACATAAACTTCCAAGGTATTCTTAGAAGAGGGGGGGTGGAGGGAAAGAGAGAGGTTAAATTAAAAAATGTACCTAGAAAGAGGCATGATTTTGGAATATATCAGCTTAGCATTTAGTTCCCAAATGCTTCTTTAATTGGTGGATTACTGATTAATGGAGTACTTCTGACTTTATCTTTGTTTTGTAAATTCCATCCACATGTTTTTCATCACTGACCAGCATAAGATATAAGACATAGGTTTACAAAACATAGCTGCAGATTAACAGCTATAATTTAAGAATAGGCTATGCTTATTAAACTGTATATAGAAAGTAAAATAATGACATGGAATGTGAAACTATGTATTTTGGGACTCAACACTACAATACATTTATTGTATTACAGCATGTAAAGTTAATTATTAATTTAACTTTAATTAAACTTGCTATATAAACCTGCTTCCCTTTCAGTTAGTCATAATTAAGGGTTCCCATTTTATTACAAGAATTTTTTTTTTTAAAAAAAGAATTATCCAGGAAGAGATACATACGAATATAAGTGATGAGGAATCTTTTACTTGCTCTTAATGATAGACAACACTTTAGACAACACTAAAATGTGAAAACATCTGGTTCTCAATTTCTGAATGGACCAGTGCTTTTTGTTTTACATTAACCCACTAAGAGGATTCATTTCCTGCAGTCATCTATTGACATCAATAAGCCCTTTAACTGAATAATTGAACACTACCTACTTTGAACACATCTACTTTGAAAGCTCATAGAATTGATTAGTTTTGTGTCAGATATAAAGTATACTGTAATCATGGTGATTTTTTTCATATTTACAATATATAAGCAATTGATGTATATAATTGCTGTGTTTCATTTTGGAGACTTAATTTGTACTGGATGACAAAAACATTTCTAGTAACAAATACTTTCTAATTTTGATTTTATTCTTACATGCTCAATGCTGACATTGGACTAGTTCAGTTTCATTATTGACAGAGGTATGCAACTATGTTACTATCATGGCAATTTAGCCACTGCCATTACCGCCATTATTTCTTTTCTTTAAAAAACACACATACGATTTAATTTGAGTTGTAGAAGAATTAGGAAATAGTTGAACATTAATTCATATGTTGATGCCAATATTTGTTGCAGGAACTTTTGCCAAGGTACATGCAGTGGGAAAGTTTGAGTGCTCAGTAAAGAGTACATGCCTTGGATTTAGAAGATTCCAAACATTCTAAAGAAAATGATTTAAGAGGCTAATTCAGTGTGAATCAGTTTCATATACTATGGGATGACTGAAGTATAAACTAAATAATAGCCAGTTTTAGTTTAGAGGAGCAGAATTCAAAATAAAATCACTTTTGTAGTGATTGGTGGGTAACTGGATATAGATATCACATTTGAAAGAAAAATGAAAATATCAGTACACTCAAGTTTAGAAAACTAACTATTCTCATGATCTGGTCATTAGTATGAATTTCTTTGCTAAGAATTAAGACATTATAATACACAATTTTACAAAAAAACAATATTTAGTATCTGAACAAGGGTGGACAAGGGTGCTTTGGATACTAATACTTCTGTGTTGGAAACACCAAAGTGCTTCTGTGGTGAAAAGATTTGTTGGTGAGATCACCAGCAGGCGACACCCATTTGGGGGCTCCTTTTGTGAAGTTGCCCACCAAAGTGGTATCCATTTATCTACTTGCGGTCACCTGCCTGCTTTTGAACTGCTGGGTTGGGAAGGGGGAGCTGGAGCATGTGATGGGAGCTCACCCTGCTCTGCAGTGGCAACCTGTCTGGAATGCAAGGCTGCCAATTCATCAGCCTTCTAACCTCATGAGCCATTACATTCCTTGATGCTTTAGATGCAATGTAGATACTGTTCCTGTACTTATTAGCTGCTCCTTAGAAGAACTTTATCTTTTCCTATATAGGCTCCAGAACATACACACTTAATTAAGGAGACTTAAATCAGCAGTCAGACCTATTTTATTTCTTCAATAGCTTGTTCTGGCCATCTGATTTTGAAACTATTTTGAAGGTAAAATATGAGTTTCTTTAATAATGCAATCATAATAGACTTTTTTTATATTGTATCTACAGACACTTTAGGTAACAAAAACTTAAATATATACTATTTCCTGACCATAAGACTGTGAGATAGATTTATTATTACAGCATGGCAGTTATAGGTGAATGTTATTGCAACATACAAAAATGGAGTTTTGAAATTACTTATGTCAAATGTACCTCAAGACAGAAATAAAGGCAGCGGTAATTATATTCCATAGCAGCTTTTGCCTTGTGGAACACCTTTGAGATTCAGCAGGCTCCCCATCCTTTTTGCCTTCTAAAAATTGGTGACGCTTTTTCCTTGCTTTTTCCCCAGGCTCTGGGACAATAAGATTGGAACTTGGGCAATGGGTATAGCTATGGATTGGGTCCCTGGTTTTGCTTGATAGTTTTTGCTTCTTTCCTTTTTGAATTGGTTTTATTGTTTGTGCTTTTATCACTGTTGTTACCTACCCAGAGTTATACCCTACAACAGTGATGGTGAATCTTTTTCTTGTGATGTGTTGAAAGCATGCACACGCGCGCCAGCACCCACAATACAATGTGCCCCTCCCCCTGCGCATGCACAGGCAACACCCCCACCCCTTCCCCTTACCTGCACTGTGCATGCACGCATCTCCCAGCTGATTTTTGGCCTCTTTGAGGCCGTTTTCGCCTTCCTGGAGGCTTGAGGGAAGCTTCTGCACCTTGGGAGGCTGAAAAAATGGGCCTTCCAGAAATAACGGAAGTGCCTGGTTTCAGCCTCCAGAGGTCCTCTGGAGCCTGGGGGAGGCTGAAAGCTGAAAGTGGGCCCATTTTGGAACTTCCAGCATTCCGAAAGGCCCATTTTTCGGCCTTCCGAAGCTCCAAAGGCTTTCTTCGAGCCTCCAGGAGGGCGAAAATGACCTCCCCTGGGCTGTAGAGGCCCTCTGGAGGCTGAAAACGGGCACTTCTGGTATTTCCAGAAGGCCTGTTTTTCAGCCTCCTGAGGCTGCAGAGGTTTCCTTGAGCCTCCTGGAGGGCAAAAACGGCCTCAATTGGGCCGAAAATCAGTTGGGAGGCACACACGTGCGCAGTGCAGGTAACTTTGGCTGGGGCTTGCGTGTCCACACAAATGGCTCTGTGGTCCTACAAGATGGACAGCTATATAAATTGTCTAAATAAAAAAAAAAATAGTTCAGAAATGTGAAAAATAAATAAAATAAAATAGACATGAAGGAAAAGAAGTCTTACAGATCCAAATCCTGGAATCCAGAGTTCTCAACAACTCCAGATATGTAGTGATGAGGATCAGCCTGACTAGGAGGAAGGAGCCTAACAATGATGAGAGAAGAAATAGTATAGACAAGTATAGATGAAGAAGCTTGATCAAAGCAAGGGCATTATTTTTTGGAAGCATATCAACAATTAGGATTATAGGAAAAGACACAGTTCCAGAGTCCTGCACAAAAGAAAGTGTCTCACAATAGCACAATAATCAAAATCTCTAGCCAATGTTTGTTTAATGTAGTGCTATAAGCTTTGGAAAGAGAGCTATTCATTTATCCTCACATTGAAACAGCATCCTTTCATAACTATGGTAGAAATCATAGGCATTTTGTAAGATTCATTTAGCAGATCTCCTTTTGAAAATTGATCATTCTCTCTCCATCTACTAAGAGAAAGTTGAGAGGATTTAATCCATTTTCTATTAACCTTTTGAATTGCCAGAACTAGTTTTAAATTAGGTAAAGGTTTCCCTCGCACATATGTGCTAGTCGTTTCCAGCTTTGCGGGGCGTGCTCTTCTCCCTTACAAAGCTGAAGAGCCAGCGCTGTCTGAAGACGTCTCTGTGGTCATGTGGCTGGCATGACTAAACGCCAAAGAAGCATGGAATGCTGTTACCTTCCCACCAAAGTGGTCCTATTTTTTCTGTTTGCATTTTTACATGCTTTCCAACTGCTAGGTTGGCAGAAGCTTTTGATCCAAGTGAGGCACACTTCTACAACTGTATAATGCAATGATTTCTAGTCATGCTAATAAGAGTTTTATAAATGAATGTAAAGTATTGTGTGATATCTTACTTTCATTTGATACTGTTTAATATACCAGAAATCAACTTTTTTGTTGGTTTATTATCACATGTAATTATGGTACGGCACAGCTGAGGTTGCACGGCACAGCTGAGGTTGAAAAAGCAGGAAAAAAGTGGTTTTTCAAATACTGCGCACTTGCACGCACCACTTATCAGCTGTCCGAGCAGCACAGCTTTAGGTGTATTACATGTGCATGCAAAACATAATCACCGAACCGGTAATAACACCTGTTGAATCCCACCCCTGCCTAACCCTATTCCTTGAATGAAATTAATCTTAGTATTATTCCCCCCAAAATTATATTCTTGACTAAGTTAATTTCAACTATCTGTCTCAACTATTTTGCTATGCAGTTGGCTACTATCAAGGTTTACCTAGGAACAACTAAACTGTCACTAACAATTCTATTACTGTTTAATTATACATGTGCAAGCATTTAAGAATATTCCTAGTAGAGAAAGTTAATACAGATTTATGCATCAACTCTAAATAGCTTTTCTTTCAGACCTGCAAAAATACTGATGTTTCAGGCAGATATGAAACCATTTGAAATAACAATTCAAACAGGTGCCTATAATGTAAATTTTGTTCACTGAATGCCATAATAATGACATTTTTAACAACCTTGAATATCAGTTCCTTCAAAGGAATTGATTTTTTAAAAGGCTCAGTTACATTATAAAACATCTCTATAATCATTTATATTGAAATATTTAAACATGTAATCTATGTTATTTCTGAAAAGGCAAAAATAATATTTTGGAGAGGTTTCAATAGCTTGGTGAAAATAAATACACATATTTACTTTGTAAAATATTGAAATATATGAGTTCATGCATTAATGCTTATTTTATAATGGCCCTTGAGAAATGAAACAGTTTTGGGCAGTCCAATACTATTATGTACATCCTTGGAAAATAGCATCCTAAAGCATTTGCCTCCCAAACCCCACTTTCCTTCAGACAAAATTCTGTTTGTCAATTTGACTGCAGTTCGTTTTGAAAGGGATTTCACTTATTTCGGTGATCAAACTAATAGTGAAAGAACCTCCTGGATCTAACATCATACTTGATACACAAGCAGTCATAGCTACTAAAAGCAGCTTTATCACTCTGTGCATTGCAGTCTTACTACAAAATCAGACCTAGTCTCTACTCCTGTTCTATTCATGCACAAAATAGGCTGCTGTAGAGTTCTTTACTTGGGATTGCTTTTAAAGATAGTTCTGGAACAAATGAACAAAATGGAACCATCAGAAACCTTGACAGTGCTTTCAATAATCAGAGCACATTGTGTTTCAGCTGAATCAGTTATTTATCCATTACAAAACTCATTTATTCGTTTTAAAGATGGAAGTGGGCCAAGACCAATGTCCCTTTATACACTCCCTTCATCTGTGAGAACATGGCCAAGCTTTATGATTAGAACTGAAAGAGATATACACAGAAGACCGGATCTTCTTGATAGTAACAGAACATTGGAATACTCTTTTCTGAGAAATTTGGCAGAGTCCCACTTGTTTTGATTTCAGTGGTTATTAGAAAAATATAATTACATGTGATAATAAACCAACAAAAATGTTGATTTCTGGTATATTAAACAGTATCAAATGAAAGTAAGATATCACACAATACTTTACATTCATTTATAAAACTCTTATTAGCACGACTAAAAATCATTGCATTATACAATTGTAGAAGTGTGCATCACTGGGATCAAAAGCAAGCAAGAGTGCTTCAGAGTCATGTGAACACCCATGTCAGATAACATCTTAAAACAGGCCTAGTGAGGGTATCAATCCAAGGCATTCTTCTCCAATTCTGATCTAAATGCAGCGTATCTTTATTCAGTTGTCTAAAGAAGGAAAAGTTAAAATCCCTATTAAGACCTGAAGAAATACATTGTACAAATGTAATAATAATTCTGTTAGGGCTTGTTGATGTGCCTTTCATGCTCTTCTCAAAAGTAGTCCTTTAAATCCATTTATATGGACAGAAAATCAAGTATGATCCAATGTAAATAGATTTGAAGAAAAGACTGTGAAGTATAAATCATTAAAATATTTCAACCAAATCAGATGCAATTACTTTTTCAATAGTTTACTAAGGTAAATTTAATTCAGTAAAACATGAAAACCTATTTGCATACTGAAAACTGCAAATAGAAAACAAGCATTGTTCTTCATCCTGCATTTACATAATCTTCAGGCAAAACCAACTTCTATGTTCAACACACCTTTCTTGGATTAAGGAATACTAGTTAGTCATACCATTATTGTTACAGATGTATACATTACCACCCCATTTAAAAATGCAGTACTAAAACTAGTTACATCAACTGCATCCCAAGATAGAAAAAAGATAAAGCTGAAATAGACAACATGCCACAGCATATTTAACCTTCAAATTCCCCACTAAGCCCAATAGGAGGGCATGTTCTTAAAATGTATATCTAATACAATTCTCTTTTAATAGCTTTTTTTAACTTGCCACTTTCACATTTAAACCTTCTTAGGATTCTACAATTTTACATCTTATTGAATGGCTCTTTGCTATATAATGCTTTATTAATGGAGTTTGAGGTTTACTCCAGTTTAAATGCATTGTTGAAAATATGTTTAACAGCCCTGAATATCATGCTTTACCACATGGGAAATTATGACATTCAAGTGTACCAATGCTTCTGCATAATTTCTACTCTAGTATCATGTTAGCTTGTATACATTAGCGGACTTTAATATTATTAATCATCTGCACAATCAGCTTATATTTAACAATAAACACCAATAATAATATAATATTTTACTTGCAAGAAGTTGGTTATTGTTAAGTTAAAGATACAATTAATTTTGTAAATCTTTTTTTATACTCTTAACTCTCTGTAAGACCTCCCTAAAATAATTCCTTCATTCAATGGATGCTACAAGATTTGTGCTTGTCTAGAAAAGTCCCTAAAACTTGGGCCATTTCTGTTTTATCTCAATAATTAAAACTTTCCTGTGGTACATGGTAGCTTTCAAATATCAAGGTGTTAACATTTACATAATTTCTCCTATATGTGTCTGTCATATTATTGTTCACTATGTTCACTTAAATATATATTAAATACTTATTACTATAATAAAATAGTCTCTGTGGAATATTAACAAATTGTTCAAGCTGCATAAGTAAAGTCTTACATATTGTTTTCCCAAATAACAAAGATATAAGAAGAGTCAACATCAACTTGTTGGTGCTCAGTGGCTAAGATGTTGAGCTTGTCAATCAGAAAGGTCAGCAGTTTGGTGATTTGAATCCCTAGCACCGCATAATGGAGTGAGCTCCCGTTACTTGTCCCAGCTTTGGTTAATAAAGCAGGAAATAAAGGACAGGTAATAGCACAGGTGGGCAGCAGGTGGACCAAACAGCAGCAGACACAGAACCCGTTCTGTGTCTGCTACTCTTCAGAGTTACTGGTTCTATAGAGCTGGGCAGAACCGGTAGTATCCCACCCCTGGGGTTAGGATATTTAAAGATACCTAAGGAATTTTCTGATAGTCTTTTTTGATTAAGTGTCATTAACTTGTTGTCAACACTTAGCAGACATCTAATTTGTTGGAGTTTATAGCATTGCCAGCAAATATGAAAAAATGATACAGCCTGAATATTGCATTCCAGCAGTTTTTAGAAAATGAGTTACAGGTACAGTAGGTAGTCTTTGATTTATGACCAAAACTGGAACTGGAATTTTTGTTGCTAGGCAAAGCAATGCATTTAAGTGCATAGTACCTGATTTTACTATCTTTTTTGCCACAATTAAGTGAATAATGTGGTTGCTAAGCGTACCCAGCTTCTCCTATTGACTTTACTTGTTGGAAAGTGACTGAGAAGATTGCAAATGAAACACTGCAACCATTGTAAATTCACGCCAGTTGACAAGGGCTTGAATTTTGATCACATGACCATGCCCACCATGGGTGTGTGTGCTGTGATGCAAAGTGTGAGAATCGATCATACAGCACCTTTTTTGCAGGGCTGTTATAACTTTGGTCACTGAATGGATGGTTATATGTCAAGGACTACCTATATCTATCTTAATAGTCAGCAATGGGGTAATATACCAGTGGTAAAACTTTTTATACTGGCTTTCTCTAAGTGTAATATTCATAGTAGATTTAATATTTATTTTCTGTTGGTATTTCTGTTATTGTACCATTTAATTTCTGCATTCATTTAATGATAAAAGTCTATAATTTGCTTGGTTTCCAAATCTATTTCAATAACTTAGAAATAAGCTCAACAAATGTTGAGCTTTGTACAAGTTTCTCAATTTCAGTTAAGACTTTTAAATATTCAATCCTCCCTGCTTTTGTAATTCCATTCGATCTACACTACTTAAAGGTTATCCCAACCATTCTAAAGAAAGAATCTTTCATTTTCCTGGGTTCCCACTGCTTTGGTTTTCTTCTTATGCAGTTCTCTTAATATCTTATCAAATCTGCAACCTTTTTGCCATTTCCCTTAATTGTCTTTTATATCTTTATCTTTGTGTTTTCCAGTGTCTCCTTAATGACATTATCCCTCAAATGCTAGGTGCTTAGAAGGAAACAAAAAGACCAGAAAACAGCCTTGCCAGCAACAGACTTCAGAGGCAAAAAATCTTATTCCTGGTATAAAATCCAGACAAATAATTAAGCAGGAAGCAATACTCTAGTCTAAACAAGAACCTTTTGAGGATTAAAAAAAATCAACTTCCATCAATAGTGGCAGGACAAACCATAGTATATAAACAGGGAGCAAACCTCACTTTCATTAGTACTAATGATGTTGCCTAATTGAGTAATAACATCTGCAAGCAAACAATCAAACTCAGAGAGTACCAAGGACTCCAAAGTACAGTCACTGTCTTGCAGCGTTAGCAGATTAATATTTGTTAGATTTATATCTTATCTTTTCTTTAGGAGCTCAGGACATACATAGTGCTGCCTTCTTTAATTTACCCCCATTCCCCCATACCCTCTGAGGTAGGTGGAACTGAGAGTAATTTACTAGTCCAAATTAACCTAGTAAGCTTCCATAGCAGACAGTGTATTTTAATCTGGGTCTCCCTACTTTTACCTCAACACCTTAGCCACTATATTTGTCTAGTCTGCTGTTCCCTAATGCCTCAAAATGTATTCTAGAACATAACAGATTTTGGAAGAGCTCTATAGGGGTAGTCCATTCTACTGAGGGATGCTATAATTTTTACATCTGTACTCCTACTGTTGGATGTAGCACATTTTCCATGTTCTTGACCACAAGGGTAGCAAACACTTAGTGAAAGCAATTCTTCATTTTAATTATTACTTATTGAAAATCAATGACTGTTTTCACTACAATAGATTCTAGCTTTTGAAATCAATTCCACAGAATATTAAAGTTTGGAAAACAAAAAGAAACGCTACTTAAAGAGCAGTAGCATTTCTGGCTCCTCAGCTGACCGTGGTGTTTTAATTTCATAGTAACCTAATGTTATGTCAATTTGAAAACAATGAAGATAATTTCTTTGTGTCTTTCTTACTGTGTATAATTAGTTCCATTTTGCATATTTGCTTTGCAAAAAAGCAGTATTCTAGAAATACATTTTAATAACTGTCACGTATATAGTAAAATAAAGACTGAACAAAAATTAACTATGATGTTATGAAGTCTAAACTAAGTGACAGCTGGCTGAAGTTAATTGTTTAGAAACATGAATATAAATAAAATAATTTCTTGGGGGAAGAGGTGATATAGAGATGGATATACACTGATTTTTTAACACTTGTGGTTTTGTATATAATTTACACTGCTCTTGCTCTTGATATTTGAGGGACAATATATAAAAATTATCCTATTTTCACTTGAAAGTTTCATTAGAGCAAAAAAAGATACTGGACACAATACTTGTAGGAAGGGAAATCTTTGTTGTGTACATTCCTATTAAAACATGTGCTGCCCAGAAATAATTTCCTTTGAACAAATATGAGTCTCCCATTACTTATAAAGATGAAGACAACATTAATGAAACTTATTTGGAATACAAAACTGTTTCATGTTCTCTTTGTTACTAAGACGTTTTCACAATGTGCTCATGAAGTTAGCACTTTGACTTGAAAGTATTCTATACTGGGAGTTAGACTTTCTGCATGTGAACTTTGTGTTTTATCACTAAGCTATGTCCAAAGACCAATACTACTGGTAAAATAAAGTTTTTTTTTCCTAACCAGATAACTGTTATCTCTAAAAATATAAACAATCTATGCAACAGTTGGTACTAGCCATTATCCAGGTATCAATTTAACATGAAATGGATTCCTTATCCATTCCATGTCTGTTTTAATACATAAAGCTGTAATCTTGTCAGGAAGCTGTCCCATTGCCAGCTTGTTTGATCCTATTGCCACAGTCCAATTAAAGGTTGGTAGTGACTCAACTCTTCATGGGCAAGCCTGATAACCCTCCTCATAACTCACTGCTCTTGCGACATTCATCATGGAAAGGCAATAGTAATAACACTTACATTTATACCCTGCCCCTTCACACTTTACAACACTCTGGGCGTTTTACAGTATAAGCATTATTTGCATATCAATCTGGGTCCTCATTTTGCCAACCTTGGAAGGATCAAAAGCTGAGTCAATCAGATGTTAACCTTCGGAATAAATGAGGGGTCCAGACGAAGAACAACCCTATCATTGTGAAAGGAATAAAGGTCCTGTCTGATGGAAAGAGCAGCAAGCTCGGAAACCCTCCTGGCAGAAGTGATGGCAACAAGGAACACTACTTTCAGAGTCAGGAAACAGAGAGACACTGTTCTAAGGGGTTCAAAGGGGGGCTTTGTAAGGGCATTAAGGACCATATGAAGGTCCCAGGAAGAATACCTGTGAACCACCGGAGGGTGCAGGTTGGAAGCCCCTTTCAAAAACCTCCTGACTGAAGTGTGATGGGATAAAGAAGGAAGCGAACCCCATGAAAGAACTGAGGAGAGGGCCACAACCTGCCTGCATAAGGAGAGAGACCCTCCCTAAGGCACCATCGGGAAAAAGCCTTCCAGGTGGCATCATAGATGCGCCTTGTAGAAGGTTTGCGAGATGCCAGGATAGTGAGGATGACCCTTTTTGGAAGATCAGCTTCCTCTAGCCACTGCCACTCAAGTGCCAAATGGTCAACTTGAGCCACTGGGGCTCTGGGTGGAGCAGAACCCCCTGATGAAGGGAGATTAGATGGGCTGGGATCCTCCAAGGAGAAGCCACCAATAGGTTGACCAGGTCCGCAAACCAGGGCCTCCTTGGCCAATAGGGTGCCAGGAGGAGGAGCTCTGCTCATTCCTCCAACATCTTCTGAATTACTGCCGGAATGATGGGAAGTGGGGGAAAGGAGTAGAGGAGACCTTTGGGCCACCTGCACTGAAGAGCATTGGTCCCCTCCGCTCCCTGGCAAGGAAAGCTGGTGAAGAATCTAGTGACCTGGGCGTTTTGAGGAGTGGAGAAGAGATTCAGCTCCAGTGTTCTGAATCTGAGGGAAAGGTCCCTGAATAGAGACGGAGGAATGGACCATTCTGCCTGGTCGACTAGGCTCCTACTGAGCCAGTCGGCCTGGGAGTTGTTGACCCTGGAGATGTGGTCCGCCAAGATCGACAAGTGTTTCTCTGCCCATAACCCCAACCGTAGAGCCTCTCCCATGAGGGCTCTGGACCTTGTCCCCCCTTGCTGGTTGACATGAGCCTTTGCGGCCATGTTGTCCATAAGGACTAGAACATGAGAGCTGGTCACTGAGTGCCTGAAATGCTTGAGAGCCAGAAAAATGGCTCTGAGCTCTAGCCAATTTATGGGAAGGGTCTGCTCTGACTTGGACCAAATGCCCTGAGCTATCTGGCCCTGCATATGGGAACCCCAACCCAGGAAGCTGGCATTATCACAAGCCTGTCTGGGACCCTGAACAGGAGTCCCTTCCAGATTGATGGGGAACACCACCAATTGAAGATCTCCGGATTTGTGGCAGGAGTGGGACCTTGATGGATGAGTGACTGGTTCTTGCTCATTGGTAGGGAAGCAGGAACCATTGGAGTGGACGGGAGTGGGGCTGAGCCCATGGGACGATGCCAATACAGGAAACCATCTTCCCCAGAAATGTGGACAGCAGCGACAGGGGGAGAGTTTGATGTTGCTGCGTCTGGTTGATGATCTCTGCAAGGCTCTTTCCATGAGCTGGGGACAGGGAAACCTGGCATGACGTGGTATCAATGACTGCTCCCAAGTATTGCAATTTGGTTGTGGAAGAGAGTTGGCTCTTTTTGGTGTGGATGGAAAATCTGTGGCTTTGGAGATATGACAGGGTAATTTGCAGATCCCGATGAGCCGCATGGATGGAAGAGGACAGAATCAAAATGTCGCCCAAGTAGCATTGGATCCTCACTGGAACAGAACGCAGAGATGCCATCAATGCTACCAGAACCTTTGTGAAGACCCTTGGAGCCAATGAGAGGCTGAAGGGAAGTGCTCAATACTGGTAGTGGGTATTCTGATAACAGAAACAGAGAAACTTGTGATGATGTGGCCAAATGGGGATGTGGAGGTAAGCCTCCATGAGATCAGTGGAAGAGAGGAGATCGCCCTCCCGAACGCTCTCTAAAATAGAATGCAGACTCTGCATTTTAAATTGCCTATATTTTACAGATTGGTTGAGAAATTTTAGGTCAAGGATGGCTTGCCACCCCACCCCCCCGAGGCTTTGGGAACGATGAGAAGGCAAGAGTAAAGCCCATGTCCCCGTTGAGAGTGGGGAGCAGGTTGAACAGCTGTGATTTCAAGAAGGTGTTGAATGGCCTGATTCATGAGGGCTTGCCTTGAAATGTCCCGAGAGACAGGACAGATTAATTTTTTTTCTAGGGGTAGCGTTAGGAAGTCCAATTGTAACCCTGACCTAATAGTGCTGAGCATCCAGGCGTCCATCGTTGACTCCTCCCATTTGGAGGCAAAGAAGTCTAGGTGACCTCCAATGGGTAGGGAGAACGGGGGATTACTTAGAGCGATGGAAGGAACGACCCCCTCCCCCCCAAAAGGGCCATTTACCAGTAGAAGGTTGTTTCCTGCCAGATGCTTCTGCACATTGGTCTTGGCGTTGGGAGTACGGCCTCAGAGCGGGGAAGCGGGATGAGGTCTCTGCTCGAAAAGCAGGAGGGAGATAAGAAGCTGGGCGATAGTCAGGTTTCTTCCCAGAGGAAGAGAGAATTTTACGTTTATCTCTGGTTTCGATGAGATAAGGTTCCAGAGCATCGCCAAAAAGCTTATTGCCTGTGAATGGAACTGAAGCCAGCTTCCATTTTCAGCGTGACTCCGCCTGCCAATTTCGGAGCCATAACAGTCTTCTTGCTGCTACTAAAGATGCCATGGCCTTAGACGCAAATTTGGCAGAATTGACAGTGGCATCTACAGTGAATTCCACTGCTGCGATAATCTTATTAAGGTTTTGGTGAAACTGAAGGTCAGAAGCAGGCACTCTATTCTGGAGTTGGCGCAGCCACCGTATGGATGCCCTCGTGAAAAAGGATGCTGCTGTTGAAGTCTGAACAACCCAAGCAGCGGCCTGGTGATTGAGCTTGAGGGTCTGTTCAGAATGTTTATCATCCAGTTTCAGGATATCTTCTGGCTCCGTGGGAGTGCCAGAAGATGAGAACAAGGCCAGAACCGGAATGTCAACAGAAGGCACTGCCAAGGCATTGTTCAGGGCTGTGCTGACGTTGTAGAAATGCTTATCCAAAAAAGATGGGTGAGGACCTGCTGAAGGGGAAGCGCACTGTTCCTTGACCATGTCCAGGAACAAAATGGGAGAAGGCAAAACTTCTACATGTGCTACAGACTTAGAGAAGAGTGAGTCTCCCTGACCAGAGGGATTTCCTTGTGGCTCAGGAGCCACTTCCTCCAGTGACAGCTTGGCAGTGACCAAGGCCTTGCTGAGTAATGGCCTGAAGAGAGTAGGTTTGAAGACCAATGCAGAGGATGTCTACTCTGGGCGAGAATCCTCTTCCTCTGAAAGATTTTGGTCATAAATCTTGCCCTCTTCACACTCTGAATGAGAGGAGTAACTGTGTTCAGATGGTGAAGCCCTTCCTTCCTCATCAACCTCCTCCCTTTCTGGTAGAGAAGAATGGACTCTGAGGTCCTGGGGCCTGTGTAAATCAGGGTGATGTGGCAAGGAACTTATAGATTGAGAAGGGAGAAGGGCCTGAACCCTTTCCAGAGGTCGAAGAATATGCTTGAAGCCTTCAGCCAACCCCTGCCTAATGGCCAATGAGACAACATCTTGGATATCCCCTGGTCTATGCTCAAAGGTAGAGGCAGAAGGCCGAAGTCCTGCTGCTGTGGGAGTGAAGGTGGCTTCAGGCCTAGATTGAGAAGAGGTTCGAGGCCTGGAGGGAGAGGGAGGAGCATAGGGCCCAGAAGCCTGTTTGAAATAGGGCCCAGATGTGCTGAGATCCTGAGGATCTGATTGTTCTGCAAAAGCCTGAGGAGACCAGGATGGAGGATGGAAATGCTCATAGATAACTTCTCCTCCCTTGGGAGGGCTTAGCTGGGGCCCATGGGTATCACCTGAAACAGGCTGTAGTTGCACTCCCTTCTGTTGAATAGTTCTGTTGAACTGCCTCTCCAGGGCCTCATGTCTGCGCTTCTCTGCCCTCAACTCAGCCTGAGTTGCCTTCTTAGGGGCTAGAGCCTTAGCTCTGATTTTAGCAGCCACCTCCCTCTGGACTGATTGGGTACGTTGCCTACGTCTTTTTCTCTTATTGGGTTTAAGAGACTGTTCCACTGGTGGGGGAAACCTCTTGCGATGGAAAGAAACTGTTTGGAAATTTTTTGTATTAAACCCCTTAGGGTATAAATTGGCCTCTGGGCTTACAAAATGGCTGGTTACCTCATGGTTGAAGGCTTCAATCCAAGATGGCCGCTGACTAGGGGAAACAGGCTCTGAGATCGAAAAATCGCTCCTTAGGCTATAAAGAGCCCTGAGCAAAGTTAGCAAAGGAAAGGGCAGCCTCCCGCCGCATGATCAGCTGGCTGACGCTGTTATTGGTTTGCTGATTGCTTTTTACGACCACTCAAACTGCAGGCAGGGGGGGGGGGTCCACAGATGCTGCCCAACTTGCCTGCACAGCGCTCTGGCAACGCTGCTCCCAACGTTGCAGGAGAGAGAGCCCTGCTCTCCTGGAAGAGCAGCTGCCCAGATCCCTGCTTGAAGCGAGGAAAAAGTACTGAAGATTGCTGGTGATTGCTATCTAACAGAACACTTTCAGAGACACAGCTACTGACTGAAAGGAGCTGAGTCAAAAGCTGGGTTCTCTCTCGGGGGCTGGCTTTTATATCTTAGTACAGACTCAGCTAAATGATGTCATAGGAAGGAGTCAACCCATCCTGGGCTCTCGATACAGCATGGAGGAGAATGCTTTTACACATTTTGAAGTTTTATCTGATTCCATTTTTCTATGAAATCTCATTTTGTTGTCTGATTAGGTTTTCTAAATTAAACAGGGGCCACATGATCTGTTAGTTTATCAAAATCTATGAACATCGGTTTAAAAGCACTGGTTTTTAAACTAGAGTGATGGAGGAAGGGGAAAAGACAAAAAACACATCTCTTTAAAAATCTAAACTAAAACTTTTCACATAATAAATGAAAGATTGACAGCGAGGGAGTAAAGCGTACTTCTACGACTCAAGAATGTCATATTCCAAAATTGGCTCTTGAACAACAGAGATCCCCCCCCCCCAAATCAGCAATTAGAATGTGGAAGAGCTGGGACATACTGGAGGTTCATTCTTATTTTAATAGATGGGCGGATCCCAAAGGAGTGAGCAGATTTTTGTTTATTTAGGTATTCTGGTCCCAAACATTTTGTAGATGTTTTCAATAGAGTAGCTTGGGTCATTGTGTTCGCTTGTATGGGATTTGTATGGTGTTTTTCTAAATATTAATCCAGAGTGCAGTTTTAGTCAAGGGAATAGTAGACAAAAAAGGCATTCTAAAGAAAGGCTACTTCTCAAGCAAAAGTTTTAGTCTGCAAAACAAACCATCTGGGAAACTTTTTTCTAGCATTCCTTACAAATTTAAAGTTTCACTATTGAAAATTTGTTTCAATACTGTAATTATAACAACAATGAGTGTGATTCATACATTTTCATGGATTTTGCCCAAGGCAAAGGTTTGACTCTCATTGGCCTTTCAATCAAAATTAGATCACTAAGGAAGTAAGATAGGGTGAGGACAAAATTGAGTATGACTGGTTTTGTAATGCAACTCATTACAAGGAAGTGGAAAAAACAGAATGGTATACCACACCTTTGTGTTCACTAATTGCTACCCTTTGCTCTCTATCTTTAGGTGGGAATATGTTATGTACACATACCGTATTTATATCCAGCAACAATAATTACTTTACAATGTATCCATTTTGAAGAAAAAGGAAGATTCTTTTCTTAAAGCATTTTGAGTTTTAGTTTCATTTTGAAAGCACTGGATTTTAAAATTGAACTACCTGCTTATAAATAGAATACAATAGAATAGAATTCTTTATTGGCCAAGTTTGGTTGGACACACAAGGAATTTGTCTTAATGCAAATACTCTCAGTATACATAAAAGAAAAGATACATTCATCAAGAATCATAAGGTACAACACTTAATGATAGTCATAGGGTACAATAAGCAATTAAATCATACTAGGAAACAATCAATATAAATCGTAAGGATACAAGCGACAAAGTTACAGTCATACAGTCACAAGTGGGAGGGGATGGGTGATAAGGAATGATGAAAAGATTAACAGTAATAGTAGTGCAGACTTTGTAATAGTTGAATAGTGTTGAGGGAATTATTTGTTTAGCAGAGTGATGGCTTTCGGGAAAAAACTCTGTCTAGTTGTTCTGATGTGCAGTGCTCTAGCATCGTTTTGAGGGAAGGAGTTGAAACAGTTTATGTCCAGGATGTGAGAGATCTGTAAATATTTTCACAGCCCTCTTTTGGACACTATACAGGTCCTCAATTGAAGGCAGGTTGGTAGTCATTGTTTTTTCTGCAGTCCTAATTATCCTTTGAAGTCTGTGTCTGTCCTGTTGGGTTGCAGAACCAAACCAGACAGTTATAGAGGTGCAGATGATAGATTCAATAATTCCTCTGTATCAGCAGCTCCTTGGGCAGTTTGAGCTTTCTGAGTTGGCGCAGAAAGAACATTCTTTGTTGTGCTTGTTTGATGTTAGGTATCCATTTTAGGTCATGTGATAAAATGTCTATGGAGATTCTCAGTCATGCAGGTCATGGTTGTCCCAAAGGTGTTTTTTTCAAGAGGCAACTGGACTTTCTGGTTTTTCTGTGAAGAGGTTTTGCTTCTCATCCAAGAAGCTTCTTCAGCTCTGAGCTGAAAGAAGTCTTCAAAGAAAAGTCTTTTGAGTCTTCAAAAGGACTGCTTATAAGATATACTTATTTCTGTTCTTCCTCCCCACCCCTCTCCTTAATTCTATTAGTGAAGCATGATACAAATATGAATAGGCATTTCATTCTGTTTTATCAGTTACGTGAGAAAGGAATAACAGGTTCCTTCACACTTCAAAAAAATTTTTTAATAGTGCAATGAGAGAAATGTCAGAAAAGCGCTTGCTCTTCTACAGTCATATTGTATAATGACTCTAATTGGGACTGGGAATTTCTGTTGCGAAGCAAAGTGATCATTGGGCAAAATAATCACATGACCATATGGCTTATGAGGACAGTTCTGGTAGTCTCTGTTGTGGTAGTTAGGCGAGGACCTCATGCTTTTCCTACGCTGTGCAAACTGCCAGCTCGGTCTTGCTGCCTCCTTCCTGCCTGGACCCATTGAACTCTCTTCAGCAGATGAAGAGAGCTGCCCTGCTGAGCCTTCCTCTGCAGCTCTTCCTATTTCCCTATCTCCCCTCCCCCTTCTCTGTCCATTTGGCCACCCTGCACTCCACTGTCATTGTTTAATCCTGCTTCCCTATGTCCCCCACAGCTGATTTTTGATGTTGTCTTCCTCCTGCTGACAAGGTGTGCTCACATATTGCAATGGTTGGCCCTTTGGGATGCTTCTGTGAGGGGTAGGCAGCAGCAGCAGAGCACAGGACAGCGAAAGGGGTGAATATATTGTGGGGAGATAGGCAGTTTGGTGGAATTAAAGCACATCATGCAGTAAATATGGATAGGCTGCCAATTTTGATAACAAAAACTACCATTTGTATCTACCATTCATTTGGAATCGTTGTAACTTTGAAAAGTAACTGAACGAACAATTGATAAGCGAGGAGATTTTATGTGCCGCAAAAGCTGTTTGCACAAGTAGCTAAGACTCATTTGCATTCCACCCAGTCCATTTTCCAGGTTTGCTTTTGAGAGGATAAAGTTGGACAAGATTTCCCAATAGAAGACAAAATGTTATATATTTTTTAGGATTATCATGTAAATACACACATGAATGAATGTTTGTGTCTGATAACATTCAAAGGTCCTTCAGGAGTATTTATAAAACATCAGGGTTATTTCCTTTGTGTACTTATCTCTCATTTTTAAGCATTATGGTTGACTGAAGATAGGCATTCTGGTTTCTTGAATGTAATTATAATGTACAGTATTCAGGCAATTCTTTTTTTTTCTCTGTAAAAGGGAACTCAGATGAAAAGTAAGAATCTTTTTGTTCTTATTTGGTTCCTAAACACTTCCTCATAGTATACATTACCTTGGCCTCATTTCACCCTCTCTAATGGGCAGTAACATTGAAATAATCATGTATGATGTAGATCAAAGAGAATTTGGAGTGTATGCAGTCATATTCAGGCTATTTACAGTACTTATCTGAGATACTAATGTTTCTATGTGTGCATAATGTGTTTTTGAAGGTGATCAGATGTATTATCTTTCTCTCTTTTCTCCCTTCTCCTTGTTCACAGTCTTGTTCATGAGCCTCAGATTTGCTCATGTTTGTAAACCTCTTCAAGGACATTTAAAATTGGTGGCATAAAAATAATTACAATAAATAAATTCATGCGTAGACTGTTTAACTTAAGACTGTCATTTTAGAAATACTATGTCAGAATTGGTATTAGATGCAGAAATGAATAGAATAGATCAGGGGTCCTCAACCCACGGGCCATGGACAGGGGTCCACTGCATGCCAGTAACCAGCCCATGCAAACAAGCAAAGCCCCATCTGCAGGGTGCAAGCAGCATGCGAAACCATGCCCGCTCCAGTCCATGGAAAAACCTCTCTCGACAGAACTGATTCCTGTTACCAAAAAGGTTGAGAGCCTCTGGAATAGGTTTCTCTCCTTTATTAAGAAAGGACATTTAACCCTTGAAAGAAATGAGGGAGGACAGTGGGTAATAAAGTTAAGATAGAATATAATATTTAAATATAGGTTACTTAAGGTTCAGTTCTTTTTCAGAGACAGAGACAGCGAGAGAGAGCAACACACACGCACACACGCACGCATGCACGCACGCACGCACAGAGGGGGAGACCAGCTGACGGTGAGCATCTTTGGCAAGGGCGCTCCAGCTTTCTTTGAGCCTGACCTCCAGGGTGGGCATGCGAGGTTTGGCAGGGCCAGCCCCCCTTTCCCGCTGCCCTCAGTTTGTTAAAGCTGTGGCTGGGCGCTGCGGACCCGTCCTTCTTTCCATTGTCCCTTCCTCTAGGATCCATTCCCATCCTGCCAGCTCTCGTGTTAGCAAGGCCAGCATTGGCCATGGGTGGGTCAGGCCAGTGTCACAGGGCAAAGAGCAGCTTGTGTGTCTCCCCAAGTGACAGAGGCATGCCCAGCACCAACAAGGGCTGGAAGAAACTCCAGCAAGAGTGAGGTGCCAGAAAATCAGCCCCGGCTGCTTCTCCATCCCCCGCCATCGCCCTTACCTTCTCAGGCCAGGTGAGGAGTGACTGGGGGGGGGGGGTAAGGGGTGGGGCCAGCCAGTGATTTTTTAAATACTATTTCAGTTCTTCCCTGCTTCTCATAGGTATGGTTATATTCTTGTCTCAATATTCCATACATTTGATATACTCCACCAAAGTTTATTTAATAATAAATGTCCTTGCATTTAAGATGGTACAACTGTTTCTTATAAAATGGAACATTCAGTCCAGCCTGTGATTATAGAACATAGAATCAATGTGTAATAGCTAGGCTCACATTCACGCTACTGCTACAGTGTATCTGTTGAAAGTTGATTTCATAATTTCTTCAGTTATCAATGGATCAGAGTTGTCTGTTTCATTGCAATGACTTATTTTAAGTTGACTGGATGCTAATTTCAAAAGAGGGCTAGAATAAATAGAACTATTGTGCGAGTTATTGATTACTGGCTACACTTAGTGTCATGGCCAGTTCAGACTCTGAAGATGAATAGGAGTTATAGGAGCAGCCTGAGGGAATACAGCTGGAAGAGTCAGCCAGGAAAAGCAAGCGTTGCTTAGAATATGATTGTTTGCCCAATCCTTGCCATTAAAGTTCTGTTTGGAGACCTTTTTAGTAAAAATATAAAACTTACCTGTATGTCCAATTTCCATGGCCAAGAGGACATTTAAGAATTGTTCTTATCTTACTTGGAAAGTTCTTATAGTTGTTTGTGGGTGCATGCATTTCTATAGAACATGATTATTAAAAGTGTGGTAAACTTGGAATAAGAATAAGTTTGCTTTTGGATTTGTTGCCTATTTTGGTATAAATGTGTTTCTGTTATATAAATATAGATGTAGATGTTCTAAACATGTCTTCAGTTTTAATTTTTTGTGATTATTCATGTATTGTGCTAAGCTCTAATGTGTTTTGGGATTAGTATATTGTGTGAATCAAACCATTGTCATTTATAAGTCATTTATTGTTTAATTAGTAGTTTAATTAATAGCACTTGTAAGTTGTAGAATTGATATCAAAGAGGTAGTGTCTCCCTTTTATGATCATACATCAACAGTAAAGGAACAAGGTGTTAAGAAATATGCTTAGATTGGTATTTATGAAGGCATTGAAAAAGACATTCAGATGTTGTGATGTGTTTATATCAAAATAGTATAAGCAATGATATTTTTTGAAATATAAAAAGAGAAGTTGAATTTTGAAACTGGAAAGACTTTTGAAATTTTGTCTTGAGGAAGACTCCTGAAATATACTATGGACATCCAAAGGGGGGAAAAACCCAAATGGATTATTGAACAAATGAACTCAAGAGTTCTCATCAAATCACAATGACCACAGTCAATTTATCCTACTCCAGATACATGATGTAAAGTTCTAACTAATAGAGAAGATTCTAATGCTTGAGAAAGATGGAAGGAAATGGAAGAAGAATGGCAGTTAAGTGGTTAGACTTAAGTACAGCAGTAATGGATGTTCCACTTAAAGCTCTGAAAGATCAGGCTAGGGACAGATTGTTGTGGAGAAAAACAATGTGTGGTCATTCAGAGTCAATACTAAGTTGATAGCACATAATGAAATCTCTAGGACTTGGCTTGATAAGCAGTTAGCTTTATTTGAGGTGATTGAAGATTGTACATAAGAATTATCTCTCCATGCACTCAGTAAACTACCAGTAAATTGTACTTCTAGATCTACTAATGGTATGGGTATTACTTCTAGATTACATAAGGTTAGTAACTGAATATGGGATTAGTTGGTGTCCTTCAGAAAACCAGATTTGTTCCTAATATTTCTATTAGAAGATCCTGTGAAGATATCTGGGAAAGGAAAATCATAGACAAAGTTATTTACCGAATGTGGCATTGGCAACATTTTGTTGAGTGCTATAAGAGACTTCTCCCAGGAATATATTTAAAGGCCCAATTACATTAAAGCAAAAGTTAATTGACAGATTTGGGTATTGGAGGCAGAACAGAAAAAACCTGAGCGGTATGAAGCACAAATCTTCTTTATTGATATATGCAAATCATCTTTAACTGATTGATTGCAGTAATAAACATTTGATTGATAAGGTTAGAATTATTCATTGCATTAATATACATGCACATTAAAATATTAAATAGGACATGTGAAGTATGAGATAATAGACAGTGGTAATATAAAATTTTATACAATGGTTCTTTCAGATTCAAAGGCCAAATAATTCTTGACCTGAAGCCTTACTTTTACCTTAGGAGCTTTCTGAAAGCCTTATCTTCCCAAGGCTAATTGTTAATTTCTGGCAGTTAGGCTTGAGGTTCTTCTTTAAGGTTAGCACTTTTGCTTACTTTATTAATAATTGTTACATTCTGTATCTCTGAGAATTTTCATTGCCTGTTTCCTAGCTTAACTGATATTTTTATTTGGACTGAAAAATATAAGTGGGTTGGGGGCTTTTTTGGGGACACCCATTTTTTAAAAATTCATTGATTAGTTTTGCTAGGAAGAGTAGATAAGATTTTTTGTAATTAGAAAAAAGAGTTGGCTTCTTCTTGACCATATCATCTGTGATAGAGGTAGCAATTTTTGATGGCTTATTATCAAATCTATACTAATATACAGATTGATACCAATCCAAAAGTTTACATCAGTATGCAATGTACAAACTTTAACTTGAGATTTCCTCTTATTTTCAAACAGCCAAACCATTTACCCAGTTGGTGAAGGAAATGCAACTTCATCGAGATGACTTTGAAATCATAAAAGTCATTGGCAGAGGTGCATTTGGTGAGGTAAGATACCTTTAAAGCTCCCAGATGAATAAGGAAACATACTGTTGACTGTTTTTTTCCAATGGAAGAATTCTTTGTTTTGAACCCACCTTCCTTTAACAATGGAAGCTAGATAATTGAAGATGATATGTTTGTGTTACATCTCACAATATAAATCAAATGTATAAGTTGCTGAATTCATAACAACCATGCATAGCATATAAGTTAAAAACAAATACTATAAATAAAAACAAAAAGAAAGTTGGGAATTAATAGATACAGCACATTAACAAAATTCTCACAAAAGCACATACTTCCTAACAAAGAGCTTAGGAAAACAATCAGGTCTTCCAAGACATATTTAAAGAATGGCAAGATCAAGATAACTCAGACCTCTGGATATTATTATTGCACGGTGCAGACACTGTGACAGAAAAAGCATTCCACTGAGATCCCATCAGATGATAGTCTTTTAAAGACAGAATTTGGAACATGCCCACCATGTTAGATCTTATTGGATAGGAAGAAAAAGTAGGAAAAAAGATGGTCACTCAGGCCCTATGCCATGAAGGACTTAATCTTAAATAGCACTGAATTGTAACCAGAGGCTAACTGTTAACCAGTGCAGACGTTAACCAGTGCAAAGATGTTAAATATTTCAAG
This sequence comes from Pseudonaja textilis, assembly GCF_049901715.1. Lineage (NCBI taxonomy): Eukaryota > Metazoa > Chordata > Lepidosauria > Squamata > Elapidae > Pseudonaja > Pseudonaja textilis. The sequence goes on along the minus strand of NC_141990.1, from coordinate 299,601,658 downwards.
GTGTGCCCATAACTTCATGCATTGATGCACTCTAGACCATCTGTAGTTTTGGGGTGGTTTTCAAGGGTATCTTCACTGTTGCATGTTGCAATAATCCACACACAAACATAATAACTGTGAGAAGGGGTTCCTGATCCAGAAAAGGGCAAAGGCCTCCTGGCTATAGCTAGGATCTACTCTTCAAGCAGGAGTTATGAGTCCACACTAGTTTTCTCCAGGGAAGTTCTACCCCATTTTAGAATTGAAGACTTCATGGTCCCAGACAAAAGTACCCAGCCACTCAGTCTTTTCAAGATTGAGTTTAAGTTTCTTTCCTCCCATACAGACCCCAGCAGCCTTCAGACATTGGGATTAGACAGAATCATTTGGTCAGGTTGGGCTCGAGATGTTCAATTTGATATCAGCAGCATATTGATGATACATGAGTCTGTGTTGATGAATGACATCAAGCATCAGCTTCCTGTAGTTATCAAACAGGATGGGTGAAAATGTCTAATCTAGTGCCATCCTATATACCAACTTCTCAATATTCTCAATACCAGTAGAAATGACTGCAGAGAACCACTGCAATACTGTGCCTCCACTCCTATTCCTGCAGTCCACCCAGAAGGATACCATGATCAATGATTTCAAAAGCCACTGAGAGATCTGAACAATTGCACCATTGCTGTCCTGACTCTGAGAGGTTACTGACGTTTGTTCAATGCCATCTCTCTGCTGTGCCCCAGGGCAAAGCTAAAAGTCCAGGACAAAGTTCCCTAATGTATAAATAAAAGTATAAATAGTTGTGCTTAAAAGATATTCTAGTCTCAGGACAAAGCGAACCTAATTATTTTCTTTGCTATTATTAGGACCAGTCACTATTTTTAAATTATCTTACCAAGATGCAATGTTCTTATTAAATATATCAGTATGTTACTGAGTTGATTTTGATTGTCCCCAAAATACGTTTACATAATAGAAACTATATACATTCACTTTCATTAGGATAATTTTTTCTTCAATTAAAATAGTCATAGCTACTTTTCTATGGCTCTGCCTTATAATGGAAGACGTTGTTTGATTTCTTTGTGTGGCCTGGTATCATTTGCATGATTCTCCGAGGTATTTTTAGGCAGCAAGGATTTCCCTCCCTTCATTATTTGCTATCTGTTGTTTTTAATTGGAGAGATTTGAGTAGATTTACCCCCGCCCCCAAAGCAATAAAAACTGGAACAAAGAAGAACACTTGAGCTAGTCCTCAATTTATAACTATTTGTTTAGTGACTATTCAAAGTTACAAAGGCACTGAAAAAGTCATAAAATGAGACAAAACTCACTTAACTGTCTTGCTTAACAATGGAAATGGTCTCAATTGTGGTCATAGGTCAACAACTACCTGTAGTAAAATTAACTTTGCTGTTCAAGCCAAAACCTAAGTAAAGGGTTCATGAAAATTTTCCCCAATGTCAACTGTAATAAAAATGAGGGAACCCAATTCTTACATCGTTTTGAAAGCAGCCAAGATTCTTAATGGTGGATACACGTGATGTTCAGTTATAACCCCAATTTGGTATAGAATCTGGGTTGTTAAGTGAAGGGCCATTAAGTGAGATACTATACCACTGCTTCATTCCCTTCCAGTTTTACAACTGTTGTTATAAATTTTGCTGTTTGTTTCTTTGGGTGTTGTCTCTGTTTGATATCTTTTTTTCCCCTTGATATACCTTGTCTTCTTTTAATTTTTTATGTGTAACACACCAAAAGTCAGGTGGCTTCAAAACTGAAATAAATAAATAATACTAGAATGTCACGGAGTTATTTTTATTTTTTGAATTGTAGGTTGCAGTTGTAAAATTAAAGTGCACAGAGCGCATTTATGCAATGAAAATCCTAAATAAATGGGAAATGCTTAAAAGAGCAGAGGTAAGTTTGATATTTTCAATTCAGGTTTCCTTATAAATGGTACTAAAGAAGATCACATTAAACAGTTACTACTTAAGCATATAGGAAATTTATTTTTTTCCTGAATATTTTCCTGAATATTAAATACCATATTTTTCTACCATTTATTGCTTTCTGTATTTACTGGTCTGTCTGTCTTTTTTCATGTAGCATGATTTTTATTTACTATGAAAACCAAGTTAATTACTAAATGGAAGCTTGGACTTTGGTTACATTGAAAGTTAAGATTTCAAAAAAGACTCCTACTTGGTTCCATTTTTATAAAGAAGTAGATTTTGCAGAAATAAATCAATTAACATTGATTATTAAATAAATATATTCTACATATTTTATTTGTTATAATAAAGATATTTAATATAATGTGCATTATATAATACATAAAGCAAGAATTCATTAGCCAATATTTTTAACTATGAAGATTTATATAATCTTATTTTCTTGTTCAATTGTGCTTGATTGTCAGAGACTGCCTTGACTAGTCCCTGAACTTTTCTTGGTATGTTTTTTCAGAAGTTGTTTGCCATCGCTTTCCAGTGCTAGGGCTGAGAGAAAGTGAGTAGCTCAAAGCCACTCAGCTGGTTTTGTCCCTAAGGAAGGAATAGAATTCACAATCACTGAGTTTCTGGTCTGAAACCTTAACAGGTTCACTTGACTGATGTAAGAAAATTTAGCCAAATTCAATAAGAATACTCAAATTTTAAAGGGTTTTTTGGTAAAGATATACAAAATATTTCAAATTCAATTGATTCAAATTTGAATTTGAAACATCCCACTCAATGTGAAACAGCTATTATAAACTCAAAATGGGCAATTTCAACCATTTTGGCACTAGGTAAGTGTGAAAAGGTCTCAAAAGGCTTGAAACAGTCCAGTTCATATTCATAACAGCAGTTTCTCAAAGTAGGGTATTTTCAGTTCAGTATTCAGTTTCTATAGCTTCAGATTTATTTATTTTTTTGTATAGTGCTAGGTTTTGAACAGGAAGTTGCATTTGTAGTTGAGTGTCTACTCTTCACTCTACTAGGAACATTTTATTCTTAGATCTGCCAATCTGTCAACACAGTTTATTATCCTCCCATTATAGTGTGTCCTCTATCAATTTCAGAATTTTACAGTATTTCTGTTTTTAAAAAAATACCTAGATGCTAACAGAAATCTGTCTGTCTCTATTCCATATATAGGAAAAGAAAACTCTTGACTTGCTTCTTTCCTACCACATTTGTATAGATACAGGCTCACATACATTAGAGATCCTAAATCTCTTTAAATATTTTGAAGAGGATACTGAATCAATGCAGATTAGTTCCCAGTATGCTTATGTTGAAACGTCCTGCTTTCAGCATTGTATATTATAAAAAACCTTTCAATCATTTTAAGGGAAGGTCCACTATGCTGAACTGGTGGGTATTTCCAAAATCATAAAATAAAATATTCCCAAAGTTAGAAAATATAGGTAAATGCTTCTGAGCCAGACTTTAAAAAAATAATCTTTTCCACCCAAATAATATTTGCTGAAAAACTATAATCTTGTACATTATGTCATAAGGAGATTGATTTTTGTAGCCCATATTCATAGCAGATTTAGAAATTTCCATCATGCTACCTAGGATAGTTCAAATTATTAACTACAATTAGTAGTTCATAGTTATGTAATTATACTTATTCTGGGATATAATGTCACAATGAAAGAAGAACTAGTGGATAATAAAACTATTAGGCAAACATAAGAAATTGGATAGTTCATGCATGAAAGTATGAGAAAAAGTAAATTGGCTGTGTGTTTCTGCACTAATTGAACTTAGTGAAGCATATTTTTGAGTGATGCATAGAAATGTTCTGTGTTATGACCCTGAAATAATTATAACAGGAGGCAAGTGATGGATTGTTGAAGACTCTTTCACTTTTACGTTGTTATAGCTTCTATGAAAATGGCTGCAACAGTTTATAAATTATTCTAATTCAGCTTAACGAATTAATAATGTTATTGATATATTTTGCAAGATATTTTTCTAATTGAAATACCTGGCTATTTAATGTTATAGAACAAAAACAGACTATTATTCTCCAGGCCTTAACAAAGTTTATGGATTTATTCTCTGAATAGTGTAAAGTTGAGGTATTGTTTTACATTAAAATAGTGTAAAATAAGAAATAAATCCTGCTATGGTAAATAGTTTCATAGATGGAATGGAACGAACTACCAGTGAACTTCCAAAGAGAGGCAATTTAGAAGTTTAATATAAGATACATGAATCTTCTTTGCCTATCTGATACTATGAGGTGTTATCTTTAGCATTGCTTGACTTAAATGAGTTTGAATTTATTATTTTTGTGAAAACCTGGAGAATAGTCATATATTTGAATAAAAAACCCCATTTTGAACAAATTAGAAGAAAAATGCAATTAGAAAACACTGCCATGTCAGAGACGTTTTGGGGTTTTTGTGGCAGTTCTTATGACTGATCTAATTCTGAAATTTAGCTTTCTAATGTTTAAATGCAATTTTTGATAATGGCTGGAGTTTGGAAGTAGGGTTAATAGATGTTTGAATAGACTTGGAATTTTGTGGAGATAGAAGTAAGAGCCCCAGATCAAAGAATTAGATAGAAATATGTTCCATGATCTATATTTAAAAATCCTAATTTTACTCTTTGTTCCTAGATACCAGATACTAATATGGGTTTCACATCCTTTGTAACATAAAGCCTTCAGCCAGGACATTCATTAAAACAGAAGGAAGTACTTTTTCTGAAGTCATAATTATCTCCCACCTTCTGTTTCCCTTGGAAGTAATCATGACCCTTAAATACTTAAAGCATATAAGAATAGTGGGGGTGGATAGAGGGAAAAATAGGCTCAGAGATATATGATATATGCAAGGAATTCAGCTCCCATTTCCAGGAAATATTATTGAATAAATTGGGCAGGTTTGTATTACCCATTCTCTAGTCTTATTTTTATTTTCTTTCAAGCAAACATTTTAAAAGTTTTGTGTTCTCTTGAAGGCTGTCAGTATGTTCACCTTTAAGAGACTGGATATTGCAGTAGGTATTTTAAAAACATTCAGGCTACTATAAAACTAAAATGTTATCTCAAGAATCCAATGCTATCTATCATGCTTTTTAAATTTGATTTTTAAATTATTTTTGGTTACCTATGAAAAGTTTTGTTCCTTGGGTTAGATACTGAATTATTTTAGAGATGATATATTTATGAATGTTATAATCTTATATTGCATAAACATCAATACGGTATTTGCATCCTTGTTTATTAAAGTCAGGAGATTAAACAACTTTTTCTCCTCCTTTTTCACTCTTTTATTTTTAGACTGCTTGTTTCCGAGAAGAGAGAGATGTTTTGGTGAATGGAGACTGTCAGTGGATTACAACGTTGCACTACGCTTTTCAGGATGAAAACTATTTGGTATGTGTGTACAATAAGCCTATAAAGAAGTAGTTCGTAATCTGGTTTCTCAGTTCCAAATATTTTTTTAATTCAGAGCATTATCAACTGCATTTATTTTAAAGGAAAAATTCTCCTCTCCCTCCCCTCCAATGAGACCATCTGGGCGGGAAAGGGATTTTCATACAATCATAGAGCTGGAAGGGACCATAGAGGTCTTCTAATCCAACTTCCTGCCCAAGTCAGGAGTCCTTATACCTTTTGGTCAAATGGTTGTCCAACCTTTTCTTGAAAACCTCAGTGATAGAGCAACCACAATTCTGGAAAGCAAGCTGTTCTATTGATTAATCATTCTCACTGTCAGAAAATTATTCCTTATTTCCAGATTGGACCTCTCTCTGATGAGCTTCTACTCATTGCTTCTTACCCTAGAATAAATCAATACGCTTTCCCCTGTGACAGCCCTTTAATTATTGAAAGATTGCTATCATGTCTTCCCTGAGCCTTCTCTTTGTCAGGCTAAACATATCCATTCCCTTATCATCTTTGTTGCTGTTCTCTGCATTCTTCCTAGGTCCTCAGCATCTTTTTTCATATTGTGATCAGAACTGGACACAATATTCCAAATGTAGCCTCACTGATGCAGTGAGGAATGGTATTATCCCTTCCTGTGATCTTGATGCTATCTCTCTGTTGATGGTAGCCTAGGATTGTGTTGGCTTTTTGGGGAGCTGTAGCACACTGCTTAAGCAGTGATTCACCAGGACACCTAGATCCCTCTCACAGGGATACCGTTGAGCCATGCCTGTCTTTTAACTGTACCTTGGTTTTTCCTGCCTAAGTGCAACACCTTAACTTTTCTCACTGAACTGCATCTTCTTGGATAGGGTCCAATGCTCAAGTCTGTCAATATCATTCTGAATCTTAAGCCTATCTTCCAAAGTATTAGCAGTTGTCCTTAGCTTGGTGTGATCTAGTTTGGTGCCATTTTGATTTGCATTTGTTGAAAATGTTGGAACAGAACAAATAAGAGGTAAGTATTTAAACAAAGAGCTGAAAAGGAATCATTTCAGTGGAAGTAGGAGAAATCACTGTTATAGCTCACCTTCATCTTCTAATGAAGAGAAGACACAAATATTTATTTCCACTCTCCGTATGTAATTAGCAATTGATTGCAGTAGAGAGACCCTGAGAGCTCTCAACAAAACCAACACTGGATAGAGAGGTTCTTCATTGCAGTTCCTTAGCCTTTATACATCAAGGATGCTGAGAGAAGAATGGGGCTATCAAATTGAATGAACAGAATTAGAAGTCCTAAGCATTCTTTCCTGGATATAAGGGACACAGAATTTAATGGGATTTAGTAGTATGCAGTTGTGGTTATGATTGCAGCTCAGTATAGAGGCCTCCAGTTTTCTTCTTGCAACTCAGAACCCAAGAATTTCTTTCTCACTTTACATCCCATTTACATGGAGTAATCTGGGCTAAACAGAACCTCCACAGCTTAGCACACTTACGGCAAATAAACATGCAGAAATTTACGGTAGCTGAGCCCACATTTATGCAATCTCTCACTGCAGTGAGTGTATGCATATTTGTGTGTAATATGACTAGTTTGTGTGTCTCTATTTGTATATGCAAATAGGTGCTTAATTAAATTTACAGATGGGATACCTTATTTTACAGGCAACTTTTATTTGCAGTCATTAATTGAATTGAACATTTAATATTTGTCCGGGCTGTATTCTTTCTTAGAATGGGCCTCTGATTCTATTCTTTCTTGAAGTATAGTAAGGAATAAACATTTTTAATGAAATAATTTGAAATAGAAATTGGCAATCACAGCTGAAAAGTATATAAAATTTGGGTGTTTAGTCTAAAATCTAGAATCCTCTTCCTTTTGGGTCAATACGTAACTGTTCATATCCTTATTTTAAAAGAGGAAAAAAAGAACAAAATGAGCTAGAGTTAACTTAATTAGATAAATTGTTCAGTTGAACCTTATCATCTAGTTACTTACCTTGGCACAGTACTGTTAATGTGTCATTTTATACACAAAATCTCAAGACTGCTGTTAAAATCCAGAAGTGGCCAAACCGGTTTGTGGGCCAAATGTGGCTTCTGTAATGTTCATTTTCAGCTCTGAAGCATTTGCGGACAATAAAAACTGGAATAGTATTGAAAAGAAACCACCTTTACAGTACAATCCTATGCATGTTTACTCAGAAATAAATCTTGCTGATTTCAATGAGTTACTATCAGGTAAGTGTGCATAGGATTACATCCCCAGTATAAATGTTTGGTGGTTCCTAAAAGGTTTGCATCCAATAAGAAGTAAATAGCCATCTTCTAAAAAAAAAAATGAAGATGGGGAAAATGCAAATAGTTACTTGGGATGATATTCTGATTGTTTTGTGTCTTTGAGAAGGGTTGTTAAGGAAAGGAGTGCCAGAGGAAGAATTTCAAGTGTATGAAATAGAGGCAGTTTTTAAGAACCTTGACAAAAGTACAAATGACTCAGAACTAGCTCCCTTCTTTGTTCATTGTATTTTTCATATCATATTAATTTACCCATTTATTATCACAGGGCTACTTTGCAGACTGGTTAGGTAGAAGCCTTAACAATTTATAATTTGTCAAAATTACACATTATAATATTGTTTAATAGTCTTTAAAAAGTTTAGTAGAGTACATTTAGGGTTATAAAGTATACTTCACCCATGGTTTTCCTGCTGATGCATGAGGCCATTTTTGATGTTTCCTTTTTATATTTATTTAAGAAGTGGACAGGAATTAAGATAGGTTTTCCTGAAATATTTTACTCTAATCAGCCTATGGTAAGAAGTTAGAAAAAAATATGAAAACTAGTATATTTAAATGAAAAATACTAATTAACAAGCAATTTGTATGTGTAGCTTTGGCTTAATCTATATTTTCCAGCAATTTATTGGTACTCTTGTAATTTCATTTCTCCAGGAAACACATTGAACTACTAAATTGCTGTTTAGATTCAGTATAGCTGTCCATTCCTATGTAGTTTAGTAGAATATCTGGTATATATCTAGGAATCTTTCATCATGGTAAAATTTAGCTATGCAAAAATTTTTTTTGACTATAACTGATCATTGCAGTGAAGCCAATTAATTGGAAAGAATTTATGTACATGAACATTTTCTTACAACAATTGAGGCAGCGCAATTTTGGTTTTGCAAGCAATCTTTTGCCCAGATAATGACAAGCCTCAACATAGATCTTAACCTCAGCATAGTTACTGCACCATGTACCCACTGGGACCATATTTTAGCATACTAAACCATACGTTTCATCAGTTTTTACAAATGACATTTGAATTATTTTCCCCCTAGCAAAGGAGAAAGGAAAAACATTATGATCATTGTTTTCCATTCTCATTTTTGTTTTAAATTATTCCAATTAGTATTACTAAGTTTGAAGTTATATTTATTTTAATTATATTGTATGTATCGATGCTTCTCTTTTGTAAAGTAGTATATGTATATGAAATAACCAGGGAAAGAATGTGTCTAATTATTAGTTAAGAGGGAGCAGTTTTAAAGTCAGTGTGACTGGTTAAATCACTCACTTTGACTCCAGTTTCCACAAGCATATATTAAAGTTGTATTCCAGTGAACAAGTTCATGAAATCACTTACAATATAATTCTGCAGTGATTCTTACCAGTAAGTGTTCTTGTTTTTTTAGTATTTAGTAATGGACTACTATGTGGGTGGTGATTTGTTGACATTACTTAGCAAGTTTGAAGACAAGCTTCCGGAAGACATGGCCAGGTTCTACATTGGTGAAATGGTTCTTGCCATTCATTCCATTCATCAGCTGCATTATGTGCACAGGTAAGGTAATTCTTATTGTGGCATATAAATACAGGTAGTCCTTGACTTACAACCACAATTGAACCCAAAATTTCCATTGCTAGGTGAGACACTTGTTAAGAGAGTTTTGCCCAATTTTATGACCTTTCTTTCCCCAATTGGTAAGTGAACCATTGCAGTTGTTAAGTTAGTAATATGGTTGTTAAGTTAATCTAGCTTCCCCATTGACTTTACTTGTTAGAAGTCACAAAAGGTAATTCAGGGTACTGCAACCATCATAAATATGAATCAGTTGCCAAGCATCCAGATTTTGTTCATATGATCATGGGGATGCTGCAATAGTCTTAAGTGTGAAAAACAGGCATACATCACTTTTTTCAGAGCCATTGTAACTTTCAACAGTCACTAAATGAATGTTCTTAAGTCATGGACTGCCTGTATTAAGTTAATTAAATTGAAATAAAGCTACAGATTTTGGAAAATACAAAAACAAATGGCATGTAAACAATAAGTTGTTATGAATTCTGTTATCTTAAAATAATGTTCCTATTTATAATTCCAGATTGTGGCCATGCCTATCTTCAAAAATTGTAAGCTATTAGGGGGCTCAAGCAGAGCAGTTTGCCCTTCCCTTCCCTTCCCTTCCCTTCATTAGGGCATACAGTCAGTATTCTCATTTCTTCCATCTGTAATCAAATAGTTGTTTTTAGTTTACAGAATGTATATTTCCACTATTTCAAATTTTGGTTGGTTCAATTTAAATTTCAGATTGAAGGTTATTATATATAAATGGGATTTAAGGCAAAATGTTGCAGGAAATGTCTAGACTCTGGCAGAAAAGTAGTAACAAAAGTTAAAGAGAAGAGATAAGGAGAAAACACACACACACACACACACACACACACACACACACATATATATATTGTTAAGTTTTCGCGGGTACTTACATGTATGGTATTCAGCTTTGTTTGGGTATTTTCCCACGTCATTATAGTTGTGCTTTTAAAGTTGTAGCAATGTTTCGGCAGAATCTCATCTGCCATCATCAGGCTTCTGTATTGTGTTTGTCTGCGAGTCAGACTTCTACAGTTGTTTCAGTTTTAAATTTGGGGCTAGCCTACTGCTGTGCCAGAATGGTTTTTTCTTCATCCTGATTGGTTGGGAGACTTGGTCTGTGTTTATTGGTCTTAGAGTTTGCTGTATTCTGCTTGATTGGTGTTTCTAATATCTTCTGTCTGTTTTGTGACTTTTTTTGTGTCTTGATTGGCTGGCAACATTGTGTTCCTGTATTGGAGGCTTTTAGTGCAGCTTGGCTCCGAGTAAATGGACGGCTATCATTTGTTAGGAAGCTAGGTTTCATCTGGGTGCCTGGTTGGGGTGTGTTTGAGCTGGAGGTATCAGGGGGGATCTGTTTGTGCCCAGGTGTTTGCCTGGCTAGTGGTGTGGAGATTTTTTTGTTTGTGAGTGCAGGCTTCCAACAGTCTGATGGAATCATCTCTTCTATTCATGCTTTCAGGTCTTTTTTCAATCTCTGTGGCTTGTCTGATAATTCTGTGGCTGGGGTTTTCTATAGTGGCTAGGGTTTTGGTGCCATTGAAGTTGATGCTATGACCTGTGGCTTTCATGTGTTGGACTAGTGAGGAAAAAAGCTGGAACACACTTTCTCACTGAACTTCCGCACTGAACAATAGAACCTTCAGTCCTAAGGGAGGTTCGGCTGTGTTTAAAAGCAGAGCCGAAGATCCAAAGATTAGCTAGAAAGCAAGAAATCCAACCATTTCCTGCTTCCTAGCTAATCTATATCTCACAGCTGATGGTCGGAAAAATAGCAATTTAGCAGGCCAGTTTGCTGGGTAAGGAGCGAGTGGGCGGAGTGGGTTCCCGTGGGCCATGTGGGCGGCACAGCCTTGTGTTTCTGTGCAGCCTGGATTAATTGCTTTGGGGGGGTGTTCTGGGGGTAAGATTTCTCTGAGGCCCAGCAAAATTTTCTCATGGCCCACCAGTGGGCTGCGGCCCACCGGTGGGCGACCGCTGGTTTAGATAATAGGTTGCCCATGCACGGAACATTGGATTATAGTTTTGGACCTTTACTGCCATGTTGAGCATTACTGCAAAATGATTACTTTCACTTTCAAAATTCTTAGCTTGGTGAGGCACCTTCTTTGCTATTTAAAGGAATATATTATTTTATACCTTCTGCCACAGACTCATAAAAGCGGATAAACTCCCAATTACTAGTTTATTTGCCTGTTATGGTTATTTCTGCCCTTAATTAACTATACCAAATGGTTTTAGAATGTTTATGGCTATCCTTTCTGGTTAATTTTGGCTAGAAGTAGCCAGTGTACAGTGTTTAATTGAATACAGACCAGACCGTAGGTTTGGTGTGCATTTAGGAATAGCAGTGTATTTACTCTAATCAAGCCAAACATCAAAAAGTATTTCATCCAGGTGTAATTATTCAATTGTAACATTTAAAACAATAGTAATATGACTTCTGTTTTAAAATATTTTTAAATGCAATAGTTATAACTATAACAAAGGTTTTTCAATCTCATTTTTTAAAAAATCAACAAATCCACTTACATATTGAAGACCTATGCCAGTGAAGGAAAACTTTCAATATCCTAGTTGTCAGGCAATAAGTTGCTGCACAAATGAGTCCTGTTACAGTTCTTCAGACTAGTGTTCTGAGCCTTAACCAAGGAAAGTTGGATACATTGTATAAAATAAATCAATACAATATTGATTTATTTAATATATATAAAATAAATAAGAATTTTGTCCATGTTTTTAATGCAACAGTTTTATTTGTGTGCTTTTGAGCACTCTAAATAAATACGTGCTGATATAAGTGTTTCTGATTCATAAGTACCAGCATGGCCAGGTTTCATGCTGAAGTAATAGGTAGGTAAAAGACCATAGTTGCAACAAATTCATTATGTAAATATAAAATCTACATGAAGGAAACTTCCTCATTTGCTTATGAGATTACATCTAGAATGTGATCCTGTATTTATGAGGAGTAAAGAAAATAAAATGTTCTTGAATTAATAGTACTCCTTCATTTTGACCTTTTTACTGTTGTAATCTTGAACAAAGTCTGTACATGTTTATAAACATTAAGACAGCACCAAAAATAAATTTACCTCACATTGAAATTTTCTTAATGTAAAGGTGACATTAGTTACAGGATTAGGAAGCTCAATCACTCCACAGGTTCCTTTCTTTTAAGTATTGTGAAATATGTAGCCCAGGGTGTTGCGCTTTCTGTGAAGTGGCCCCACTTGCTGGAGCATTTTACTAATTCCACCCTATTGAATTTTAGGAGAGCTGTTAAAACTTGTTTTTTAAAGACACAGTGGTTGGAGTTCTTGTTTAAGTTGTACTTGGTTGTTTCTTCTTCACAGTGATGTTAATTTTTCAAAATAACTTATTATTTTGTACTGTAGTTTACTAATTTAGTATTCAGTTTAGGACAGCATGCTTTGATGGTTAAGGCACTGAACTAGAAACCTGGAGCCTGGAATTTCTAGGCCTCTCTTAGGCGTGAAAATGGGCTGGGTGATTTTTGAGCCAGTTATTCTCTTTCAGGTCAGCTCACCTCACAGGGTGTTGTTATGGGGGGAAATAGGAGGCAAGTATATTCTCTTGAATTGATCAAACTATATATTTAAAAAAGGTGGGAGCATCGTTGTTGTTGTTATTATTAAAATCTTTTCATATAAGAAGAGAATGTAGGCCACTCATTCTATAGCATGTGAGTTCTACTAAATAAAGCAATATATCTGCACTATTTTATATAATAGACATTGCTATAAATCCTGAGATAACCTTTTTGTAGGTAAATTAGTTCCAGATCTGGCAAAGGAATTAAACATTAATAATATAGAGTTGTTGTGGGAACTTCTCCAGCCAATGGATCTATGCTGGCTTATATTAAATATGCAGTCCTCTTCATCATGGCATTAAAGATAAACCTAAGGAATAATTAAGTCCAAAGCAAGCTGAATTGATTGCAAAATATTTGCTTTAATGTACATTATATTATAAGTTCAGAATATTAAAAAGAAAATATTCATTTCTGAGATAGTTGAAACATCTGGGGCGGTTGGAGAGGTTGAGTCACTAGTTAGTGGATGACATATAAAATATATCTTGGAAGAATTGGGCTTATGGATTACAACCCTCACAAATGAAATCCAGTATTCTGTTGTTACTCCTGTTTTGTGTTCTTCACGGAGCACAATTTAATGCTGCAATCTATATAAAACCATCACTAAAATGTACAATAGTGAATGTATAGAGCAGTGCAATGAAAAAGTTTGTTAATGTGTGGCCATTTTAGCAGGCCAATAGTTCTCATCCACGCTGCGACGAGAGTCCCGGAACGGGATAGGACTCTTCCCTCTGATGTCATAAAGCTGCCATTATGAAAAGCCAGCCTTTAGCTGGCCTGCCATCTTTTTGACTCAGCTTCTTGTCTTGGAGCTTTGTCTCTGGAAGGAATAATATTGAGCTAAAAAGAGTTTAGCAACAGTGATTTCTTTTCCAAGGCCTTTTAGCCTTCTTACTGCTCCCAGGGCTCCGGTTTGAGCTACAACCCAGGAGAGCGGGGATCTGCCCTCCTGCAGTGCCCAGGCTTCGGCACGCTCAGGAACTGTCCTGCTGAGCCTTCCATGCAGTCCCAAAGATCGTGCAAACGAGCCGCTAATCTAGCTGCTTTACAAGCTGCTTCCTCTTTCTTTAAGAGGAAGGTCCTCTCATTAGCGGAGAAGAGATTGGAATGTCACCCGAGGCTGTACTATCGACCTTCTTCCTTCAGACCTGAATCCACCGCTCGATTTTCCTTGCCAAGATCAAAGTTCTGAGGCTTCAGGTAGACAATAACAGGTTCCTGGTAAACGGCCCTTTCAAAGGGGAGGAGGTCGTTGATTCCGACGCTCAAAGTGAATGCCCCATTTCACCCCCCATCGGAGGCCATTTGGCTTTCTTTGCCTCCAGGTGGGAGGAGTCAACAACAGACACTTGGGTGCTTAGGACAGTGAAGTTGGGCTTCCAGCTTGAGTTCCTTTCTCCACCCCCATGATTTTTTGTTCGCTGTCCTACATCTAGGGACAGCTCCAAATGGGCCCTCGTGGAATCGGCCATTCAACATCTTGTCAACATATGAGCCATAGAGCCAGTTCCAATGGATCAATGTGGGTGAGGTTTCTACTCTCGCCTCTTCATGATCCCGAAGCCCTCGGGGGTGTGTGTGTGGCAAGCCATCCTTGACCTTAAGCTCCTAAACAGATATATCCCTTACAGGCGTTTTAAGATGCAGACCCTGCATTCCATACTGGAGAGTGTTCGGGAGGGCTTACTTCCATATCCCTATCTGGCCTCATCACTGCCAGTTTCTCCGTTTCTGTTACCAGAACGAGCATTTCCAGTACAGGGCTCTTCCCTTCAGTCTTTCATTGCCCCCCCCCCCCCCGGGTCTTCACAAAAATCTTAGCAGCATTGGTGGCTTCACTTCGAGCTCTACCAATGAGGGTCCAGTGTTACCTGGACGACATCCTGATCCAGTTGCAGTTGGTCCACTCTGCCCATCACGATCTTCACATCACGTTGCAGTGTCTATGAGACCACAGTTTTTCGATCAACCTCAAGAAAAGCCATCTCTCCCTATGACCAGGCTTCATCTCGGTGCAATCATTGATACATCATGCTGTGAGGTTTTCCTCTCACCAGAGCGTGGGGAGAGCCTCAACGAGTCCATCTCTGGATTCAGCGGAAGCACAGCGTTTCCTTGTCTCACCTGTCTCAACTCCTGGGGAAGATGATTTCATGCATTGGCATCGTCCGTGGGACCGCTTCCATGCTCAGGCACTTCAATGGTTACTGCTGCCTTTTCAATGGGCAGAAACCAGCCATATTTCCATCAGAGTCCAGGTCTCACCACAGATCCTTCAGTCCTTCAGGTGGTGGCAATCTCAGGCAGTTTGGTGGTGCCATCCCTTCAAGGAGCCAGACAGGATTCTGCTCATCATAGATGCCAATCTTCATGGCTGTGGAGCCCATCTGTCTGGCAAGATAGCTCAAGGGAGTGGGTCTCAGATAGACAAGGCATGCCCCATAAATTGGCTAGGGCCATCTTCCTAACCCTGAAACCGGGTGGCGGGTTGCCACGTTTTGGTCATGATGGGCAATGTGGCCGCAAAGGCCCATGTCAACAGGCAAGGGGGGACCAGGTCCAGGGCCTTGATGAGAGAGGCAGAATGCCTGGGGAGGTGGGCAGAGGGACACCTTCTATCCATCAGGGCAGACCACATTTTGGGAGTTGACAATATTCAGGTCAACTGGTTGAGTTGGTCTAGAGTCAATCAATCAGACTGGAGTTTCCACTCTTCATTGTTTCTGGCTTTGTCCCACAGATTCAGAACTCCAGCAGTTGATCTCTTCACCACTCCTCAGAATGCTCAGGTAGGCAGATTCTTTACCAGGTTTCCGACCCAGGGAACGGAGAGGACCAACGCGCTTTGGAGCATCTAGCCTCCAGGGCTCCTCTATGCCTTTTCCTATCATTCCAGCTGTAATTTGGAAGTTGTTGGAGGAAAAGGCAGAGCTAATTCTCCTAGCACCCTATTGGCCCAGGAGACTCTGGTTCATAGATCTGGTGAATCTGTCTGAAGCCCAGCCATGGAGGATCCCAGCCAACAGGATCTCTCTACATCAGGGAGCCTTGCTCCACACGGATCCTCAATGATTCCGCTTAGCTGTTTGGCGCTTGAGCAGCAATCTATGAGGAATTCCAACTTCCCTGACAGGATGATTGATAATATACAAGCTTCCCGAAAACCTTCCACCACGCGCATCTACGATGCTATCTGGAAGGTCTTCTGTTTCTGGTACAGTAAATCAGCACTAGACCCCTCTTCAGCTTCTGTCGCAGAGGTGTTAATCTTTCTTCAAGATGGGCTAGATCAGGGACTCACACCTAACACTCTTCGCCATCAGGTAGCAGTTTTGTCTTCAGTTCTATCCTGGGAAGCTTATGCTTCCTTATCCCATCATCCTTCAGTATGCAGGTTCTTGAAGGGGGCGGCTAACCTTTGCCTTCCTATTGTACATAGGTTTCCCACATGAGACCTCCCTAAAGCGTTGTAGGCCCTTACGGGTCCCCCCTTTTGAGCCCCTTAGATCAGTGTCTCTCCAATTGATGACCATCAAGATGGTTTTTCTAGTGGCCATTGCATCTGTCAGGAGAGTATCGGAACTAGAGGCTCTCTCCATTAGACAGGATCTGTGTGTTTTCCATGAGAACAGGGTGATTCTAAGGCTAGATCCTAGGTTTGTTCCTAAAATAAACTCTTGCTTCTACCGGGCACAGGACATAGTGTTACTAGATTTCTGTCCCACACCACAACATGAGTTGGAGCACAAGTGGCATAAGTTGGATGTAAGGCAGGCCTTCCAGATCTACATCAAGCAGACAGCTGGTTTTCGAAAATCTGAGGCCATGTTTGTGTCATTTCATCCCACTTCCTTGGGGACCAAGGTGGCTTCATCAACAATTGGTCGGTGGATTAGAACATGCATCTCCAAGGCCTACCAAACTTGGTCCCTGCCAGTTCCCAAGAACGTCACAGCCCCTCCACTAGGAGTGCAGCTACTTCTGCCACCTGGTCTACTCAGGCGTCGCTGGAGGAAATCTGCAGAAGAGCTACTTGGGTGTCCGCTTTGCCATTTACATGGCATTATCTCCTGGATTCTTTTGCTTCAGCTGAGGCTTTGTTTGGACGGAGGCTGATTCAGAAGGTGGTACCACAATTGGAGTGACTGAACCAGACATTGGCCCTCCCGTGGACATGCAGGCATTGGTATGTCCCATTCCTGGACTTTTGTCGCAGTGTGGATGAGAATAAGCGTTGCCTGAGAACACCCTTTCTATCTACGCTGCAAGAGAGTCCAGCCCCGCCCTTACACATCTGGCCCTGATGAGGGGGGAAGAGAATCAAATTTCACTGTTTATCTTCCAAAGACACATTAAGTCTGTCAAGCAACTTTGCCTAAAAGGTGGCAGGCCAGCTAAGGGCTGGCTTTTTATAATGGCAGACTCAGCTCTATGACGTCAAAGGGAGGAGTCATATCCCATTCCTGGACTCTCTTGCAGCGTAAATAGAAAGGGCGTTCTGAGGTAATTATACCAACACCCTTTTCCATTAAAGTAATTTTGATCTTGCTAAATACAAAATGGCTTTTAATAACCTTTAGAAATTACTATATTGCTTCAGGAAATCATTTGAAGACATTGCTTTGATCAGAGTTAGCCAGCAAAATGATATTAGCTTTTTAGGATAGGTATTTATGATAAAATTGGGGGGGCGGGGGGGGGGGGAATCAGTAAAGTGAATTAATATAACTTTCCATTAATGTAATTACTTGCTTATGCTGCAATATTATGCATGCTTACCTCAGAGTAAGTCCCTCTGAACTCAATGAGGTTTACCTTTGAGTACACATGTGTTGCATTATTGTGTTTTGATTACACTGTATAGCAAAGAAACCTCTATTCTTAGTGTTTCTTTTTGCAGATTGTTTTGCTGGCAGAAAAAGTCCCTGTGTTAGCGAAGCTTTGAAAGTAATACCACAGTTTTAAAGTTCTTCAGTAGTTAATCACCTTCCTTCCTCTTATACTGTGAGAGGAAATGGGAGACAAAGTACGTGTTGTGCATTTTTATTGTTGAGTTGTTCTGAGGAATACGTGTTCCAAAAGAATCTTCGGTAAACAGATGAGAAACACATGATAAAACCTGCACTATATGTGGATATTGATCTATGATATACTTCTTAGCAATAGTTTTTCTTCATACATTAATTCTGCTATTTTTTCAATGTAGAAGATGAGTTTTCTTTAATTTATGCTTGGAACTTTTCCTTCAGAATAATTTCATAAATACACTGTCATGAAGTATGGCAGATATATATTGGGGTTTTGTTTTTGCTAGGTCTGTGAATGTTATTTTTTTAAATCTAAACATCCAGAATGTTTATTAGACATTATTTTTTGAAAATTTAAAAAATTTTCAAGAAATTTGGAGGCACGTTATATTGCTAACAAAGTCAGAAAACAAGCTTGGCAGATTTACACTTTATTACGATTCAAGTTAAATGGGAAATAGAATAGATAGTTCAATTTAGCAACAAAACCAAAGCAATTGTGAATGTTTGCATGTATAAAGATATTTTTCATTGTTGTTTGTAGAACTATTTTTTGTGAAAACTATCAAAACCATATTAAAATATGCACTTTGAAAGAAATAAAAACCAAGAAATTCTTTGTCAAAGCAGCACAGTTCAAAAATGATTTGGAACAAATTCTTCAGAACTTATTTAAATGCAGTGCATACTGGCTGATTTTTGAAGACCCATGTTTTGTTTCGGACTTTTGTACAAACCTGAAAAAATAATGTACAATAGCTACAAAAATGAACCATTAGATGCTCCAAATTATTTTTCCAAATTATTTTCAAAATGTGGACATCCTATTCAGGGTGGGAATTTAATCTGATAGGTTTATTAATCATAGTGATACTTTACAATATTCTTTATAGTGATACTTTGGATTATTTTTCTGGCATAGATGATTTGATCTTTTGCTGTTATAAAATGACATCAGTTTTTAAATATAAATGGTATACAATTATCAGTATTCTATTTTTATAACAACTAACTTGATTTTAATGTACATTTAGAATACGTGGTTGAAGGTAATGTTCCAACTATGTGCCCGATTTAAAATACCTTTTTCTTTTTTGAAAAACCAGAGATATAAAACCTGACAATGTTTTATTGGATGCGAACGGCCACATACGCCTGGCAGATTTTGGATCCTGCTTAAAGATGAGTGAGGATGGCACTGTATGTATCAAAAAAAGTATAGTTTTTTTTAATAGAATACTTAAACTGCAGTGTGTTTGAGTTTGTTTGGGGGTTATATTTGGAAGATAAGCTGCAAAAGTACTGCATAGATACATGTAAATATAGCAACATTTTACATTGTATCACTCTTCTGCAATATGTTTAATCTAGAACTGCTATGTATTCTTTATGAATGGAGTATCCTGTAATATTCCCATGTATTTCCTCTCCTTATGCCGTTTCATGGCCAATTAAACTTTTTATTTATACATAAGAAAGTGGTGTTATGATTTTTTTCATTTATATTTAATAATGCAAGAAAACATAAAAAAATTTTTTTGTATCTCAGTAATGTTCATTGATCTATAGATTTATAAATGCATACAATTAAATTAATTTCTCCTTACACACTATTTTACATTGGTTCTCTTCAAGGTACAATCTTCAGTTGCAGTGGGCACCCCTGATTATATTTCCCCTGAAATACTGCAAGCCATGGAGGATGGCATGGGAAAATATGGACCTGAATGTGACTGGTGGTCCCTAGGTGTCTGCATGTATGAAATGTTATATGGAGAAACACCTTTTTATGCAGAGTCACTGGTGGAAACCTATGGGAAGATTATGAATCATGAAGTAAGTGCTATGAAACATTTGTTCCTCTTAGCTGTAATTTTTGCTGAAATATGTAATCAGAATCCAAAATCTTCGTGTTTGTGTGCATGAGTAACTGCATTACTCAATGTATCTTCTAAGAAAAGTCTTCTGTGACTAATGTTCAGAACAGGTATTTCTCAGAACCCTGTTGTTGTATACTTGGAATATATCAATTCAATTATTTCTGAAAACCTTTTCACTGTATATTTTGCAGCAAACCAGACTTAACATGAGCACATTCCGCAGAATGAAATTAGTCTAGACTAATAAAATATATTTAAGGGTGTTTCTTCAGATAAGCAACGTCAAAGATATATGACTAACATTAAAAAGTAGAAAGTCTAAAAACTAGAACACTTAACAAATTTTGAAGCCTTCTGTAGTTTTTTTTAATGGTATAAATGTACACATTAAAAATATTTTGTTATAGAAAAGAATATCTTCAATTCAGATTCCCCTTCCTGTTCTTCAGGAGAGGTTCCAGTTTCCATCTCATGTTGCTGACGTATCTGAAGAAGCGAAAGACTTAATACAACGACTTATCTGCAGCAGGGAACGTCGTCTGGGGCAGAATGGAATAGAAGATTTCAAATCACATGCATTTTTTGAAGGACTCAATTGGGATAATATCCGAAATCTAGAAGCACCTTACATTCCAGAAGTTAGCAGTCCTTCAGATACATCAAATTTTGATGTAGACGATGATATATTGAGAAATCCTGTGAGTAATTACTGCATTTTCTTTTGATGTTGATTTTGTTTGTTTTCTACATCACTGGTTTTCTAGCTTCTGGGCTGAATCATGACATTTGAATACAGGAGCATTCTGGAAAGAGTTTTAGAGTTCAAAATCTCTGTTTCTAACTGTTTGATATGAACTGGACAGACCTTGAAATATGTTTAATGTTTTTACTTCTATTCTGCTTTTGCCTACAATATTTTGTATATGTAGACAGTGTGAGAAAAAATAGCTTGTCTGATTAAATTTATTAGAGTAAACTTGATTTACCAAACAGAATTTTTTCTTTTAGACATCTCCCCAAAACAATAAAAGTCTGTTGAATCTGATGATTTGTGTAAATTATATCATTTATGACCTGACATCATGACACAAATAATGATAATTATCTTTTACCTTGAATAGTATACTAAATCAAGAGTGTTCTCCAATTATAATTTGGAAATAGAGTTCAAATTTTCCTTGACTTACTATACTAAATTAATCTTAAATCTTTCTTAGGACATCTGATTTGTAGAATGCCAATGCTTCTAAAAGCAGCATGTATGAAATTACTAAAATTAACTTTTGCGCAGACCCCGGTGTGCACATGTATCATCTCTCCTGGTGGGAGCTGCATTGGCTGCCAATTTGCTTCTTGGTGAAATTCAATGAGCTGGTTGTCATCTTTAAAGCCCTTCATGGCTTGGGACCAGGTTATCTGAGGGACCACCTCTTGACAGTCACATCTACCCGATCCATCAAAGCAGGGAGGCAGGGAAGGTTGTGAGTCCCATCCCTAGGGAGATATACCTGGTGGGACCCAGAAGGAGGGCCTTCTGCATGGTGGCTCCCTCTCTTTGGAACATCATTCCCCCAGAGATTAGAATGGCCCCCCTCTCTATCACTCTTCCAGAAGGTGCTGAAAATCTCTTTCTGCCAGCAGGCCTGGGGAACCGTGTGAGGTGCTGTCACTGGAGCTGGGTGTGTGTGAGAGATTTTAGTATATTAATTTATTATGAGACTCTTCTTTTATTAATTTTATTGCTTTTATATGGGGTTTTATATTCTGTAACCCACCTTGAGTCGTCATGTGCGAATAGGCGGCAATATAAATTCACTAAATAAAATAAATAAAATGAAATATTTTTCATTTGCTATATTGATAACTAGACCTCAGAGTTACAGTGCCAATTCACAAATTTACATATAACCAGAGTTATTAAAAACTCTTATGTTCTGGGCAGGAAATGTTCCATTTCCCCCCCCTGGAAACCCTAGTCATTATTGTCCAGAAATATACTTTTTGAAGAAGGAATTGGTTCATAAGGATGAGCCACAAGACCATCTGCAAATGATTTCCCAGGCTCTGGGCTAGAATGGCTGGAGCCCCTTGTGATGTGTTTTCTGTGTCTTTGCTTGGTTTCACTATCCTGTTTTTCCTGTTTTTACTTTTTCTTTATTTTTATGAAGGAGATGATACCACCTGGTTCTCATACTGGCTTTTCTGGGTTGCATTTACCTTTTGTTGGTTTTACCTACACAACAGAAAGGTAAGTTGGAAAAAAATAGAATTGCAGTTTAGGAAGCACATGGAGGGCCTCCAGATCTAGGGGGTTGTCTTTGCTTCTTTTTTATCAGGTAGAAATGCTTTACAGAATGACATGGAAAGAAAAAGGGGTATTTTTCTATAATGGCAGTGTTGCAGAGTAAACACAAGGTAGTATATTTATATACGTATGTATTATTTAAGCTTGGAATTCATACGATCCAAGCCCATATAATACATCAGCTGATTTCTAAGATTATAATACAATGATATATTCCATATATGTGTGTGTGTGTGTGTGTGTGTGTGTGTGTGTGTATGTATGTATATATATATATATATATATATATATATGCATGCATGCATGCATGCATGCATGCATGTTAGGTCAGTAAAAAGACAGTGCTTTATCAGGAACAAAAAGAGGGCGGGGGGGAAAAAACCTCTCTTTTCTTTCTTGCCCACATCAGTTCTACTACTGTTTATTCTAATATTTTATATATAATATCTCTATAGATTGATGGGACAAAAAAGCTAAATAATAGATTTTGATTTATCTTATCTAGTTATTAAATGTATATGCTCCCTATCTTGCCATAAAAGCAACTTAAGTATAAATGCTTGATGGTTCATATCAGGTATATATTCCAAAGTGACCCTTTAATGGCTCCTAACTACAAAAAAATTGATTTTCTGTAAGCTGCAGCCTCACAGCATGGTGTATGAATTACGTGCATAATAGATAAAACTACTACTATTATTTCTATTATCTAGATTTCTGAGTCATGCCAAAATCCTTTATTTTTCTTTATTGGGTTTTTTGGTACATGATAAGTTGTTATGTGTTGGGATGTTCTTTTCTTTGTACTTCATGGAGCTAGCATAGTGTATTTAGTTTGTCCACATCAAATGTTGTCCTAAATCAGTTAAAGGGTAAAGATTATCGCAAAGCTATTCAGTGAGCTTAATAGACATATTCTACACAAAGGATGATAGATTAGCTAGCCACGAGCTTAGTTACTTATAGATTTTTTTTAGCTTATGCTAGTCTTGATTGATATATTAAAGGATAAATTTGCTCTCTGGCAGGCGAAAAGAAATATAATCATTTATATGATAGTGAAAATCATTTTCTAGCTCCTGTCATAAATGTATATAATGTTAGCAAACTGAACTTGAATCAGATCACTGGACTGACTGAATCCAATGTTTTGCGTTCCATCTTTCAAAGATGTTCTAGGTTTTCCTGAGTGTTAAACCTGAGATTATTATTTAAAAAACCCAATTATTATGTTTTCCTGAGTGTTAAACCTGAGATTATTATTACATGGAAAGGCAATCTTTTCCTGTACTTCCTTTGCCTGTCTTAAGAAGTGAAATAGAAAAGAGCACATGGGAGCAGTGGTATCAATCTTCTGCTTTAAATCCCATTGGTGTAGAAGTTATTACTGCTACTTCCTTGCAAGTAAGCTTTCCTTTGTGGGGTTGGAGTGAGAAAAAACAGATTGCTGTTTACTTGCCAGCTCACTCAGTAGGTAAATATTTATATAACTTATATAACTTAAGATTATATTAACTTTTCTGATTCTATTGAATTTTCAACAGGAAGTTGCTGTTTATGGTTGATTAAACATGCTAATTAATGTGTGCACTGATTATTTTGGGTCTCAGCTGTTTTTCTGATCGAGGTTCACTTAGAAGTGTAATGCAGTCCAGTAGCATATCCAAAGATGAGGATGTTCAACGTGACCTGGAGAATAGCTTGCAAATAGAGGCATATGAGAGGAGAATACGAAGACTGGAACAGGAAAAGCTGGAACTGAGTAGGAAGTTGCAAGGTATACCTTCTCCTTAGCTTTCTTATATTCCATGTGGTGGAATAATATAATGTCATCATTTCTAAACATTACGTTTTTCATTCAATTTAAGAGTCCACCCAGGCTCTTCAGTCCCTTCATGGTTCTACTCGCTTAACAATGAACACAAATAGGGATAAAGAAATAAAAAAGCTAAATGAAGAAATTGAACGCTTGAAAAATAAAATAGCAGGTAAGTTTTGGAATACATTACTAAATCCAGTAATACAGCCTTAATTTGTCCTATGCACTTTAAAAGGTGGGCCTCAATCATTTTTCTGGGGGCTCTTTTGTATGGCTATCCAGTTGGTTTATATTGTGAATTTGTAAAAAAAACTTTCATTAAAACTTGGCTTGCTTACATTAATGGTGCTGAGAACTGTCAATCCTAGCTCAGATTTTTTAAATAAACTCCACCTTCACATTTATTGCTGCTTGTCAATTATGTATCTGCATTATTTGTCTAAACTTCCTTATGTGAGCTACATAGAAGGAAGAGAGCTTATTGCTTTTAATACAATGTGTTAATAGGTCTACTACCAGACACTTCCTAGTTATTTTTTTTGAATTTTTATTGTTTATAAAATTAGAGTTTGTCTCTTATGCAAGAGCCTCGGTGGCGCAGTGGCTACAGTGCAGTACTGCAAGCTACTTCTGCTGACTGCCAGCTGCTTGCAATTTGGCAGATCGAATCCCACCAGGCTCAAGGTTGACTCAGCCTTCCATCTTTCTGAGGTGGGTAAAATGAGGACCCAAATTGTTGGGGGCAATATGCTGACTCTGTAAACCGCTTAGAGAGGGCTGTAAAGCACTATAAAGCGGTATATAAGTCTAAGTGCTATTGCTGTTGCTATCTTGGCCAAGAGGGAAAATGAACAAGGTCCATATCATACCCCCAAAGATGCTTTTTTGCTTGAAAACATTTTGAAGAAGCTTCTTGGTTGAGAAACAAAAAGATTTCAAACAAAAATAAACGAAGTCCAATTGCCTTTTGAAAAAGCACCTTGACCTGGATGACTGAGAGTTTCCATAGATGTCCATATTATATATTAAAACAATACATTTCATTTTATATAGGACATATTTAGGCAGGGCCCATGATTGTTCTGAGATTATAGATGGGATGCAGGTGAAACAATTTAGAGAAAGCAGTCCTTAAACCAGGTGTGTCCAACCCATGGTCTGTGTTCTGCATGCCGCCCTGGACAACTAGTAATGTGGCCCTACAAAATAAAGGAAATTTGTTATTTATATACATTAACTATATTATATATTTTGTATGTAGCCCAAGACAATTCCTCTTTAATGTGGCTAGGCAAGCCAAAAGATTGAACATGCTTGCCTTAAAACATTGGATAAAGATTTTAATCAGAATCATGTGGCTTTTGATATATAAATTCTTCCATTGTTTTAAACTATACCTATATAGTAAGGTATTCTGTTTTTGCTGTGTTTTTATCTAGTCAATCTGTCTGTGTATCAAAATCAATACTCAGAGAATACTTATTTTAATTAATTATTTTTTCAGTTTGTAAAATGCTTTTTTAAAAAATGTGCATTACTTCTGTTGAAAAAATTACAATAGTGAGTTTTTATTAAAATCCAATTGTTAATCCCCCTCTAGAATTTAGAAAGTAATCATTTGAATGTAGGAGTCATAACTGATTTTTTTTTTCAACGTAGTTGCAGATGCAGCATAAATGCCTACTCTTTCAAATGTTTCCTGTGGAGAGCCAGTTTGATGTGGTGGTTAAGGTGTTGGCCTAGACAGCCAGAGAATGTGACTTCTAAACCTCTCTTGAGCATGAAACCCAGCTAATCATTTTGGGCTAATCACTTTCTCTCAGACCAATACCTCAAAAGGTTGCGGGAAAAAGAGAAAGCAGAAATATTAGGTATATTTGCTGCCTTGAGTTGACCATTATACTGTAGGTAAAAACAAGTGGGATAACAACAACAATTAATTTCCTTTTAGTTTGTATTCTAGAGTTTCTAGAAGTTTTTTTTTTAAATAAAAGAACAATTCTACAGCATGCATAACATTTAGACACTTGTGTGCATGTGTGTGTGTTGGACTTTTTTTTGTCTATTTAAGCTTTTTACCATACTATAAATCTGAGAACCGTAATATGGCATCTAGGGATACCAATTTATCTAAAAACCTTTTTGTTTGCCCTGCCAGATTCCTTGGCCTACCTAATTTTTTTTCCAGATTAAAAAAAAATAGAAAAAAACAACAACCTGGAATGTTGTAAGCATATTGCCAACCTTAAGTATTATTATTTGCTGCTGCATATTAAATATAAACCCTCATTAAAATAAAAAATGAGATGTAATTGATGTCCAGTAATTCGTCAGAAAGTATATTCATTTGCTCAAGGAAGTAGAAGTAAAAAGCAGTAAAAAGAATTGTTTAGAATTATAAAGTAGAAGGGGTGCCAGGCAGTATTTTGATAAACGTATGCGTTGTAATTGGCTATGTTTTTTCCTCCATCCAACAGTAACCGTATTTACAAAAGTTCCCACAACGTATTTTTAAAATTCCTAATGTATTGGTTGTTCAGAAAGATTGCTCCCTTCCCCCACCAATTTTCCATGGTGGAATTATGACAGAAAGCTTTTGTGTCTTATTTTTCCCTCCCCTTCTTTTGTATTTTTATCTTTAAAGGTTCCCCGTTCTTGTTAGCTTAAAAGCTTGAATATAAAGAAACTTTTGATTAAATTGATGGCAGGAAGATTAATTTAAGCTAGAGATGACAGAGGGGTGAGGGCTTTCATTGCTTAACTGAATTTCCTGTTTCTTCCTGTAATGTCTGTACCATGCATTGGCCTGTTATTATTTCCTTCCTCTTCCTTGTGGAAAATATTCCATAGAGTTGATAAAATGCAATTTTGCCAGTAAATTGTAATAGGGAAGAATTGTGATCCAATTTAAATTGTTCATCTTTACAGAGAGAAATGTAGAATTGTTTTTCTATCCTCTGTGAAAAGAAATTTCCCTCCTTCATAGATTCAAATAGGTTAGAACGACAGCTTGAAGATGCAGTGACCTTGCGACAGGAACATGAAGATTCCACCCAGAAGTTAAAAGGCCTTGAAAAGCAATGCAGGATACTAAGGCAGGAGAAGGAAGATCTTCATAAGGTATTGATTGTAGAAAATGCTTCATTGAAGTGAGATATATGTTGCCTGGGAAATAGAGGTATAAAACAGTTGGTTTGGCTAGCTGGGCAACATAGTTTAAGAATGGTTATTAGTAAAAATATTGCTTGTCATATTCATATCATGTGCTTTTTCTCCAGAGCATGGGAATAATATATTTCAGCATAATAGAAATTCTATAATGTAAATATGCCAGTATTTTTTTAGGATTACATAAGTCAGCAATCTTCATGGCTAAATAGACAATAATCAAGATTTAGGCTTTACTAATCCAGACTTCTTTAGCTGCTCCATTATATTTACTTAATAATACCCCAAATGTTGGAGTGAGATGCAAGATTTATTTAAAAGTGTTTTTTATAAGCAAAACAAAAAAAAAAGCCAGAAGAAATTTGTCACTAAAACACTGTATCGTGCAATTGCCAACAAGACATTTTATGCTGTAATATCATAGCCATAAATCTAATTTCTTACCCATGAACATCCGATGCCACATTTCATTAACTTTCTCTTACTTCCTCTACTGCTTTCCTCCATACATCAGTCAATTGTGAATTAAACTGAATTATATCCTATATATTTTTGCATAAGAAAAACCTATGCTACATAATATAGTGGTGTACAAAATATTTTGAATTTAAAATTTTATTCTGGCCTAATCATAACTCTGTTACTTCAAGTTCAGAACATTTCTGCTAATACCACAGCAGGTCTAAATGCTTTTCGTGAGGTTAAAACAGACTGTTTCAACTTTGAAATGGGATGTATGAGTTTCAGAATGGGATTTTTGGGCTGAAAATATTTGGCACACCACTAATTGTAGTGTTTGGGTGGGATTTCATTTGAGAATTCCAGGGCTATAGGCTGGACATGGAAGTCAAAAAACATCATAGATGAAGGAAGTTGGCAAATATATATATCTTTGAAGATGGAGGAGAAAAGAAGAGAAAAGGAAATAAAACAAATGAAAGATGTGAGAATGGAGGAAAGATAAGGACAAGAGAAAGAATTAATTAGTACAGTGTATAAATGAGATGAGTAAAAGATAGGAGAAGAAAGGAAAATAGATTTTTAAAAAAGAAGAAAAGAATAGGAAAAAATAGAGAGAAATTAAAAATAAAAATGTAGTGTATTGGGTATATCCAGCTGGTGATATAATAAAAGCCAATATTGATATTATATTGAAATATTCTTAATACACTGAGGACAGGAGGGAGACCCAAAGTCATTTCCCCAAAGTTGTAGCATGCTCCTGTACTCTTTGCTAAGTACTATTTGACATTAATCAAATGTATCTTACACTTCAGTATAACTTTTAAATTGATTTGGACCTTTCCTTTCATTAGCAACTCCTTGAGGCATCTGAAAGATTAAAGATACAGTCGAAAGAATTAAAGGATGCTCATCAACAAAGAAAGCTAGCAATGCAGGAGTTTTCAGAACTGAATGAGAGGATGGCAGACTTGCGTTCTTACAAGCAGAAACTCTCTCGACAACTCCGTGACAAAGAGGAAGAAGTGGAAGTGATCATGCAAAAAACAGACTCTATGAGACAAGAAATGCGTAAATTGGAAAAAGCAAGGAAAGAGGTAGTTGAGCAGGGTGTTTGAGGATCATGGGTTTTAATTGTAACTTGGAAAAGTTAGTGTGACTTGGTTTGCAGATATACCCAACTGTTTAATTTTTGTGTATGTGTGAAATTCTTAACTTCTAATTTGGAACGTAATGTAGAAAAAGAAAAAGTGAAGTATTAATTGAGAATGGATATTGTCTATTATAATGCCTACATTCATAGTAATTTTCTGGATTAGTTTTATTTACCGCACTTCACATCTCTATAATAAGGCACTTTTGTTGTTAGAATTTTTATCTAATCATAACAATACTTAATTTTCCATTCTTTATATTGATATTTTTTACATATTTAACAGTTTATTTTTAAAACAATAGAATCTGCCTCTTCTTTTGGGTGTACGTTTGCTGTAAAAATAATTTAAACTAGATTCAGTGAAATTATTAAGATATGGTAGAAACTACAGCAATGAAAATAAAGTATGAGAAAAATGCTTTTTTAAGTTTCAGAAATAAATTATGAGGATATCTCAGTGTATCCTTTTAGTGACCTGTTTTTACACTCTATTTTTTCCCTGTAAGTCTTGCTGTTTTTAAAAGGGGCTTTATCTTATTTTTTTAATACTTCAAGGATTTGTACAACAGCTAGTTCCTCTTGATGTAGTAGAATTAATAATGGCTAAGCTCAATTGTTTCTATAATTAGGCTTATTTTTCTTTTTATAGCTAGAAGCACAGCTTGATGATGCACTAGCAGAAGTATCAAAAGAGCGGAAACTTAGAGAATGTAGTGAAAAAGCAGCTAAACAGCTGGAAAATGAACTGGAAACACTAAAGGTGACTATGTTATAAATGATTAAATCATCTTGAGGCTTACTTTATTTGAGAAGAACAAGAAGTGTGTGTGTGTGTGTGTGTTTAATGTACTCCATTTTACAATTGCAAACTAGCCATATTCTAGAATTTAGCTTGTCAGGAAGCTGAATACAATTACTATTCATGAGTTTATATTCACTTTGAAACATCTAAAACCAAATTGACATCACATGCATTTCATTTAGTTGAATATATATTAGACATTTGATAAAAATATTGGATTAGATGGTATGTTCCCAGTCTCATGGTAGAAAATTGTTTTTTTATGGAAGTATATTAACTCTCACCTCATGTCTTATATACTTGACAAGTTACCTACATTTTATTCATTGTTTTAATTTAAACTCGCTATGTGACTCCAGGCATCTTAAAGTTAACAACAGTAACATTTAAAACACACAGCCTTGTGGCCCAGACACAGCCTGGTTTCAAAGTATTTCAAAAGGCGGTTGGGGGCCATCCAGATATGTCAGAGAATGCTCTTCCATAGAGGGTAGATATTTTCTGACAGTGAGAACAGCTAATCAGTGGAATGACTTGCCTCCAGAAGTTTTAGGTACTCTGTCACTGGAGGGTTGCAAGAGGCGACAGGAAACTATTTGTCCGGAATGGTATAGGATGTCCTGCCATGGACTGGGGTTTGGACTAGAAGACTTCAAAGCCTATTGTTCTATGTTCTATATCAGTGATGGCTAACCTTTTCAGTACCAAGTGTCCAAAGCACATGCAGGCACATACATTCCCAAAATGCAATGCAAGCACCCTCCCGCGTGTGCCCTCACATGCGCATGCACGTCCATGCCCTCCACGTGACGCTCCACGCCCTGTGCATACGGGCACGATCCCCACATGTGCCCATGGGTGCACGCCCCCTGCATGTGCACCCCGCCCTACCATGCATGGACTGCAGAAACTCAAAGACCAGTTGAAGAGCTGAGCTTGGGCAACAGCTCGTGTGCCCACAGAGAGGACTCTGCATGCCACCTTTGGCATGCGTGCCATAGGTTCACCATCATGGTTCTATATTCTGTGGTGACAGAGAAAACACAACTCTTAAGTCCCATGAAATGATGCTGCTTAATAGACAGAACACAGAGCAACCCTATTAGATGGGTTACACGGGTAATTGGAGACAGGTGGTCTAAAGAATAGCTCTGTCTCATGAGGGGTTTTATAGGTGATCACCAGCATTTTAAACTATATCCAGAAGTTCACAGATGACTGATGACTGATCCACACATGAAACTTCTCATGGCAGTGTATTTTGGAATATCTGTAACTTCTTAGGTTCTAAGATCATGCCTATTTGAAGGGCATTGCAGAAGTCCAAAGAGGTGTCCATAATGTGAGCAACTATGAGTAAAACCTCTTCATCGTGGAATGGATGTAACTGGCACACAAAATGGATTTATGCAAAGGACCTCCTAACCTAACTAGATATCATGTGCTCTTCTAGCAGAAGCCAAGAGGCGAGGGAGAGCTCAGATTGTTCACCAGTTCTGTTTAGGGCAGTGCAACATTGGAAGGAAGGTTTCCACATCCAAGCAGCTCAAAATCTATAGTCATGTAACTTCCTAGTTTACAATATTTCTTTACAGTATTTCTTGGCTGGCCTAGAGTTAAAATGTATAACTAGTGTCATCAGTGTACTGATGATACATAAACTCATAGCAACTTTAACCTCACACAGCAACTTTGTGTAGATATTCAATAAGTGTGAGGAGAAAATCAAGCCTTGAGGTAACCAGCAAACTATGGCCTTGGGTTAGATTTCTCCATCAACCTCAGCTGGAACCAAACCTGGAAGAAGAAAGAGAACTATCAGAATAACCTTCTCTCCACTTCCAACCAACTGTGCAAGTACAGAAGGATCCCATGAGAGATGATATCAAAATCCATCCTTTCCCAAGTATGATTATTGCTGTCACAATACTGTACCCAGGTCTGAAATTTGATTGGAAGGGGTCCAAATAATCCAGTTTCCTCTCAAGCTGCAAGCCAATAACTTTTTCTTCCCCAAACAGGGGAGGGTAGAGATAGATGAGAATTATGCAGCAATGTTGGATCCATGAGAGATTTCTTGAAATGGGGACAGATGGATTACTGCCTCAACTTCAAGCAGAAACTCCTTTTTCACTCAAAGATGAATATAGCGTCATTTGGACCTAATCATGCATTGGAGGACATGGATCTACATAGGTGGCCATGCTTATGGTCCCAATGACACAATATGTCAAAACTTGCCATGTAGTTTATAGGATTTCCTAGAGGTGTTTAAAATGAAATACATAAAATCTCATTAATTACACGATAAACTGCATAGATGTTTATACAGGAAGAATATTAAGATACTTATGTTCAGCTGATAAGACGACTAGGCTAAAATACAGTATATTTCCATGAGATGCTTATAAGCCACACAGCACTGGAAAGCTAGTAGTCTGTTTCCTGGAATAAAACCTGTGCCATTCTACTCTTCCCTATATTTTCTCACAGAGTTTTCTCACCTTGAAAAAGTAAACAGCAGGTCTTTTTACAGAATATCTACCATTCTTACGGCTTAGAACTCTAGGAATTCAAATTTCTTGTTGCTTCAAAGAGCTAACTGATACGTTTGAAGCATTCTGATTTGTCTCTTGGTTCAATCAAATCTTTACTTTTGATATTAGAGAGATAAACTTTTACATCTTCCCCTTTTTAAACAATTTTTGCTCTTTTGCAGG
The DNA here is from genome assembly GCF_049901715.1 of Pseudonaja textilis. Lineage (NCBI taxonomy): Eukaryota > Metazoa > Chordata > Lepidosauria > Squamata > Elapidae > Pseudonaja > Pseudonaja textilis. The sequence goes on along the minus strand of NC_141990.1, from coordinate 299,569,447 downwards.
TAAAGCAGGGAGGACGCAGTGCAGGAATGGCCATGCAGGAGCATCAGCAGGAGCTAGCTAAAGAGAACTCAGAGCTTCAAAATAAAATTTCATTTTATGAAGAAGAGTTGGTCAGGCGAGAAGCTTCCCATGTCTTGGAAGTAAAAAATGTGAAAAAGGAGGCACACGATTTAGAAAGCCATCAGCTTGCACTTCAAAAAGAAATCATGGTATTAAAAGATAAACTGGATAAGGCAAAAAGAGAGAAGTAAGTACTGTGTACAGTTGTGTTTTGAAAGCTTTTTTTTTTTTTAATTGTTCAAAAAGTATCTGAAATCCAAAGTAGGGAAAAAAGGTGTTAGCAAAGTAGAAAAAAAGGGTTTGGAATGGCATTTATGGGATCTTATTTCAATTCTAGGCACAGTGAGATGGAAGAAGCTGTGGGAACTCTAAAAGACAAATATGAACGAGAGAGAACAATGTTGTTTGAAGATAACAAGAAATTAACGACTGAAAATGAAAAAGTAATTGAGTTTATGCAGAATTATTTTTTAAATCTCAAGTAGTATGTAATTCAGACTTTTTTCAATTCTCCTCCTCCCCCCCCACAAAATCAGGAAATGGTAGAAATATTTCTGAACTCTGTGTGTGTGTGTGTGTGTGTGTGTGTGTGTGTATGAATATTCCTATACCAAGTAGGTAAAAGTAAAGGAGTCCCTGCTGATTTTATTCCACTAGTCATTGCTAACTATAGGGGGAGGTGTTCATCACCGTTTCCAAGCCATTGACTCAGCGCTGTCCAAAAACATTTCCATATACCAAGTAGAATTTTGATGAATTATTTTGCTTTTTTAAAAATATCACATATGTATGTACTTTGTCTGATATAGAGTTTTCACTGTTTGGTACACAATCTGGCATGTTGCAAGCAGTTTGTACATAGCTTGAATGGGCTGTAAGTTACATTACACTTATGAAAACTACTAATTAATACATTCTGTTGTCACAGCTTTGTTCCTTTGTCGATAAATTGACATCGCAAAACAGACAGTTAGAGGATGAGCTTCAGGATTTGGCAGGAAAAAAAGAATCTGTGGCCCATTGGGAAGCTCAGATTGCAGAAATCATTCAGTGGTATGTACCCTTTGAGGATCCAGTAAAAAAAACCCAAAACACTTGGAATCTTCTCAACAGAAGTAAATTTTTGAAGATAATTAAAATCATTTTGTGAATGTGATCAACTTCATGAATTACACATAACAGCAAATGTTAATATGTTAGAATATTGTCTTCTCTTTTTTCTCGCAAAGAAATTTATCAATTCCATATTGACTAATTTCTCTACAATGAGAGCAGCTAAATCTTAATTTTAATTGTTGCCTAAATACCAACTGAAAAGTTTTCACAATGGCTCTTCTTCATTTTGCTATTTTAATATTTTTACACTAAAAAGCTCTGGTAACAGATAAATAAGATGAAGCAGTGTTGAACCTTTAAATATTTTCTTAAATTATGTGATGACGTAGCCAAAATAGTAAAGGAATTTGCTATCTCTTTCCAACAGACCTTCATTATCCCCCCACTATAACATTCTTCATAAATTTAATAGTCAGCCTGAAAGGAAAAAATATTACATTCTTCAGTGATCCTCAATGTGGAGAATTTGTCGAAGGGGAGTAAAACCTTATCATATTTCCTCTAATATTTTTATAAATAACTCACAGCAGCAAATATACCTAATACCCCCCCCCCCCATTCTGTGCAGGGTTAAAAATAAAAAGGTGCCTTAAATTTATTAAAGTTAATATTAAGAGCAAATATGAATTTTCAGAAACTTCAAGAGAAATTTCCAACTATTTATTTGTAAAATTGTTAAGACAGTTTGTCTCCCAAGTATTTTCACCAGCAAGATTGGATTGAAATAAGCTAGCAACAGACTTTTCTTCTTTGTTGTATATGAATATCATTCCTTCCATTGCTGTCTCAGTCTTCCCAGTCCAAAACTTCTCATATTATTGACTTGGAAGATGGAAGGAAAAGGCCTAGAATTTAAACTCTTGGGAGAAACATAAATATAGGATTGAGTTTCTCTTTGTTGTAAAAGGCAGTTCCTGTGTGTCTTCATTGTAGTCTGCAGTAAAGTGGCCAATCTGTTTGTGTCTGCCTGCCAAAGCAAGTTTATGAATATGGCTCAAATGTCAAGTTAGATGTGACATGTTATTATTATTTTTATTTAGTATTATTATTAAGTTCCTCTTGAGTGAAAGATAAGGTTCTAAAGCATAATATCCATGGATAAATTTTCTCTGAGCTTCTAAGCTAGGATACATGATAAAAATAGTCTTGACTTGTTTTTCTCATAGTCCTGAACATTGTGATTGAAGTAACTGGTTTAAGTAATGTTTTGCTTTCTCTTGTTTCATTTTAATTTTATGTAGGAATTGAAAGGGTCTTCCTTTGAAAACCTCACTGGGCAGAAAAACAGATAAAAAACAGTAAAGGGTTCATATTTCAAGAACCACATTATAAATGAGACTTCCTCATCCTGAAAACATGAGGAAAGGAAGTATTTCTGCCCAGAATTTTTTCTTTTCCTAACCAATATAAATGTTTCCACTGTAGAGGAATACACATTATAAGTGAAATAAAGTTAAAAAAGGATAAAAGAACCCTGGTGGCACAATGGTTAGAATACAGTATTGCAGACTAATTCTGCCGACTGCTAGCAGGTCAGTTCTCACTGGCTCAAGTTTAACTCAGCCTTCCATCCTTCTGAGGTTGATAAAATGAGGACCCAGATTGCTGGGGACAATATGCTGATTCTGTAAACCACTTAGAGTTGTAAAGCACTGTGAAGTGGTATATAAGTCTATGCTATTGCTATTGTTATGTTGATCCCAAACAACAAAATTTAACATGGAAAGAGCCACAGAATTGATAAAATTGTTTAATCAATAGGTTGAAAAAGTGTTTCATCTCTGCTATTTTGAAGTTTTTGGTATGTTTTCATTCAATACTATATTTTAGTAGTGTTTTACTGTGACTCAATGCATATGAAACATTTTCAAGTAACCGCCTATATAAGTTATGTTTCTGATATGCTTTACACACTAGGGTGAGTGATGAAAAAGATGCACGTGGCTATCTTCAGGCACTAGCTTCTAAGATGACAGAAGAGCTTGAATCTTTGAAAAGCTCTAGTCTGGGATCAAGAACACTGGTGAGCATGGAAATGTACATGATTAATTAAAGAGAAAGCTTTATAATGTCTGCTGTTTTAATTGCAATTCAATCACTACCAGTTGTGTCTGCTGGTATCCTGCTTAGATGCCATGGGAGAGTGAAGAGTTCAGTATTAAACACGGCCCTCATAGTCAACAGAGCCATTGCATCATCTTCTGAGCTATATCATGGCACCTGATATAGTGCTTATGCTGAGAAAAATCTCCTCACATTTTTTTGCTGGCCTCTGTAAGTGAGAGTCTGCTGCTCCAAAAGAAGAGGAAAAAGTTGTTTATTATTTAGTTCTAGTGTTTTTAAAACTCCTTGATACACTGGAAACGAGACTATGTTAAGGATCCTTTCCATATGAATGCCATGATAACTCAGATCATCAGTCTGTTTGTTTAACTCACCAACTTAGGCAGATAGCTTAAGACATCCACAAGTATGATATGAATTAAATTGTTTTCTACTTGTTGCTTCCAGTCTGTCCTTTTTATATGCTGCCTCTGTATTGTAGTGTTATCCTATGTAGTTACTGAGTGACAATTTCATGATCTATGCGTTCACATCTTCAGCCAATTGTTTCTACAAATGAATTATGCATTTAATGAAGGATTTATACTTTATCTATTAAACATTATCTGCTAATGAGTTCCCATTGAATGAGATCTGAGTTCTATTATTATGAGATGAGATTAAAAAAACCCTTCATCTGCTTTCTCAGCATTATACATATTTTCTAAATTGTCATTATACCTCCTTTTACTAACCCTATTTTCCAGATTAGAAATACTTGACCTATTTGGATTTTTGTGCCTTTTTTACAATTTCTACATCCTTCTTTGAGACAAAGTTACTCCTTCAATATGAATCCTTTTATATTTTCTACCATCCCTGGTTCGTTGTTCTAAATCAAAACTGAAACTAATCACATTTGATTTAATCCTTTAATCCTTAAGAATTAAATAGCTATTTAAAGAAGGTTGTAGTACTTATGGGCAGCTTTTATTTCCTTTCATTTAGTTTTTGTTTTAAGTACTATGTATTTTGAAATACATTTTGGAAGAATGACTATATTATAACATTTGGAGGAAGAATAGACAATAATAACATATTATTTGACACTACAAGAAAAGCAGGAATTGGGAGATAATATACAACCCAAAGAAAAAGAATATAGACTTGGCAATGTTTCATAGGACAGGAGGTGGTTTCATTTGATGTTCCCTTTGCTCTTTTCCATCTCCTTTCAATATATTGGGAAAGAAAATGTTTCTCCATATATTGAATATACACCAAGAAAAGAGTGGTACTCCTGAGACCTGCAAGTTTAACAGAGGTCCATAATGCAACATCCTGGTTTAATGTTGCTGGCATTGTTCTCTTTTTTTTTTTGATTGCATTTATGTGTATCTGATCAGAATGTAAATTTATCTGAAATCAATAGGAACTGATTGCAAAATGCAGGTAGCCCTTGACATTTTTGACTTATGACCACAGTTGAGCCCAAAATTGTTGTTAAGTGAGACATTTTTAATGAGTTTTGTCCCATTTTGCGACCTTTCTTACCACAGTTGCTAAATAAATCACTGCAGTTGATAAGTTAGTAACCAGGTTGCTAAGTGAGCCTGGCTTCCCCATTGACTTTGCTTGTCAGAAGGTTGCAAAAGGTGATCACGTGACCTTGGGACACAGCAAAAGTCATAAGTATGAACCAGCTGCTAAGCCTCTGATCATATGATCCTGGGGATGCCTCAAAGGTTGTGCCTGTGAAAAATGGTCATGCCACTTTTTTCAGTGCCGTTTGAATGAACGAGGAGTACCTGTAAAGAGTTACTCTGACATTTTTTCCAATTATGTAGGATTTTTCAAACACACTCATCGTAAGTACAAGTGAAATTTTTGAATAGCATTAATATTGAAAATGTTATTAATGTTTAAAATGTTTTTAATAATGTAGAGGAATTAACAATTGCTTGATATAACAGGATCCACTCTGGAAAGTGAGACGTAGTCAGAAACTGGATATGTCAGCAAGGCTGGAATTACAGTCTGCTCTTGATGCTGAAATACGTGCCAAACAGCTAGTCCAAGAAGAATTAAGGAAAGTGAAAGATGCCAACCTGTCCTTTGAAAGGTAATTTTTGAAAGGGCTTGGTCGTGTGTATTTATGTATTTTAACATGTATTAAAGCATTTTTTTTAATGCTGATCTTTTCTAGTCATTTGTTTCTTTCTGATGGTACTCAGCATCAAAAATTTAATTTAATTGGCATAACTGTCTTTAATATTGGAAGCAGTATATCACACTCATAAATTATGAATAACACCTCTATTATGGAAATGAAAAATAACTAAATTTAGGAAGGTTGGAAGAACCACTCAACAAAGAATGGAGGCAGTAAAATATGTGGTGGTTAACTTATGTTTCATATGTCCTTGTATTTCCATTTTATTATTTAGCAAACTAAAGGAATCTGAAGCAAGAAATCAGGAACTCTTGGAAGAAGTTGAAAGTTTTAAAAAGAAACTGGAGGAAAAATATCGATCAGATGCAGGTGAAAATTTAGCCAACATGATTACAGAATATGATTACATATGATTACTCTTGTTGGTTTATTTGTTTATGTATTTATTTATTTTTTAGGTCTTAAACTTTCAGATTTCCAAGTTTCCATTTTTGAGTACTTCAATACCTCTCCTCTTACACATGATCTAACTTTCAGAGTGAGTATTAAAATGTGATTACAAATATTTGCCAAAGATAACAGAAATGCATGATGAATTGGAGTGCAGAGTCTATATATAAAACATTGGTTTTGTATAAACTTACTAAACACACTTCAGAACATAATTCTCTTATTCCTACCAATGCTACCTCACTTGCACTTTCCTTAACTTGTCACAGTGGCAGGTGTGGTGGTACTGTTTGTACTGAAGTTAGATTATTATTTTATTGTGTGTTTTTATGCTTTGGTTTGCTGTGTTGTTTATATATTACTTATTTTTATGTAACTTGAATCACGGGGAACAAATGAAGAAAAGGTTCACAGCCTTGCTGTGTTAGGCTGAAATATTTCCTATTCTATAATTTCCATTTTATTTTTTAATTAATAAATAACTATCTCTCCTGAATATCTTTTTTTCAGTTGTCAGCTTAATTCTTCCACATCCTTTGTCAAACCACATCCCTCACTAAAGATAAAATTATCTTCTGGCATTCTTTACCCTTCATTCTCTCACAGACATGGGTAAATAGACTTCTTTCTAAACTATCCCTTTCCATTGAGAAAACAAACTATTATTAAAATAGTAAAGAGAAAGAGATTTAGAGCAATGAAATCTACAATTATAAGAATAAATATAACCCATTTTTGATTAATATAACCACTTAAACTAATAAATTCTTTCTTATTTCTTCACATTTATAAATTCTAAATCCAAAGTGTGCTTATCAGTGTCATTTTTAATATTACTTTAAATGTGATACTAAACTTGCAATGAATCTGCTGGTTAGAAATGAGATGAAAAGGCCATTTCACACAAGAGAAAGAAAAATATGTCAAGATTTATCATTTCGAGGATCAACTTATCCATCTTTTGCCAGTCAAATACCCATAAAAGGTCACAGATTGGATGAAAATAGCCATACCCAGCTATTTGTATCATATTGCTAGTGACTGTTTGTAAATTGTGGTCCACAATTTAAGCCTTTCACACAGTGTTTGATTTGAACTTCAGGTGCACATGCCTGGGCCATTTACATATAAACAGTTTTCCCCTGACGTCAATAAAGAAAACTATCATATGAAATTATTAATGTTCGGTTCAACAAATTTGAGCTCCCTGAATTTTATGGCTCACTATGAAACAGGCAAAGTTGATATTGCAAATAAGATAATACGTGAGAATAAAACACAAGAAAAGTTATTTTTAATATCTCGGCAGCATTTGTACATGATCTGGCTTCCCTTATTTCCTTTCCAAATGTTATGCTAATTGCTGAGAAAAAGACAAATAGGTTTTAAGTCTTTGAATAAATAAAGTAGGAACTTGTACTGTTTACTTTTCACAGAATGTGGCTGTCGGTTTCTAGCTGCTGTAAAACAATAAATCATTTTTTCCACATAATTAAAAGCCTAAGTGACAGAGGCTGCATTTTTAATCAAAGACAAGCATTCTTCTTCAGCAGATATTCCTTTGAGACTTATTTATCTATGCATATGTACATTTTCTTTTAAGCATATACTCGTGGTAACTTCCAAATATGATAGTAGAAATCAAAAACTGAATATGGAGCTGACAGCAACTTTTGAAAGTCTATTCAATTAATTTCTTCAGTTAAATCGATTTCATTTGCTGTATGAAATATGATTAGCATATTCACAGCATCTCCAGGTCACCTTTATTGAAATCCAGAGTTCCAGTCTGTATAGCCTCTTCCACTAAGATCACTATCCTCTCTTTTAACGAATCCAATGTTTTCAGAGATCCTTTGCCCAGAAATTCTTATTACTGCCATTGTTTTGGAGAAATAGCATAGTTTTCAATCTGGTCTGATCTTTGAGATGATTATGTCTCAAATGCCTCTTTGCTTTAATGACCACCTTCTCCAGTATTGTTGCAATATGCTAGGACTAAGAATTTAACTCTCCTTCTGAAAGTCCCTGTTTCAGTAGCAAGCTAATTTGTATGATGGTGCAGTCTTTGAGCCTTTTAAATAGAAGAAGCAGTCTACTAGCTACAAAATGCTAATAATTCACCAGTTCTCATCTTCAGACTTTTAGTACTGCTGAAGATAACAGAAGACGCCTGAGTCAAGGTGACTATTATGTCATTAATCTTTCACCATGTTAAAAATCTTCACATAATGGAAGAAGACGGAAACCAATTCCTATTGCAACATTCATCTTCTAGGTCTTTGATAGTCAAGATATATCAATCAGGCTTCTACTATCCAAATATTCAATGGCAAGCAGTTAGACAATCTCAGCAGCAGGTAGTTGGACAATCATCAGTAAGGTATCCACCGCAAAAGAGAATTTTGAGGTGTATACTATCAAATATGAAGGGTAAATGTCATAATTTTAATGGAATAAAGTTTGTCCATTTTCATTCCACTTGCCAGAGGGATTTTCAATATTTCAAGCAGAAGCAGAATTTGATGAGAATTAAAAACAATGGAAATTAAGTGTAATAGGCACCTCTAGTACATTGTACTATTGCATCTCCCTCTATTTTATACTTAGTACAGGGACTTTTATACCAGCACAACTTTTCCCATTTATCACAATTTTGTGGGTTTTTTTTTAATGGATGGCAACAGGCCCATTCTCCGTGTCTAAGTTAGCATTTTTGTATCAATTGACTATGTTGTCACTGTTTTTTCCTGTTTTTAATCATATAACTAGGTCATTCTATTCTTGCATAGCCTGGATTTTTCTTTATTATGATGAAAGATAATATAATGTGGAACGGCAGGAGTCAATACTACTTTCCTTTCCATTGGTGCATCTTATATGCAAGCTCTCATCAAGAACAAGGCAAAGATCTTTCTTCAGCTATTGAGCCATGTGTCAGTTTCAAATTTAGTAATTGGTTCTGCCCATTGCCATCTCTACCCCTTAATGAGTGGCACGTTCATTCCACTCCTCTGAATTCAGAAATCCCTGCCTCTCTGACTTCAAGGAATCTCTCCCCCAAACCTCTTATCAAAATTTACCCTTGATGCCTGCCTAACTGCATTCTTTGACTCTGCTTATCAAATCTCACTGAGGCTTTTTAAAGATCAATATTTTGAATTACAGGAAAGCTGGTAATACCCAATCTGCGGCCTGGGTAAGATAGATACCCAGTGGGTGTTGATGGGAATTTCTTTTGTGTTGCCTTTATTTTGTCATGGGATAGAGTCTCTTTGTATCTCTTTCTAGCTGTTCGCTCTTTAGCTGCATGCTGTTCTCACCATGGTGTTCTTGAACACCATAATGCGCTGTTTTATTACATCTTGCCTGCTGATGCAACACTTCTTCAACTGTCCGAACTTATTCTCTATCAAGTATGGCTGTTCTACTCAAAGCTTAATTCCCTCAACCATAAAACTTGACGGATTTAGTTCTAACCAAGATAAAAACTCTCCCAGTTTCTTGCAGACCATTCTGAAAGGCTTCCAATGCAACCAAGTAGAAATCCATTGAAGAAACCCTATATCAATGATATTCCTCACAACAACAAAAAATCTGTAATATTTTGACACTCTCTCCTATGCATACCAAGTTATCAGTGCTTTCATCCTCACTGGGGATAGCCCTTTATATTTTTTTAACCTGCTAATAAAATATTTCACGAAAATCCTGGTAATCCTATATCTACTGTTATGTTTGCCAGTTTTGGTTTAGAGTTTTTACCTTGTCCTCTTCATGTTAATGCTAAATCCCACAAGTCTATAGCAATCATTTTTATTCAGTTTTCATTCATTCCATAAAAATGATATATTTGGAGTACAGCAGTGGTTTTGTAGCTGTGATATTTTATTATCTCCCCTTTCCCCCAACCCCTCAATTTCAATGGAAACATAAAGCAGCAGTGTTTCATGCCATTCAATAAGGGTGACAGGATTATTTGCAGTTTTTCTCCCCAAACTCCCCATACTGGATTGGTAACTACCTGGGCTCAACTTTTCACCTTTCTCCAACATTATGTCTGCTCTCAGATTGCTGCAATTTGAAAAAAGCTATCTTTGATTATTTCATGATGATGGAAGCCTCCAATGTAGGTTCAAACTAAAATATGTGTTTTGTTTGACATTGTCTACGTGTCAGATGAATCAACAGAAAACATAGTTGTAATGTTTCAAGTAGTAAGCAGATTATTGTATCCCTTATTATACATTCTATCTTGTGACTGTAAAGTGAAATACTGATTAAAGTGTTGGATTGGTGGATTCAGATTCAAGTTTATCTTCATCCATTACTGGATGATTTGGGTCACCATTCTCTTTCAGACCAACAGACAGCCCATGCAGTAGTTGTTTGAAGAATGGAAGGAAAGATTGCCTGTGTGCCCCTATAAATTCACAAATAATTATTATCAATCTAATAATAAATTGGATTTCTTATCCTTATCCACAAGTCTTCACTTTTAGAGGTGTTCTTTATAACCATGTTTTCTTCTTCCCCTTCTTCCTCCTCCACTATTTTTACACCTGCACTTTGATTTGTGTATTCCATGCCATTTAGACAGTACACTTTAATCATAAAAAACATAATTAACTAATGTTTTTATGTAGATTTTGGCATTTGGTTTGTAATCATATGGAATATTGTGTCTCCAATCAGTTCAAAATAACTTCAGAGGATTTGGGGAGGCTAACCAGTGAGGATTTTATTTGAGAAGGAAAAGTCAGTTCATGATCATTCTGTCAGAATAATTTCCATTGTGTTCTGGGGGCTTGTTTTTAGTAGGGGCAGAGGAACTCTCTTTACCTTTTTTATTCTGAACAGACAGATTCTTTCACCTCGGATAACCTTGACCTTCTTATATTGAGCGACTATTGACGCTAAGCTAATTTTCTTGATTGTGTTTCTGCAGACAAATTCTGTTAGTGAACAGGAGGTACAAGGTACAAAGGCCGAGGTGGCACTGTCAACTTCTGTTGCAACTGCAGAACAGCAGCAGCAAGAAGTAAGTGTCCCTATCCGAATAAACAATTTGAGGTATCCTAATAAATGTGTGTCTCAGTCAGAGATCCATAAGCAAAGAGTTTCTCTTTTCATGTTTTCTTGTGTCATGTTTAAATGTACAAAGTTGGTATGAACTTCATTTGTTTTGCTACTCTTTCCCTGGCTCTCATTGTCTCATTCAGCTGTGCATTTCTTGCTCTCTTATTTGCTTATCTTTTGCTGCTTACTAAAGAGCAGGTTTTCCTGTGAGGCTATCTTAATCTGCAAACTTAATCTGCTTCTAATAAATTAGGGGCAAGCCAGCATTTTTCAGTGGAGTCGCTTATTAAAATTTAGAAGTAGAGATTTGTCAAATGTTGCAAAACCAAATGTTTATGGGATCCTGGAAAAATTAAATGTTATTCAGCTACAGTTTTTTGCAATTCAGGAACCAATTCGGCTTCAGAGGATGCCTGCTGCTCCCTCCCCCACCATTCAGTCCATTTCTATAGCTGTACCAAAGGTAGGGGGCTTTAATGGTTTGTTTTAACAAAAAAAAATGTGGGCAGAGAGTTAACATGTAAGGTATTATGCCTCATGCATGATCCATTTGTCAATTTGTTCATGTCTGTATGTTAGCTATGTCTAAGCATGGTTTTTTGAGGGGTTATTTTAACTTAGACTAAGAATTAAAATGAATTCTATGTAGAATCTTATAGGAGTGTGTTTGGGTGTTTTGTTTCCAGTTAATTCATAGTGGGACAGGTTCTGGGTACCTTCTGTCCTTCCTCAGAAAATACCTGCTGTACAAGTAGATGACAAATGAAGTTTCTGTCTAAATCCTTGCCTGAGAGGATATTTTCAGTCATTTTTAAAAATCAGTAAAAAGCCCAGCAAATTTGCATTAAAGCTAGCTTTTTTTAAAAAAGAGTAGACATTTCTATTCTCATTGTGACTATATAACCATGCAACAATATGTGAAGGAAATGTCAAGAGAAGAACCCTCTTATTTTCCACAAAAACTGGAACTGCTGTAATCTTTAAAAAAGAGAATAGTTTTTCTAGCCGCATCCATATGTTAATAAAGTAAGTGAAACTGTGCCCATCCAGCAAGTTTGATTGGGCAAATTTCCACATTTTTCCCCTTCCCCTTCCCTCCCTTCATTTTCAATCAGACTGGAAATTTGCTGGCTTTGACCCCCCAAATAAGCCTGTTACCAATGCCTTCGTTCACCAGCCCCAAATTACAACTTTGTATTTGTTTATATTACTTTGTTCCACAGACCAAGTGCAGTCGATAGCCAGTAAGCAACTAGTTTTGCTATATAGTATTAAATGTGGTGATAAAAAAGATGTTGAGCTTCTGTAAAAGCTAATATAATAATGGTGGGTTAAATAACCCTACATATTATTTCAGTTTCAGTATATGAGTGGGTTTGATTGTAGGTTATAACTCTCAGCTGATTATAATTTAGGCGGTTGCACAGTGCACCTATTTTTTTAAAATATATGTTGCCCAAACTACCCTATATTGGACATGCATTTATTTTTGAAAGAATGACTATATTGCTTTTGACAGTACAATTCAAATATAAATTAACCAATACAAAAACTATTTCAGCACAGTGCAAAAGCCAGGATAAAACAAAGCATAATCAATAGGGAAACACATTGATCTGTCATAAAAGCAAAACAAAAGAACAGTACCTATTTGGAATCAATACATTCTTAACAGTTCATCAAAAACTGAGTGACATTAATCTCATTAACTGCTGAAAATAATCACAATGAACAGCTAAAGCATGGAGATGGAGGATCTAATATGCTGTATCGGCAGCATATCAGGAATAGCTCCTATCTAAGATCTGTTCCAAATAAGGGTTTACAGTTGAATTAACCCCAGCCGTCCACTTGATATGGAATTGATATGGAAGCTGGTACACTGTCTCATTAATAATTTATCAGAGGTGTCAATTTTTCAGTGAACTTTTATGTTGCTTTATTGTGAACTTATTTTTCAGCCTAAAGCTCATCAACTAAGTATCAAGTCCTTTTCAAGCCCAACTCAATGCAGCCACTGTACATCTCTCATGGTGGGATTGATTAGACAGGGTTATGCTTGCGATGGTAAGTTGGTTAAATCTCTTAAACATTTGGGTATCTTGATTGCCTAGTTATCATTTGGAAACAAAACAAATCTGTTTAAAATTTTCTTGTAGTAAGCATCTATTTATAATAGTAGTATTGAATAAAGGTAGAAAGTTAGTTCCCAAATGCATTGGTTTAGCTTTAGCTTTAGATCTATTCTTTTGTTTTTATAGTATGGCTAAATGGTGAGATTTTATTTTTTAAGGCATCAGTTATACCACACAATGCAGGGAATCTTAATTATTAAGATTATATACACTGAACAATATAAAAGATGCTATTTAATACAGATATGTATACAGAGATATTATTGGATTGTTTTATTTGAATTATAATATAATAGAATGTTTTCCTACAAATTAGATGTGGATGGGAATTTATTTTGAATAATGACACTAAATGTTTGGGACTTGCTCAGAATCTGTACCTATACATTTATTAAATATATAAAGAAAAATTAAGCTACCAATCTTAGATGTATCTACAACTTTCTATCTGGGAGTTTTAGAACTATGGGTCAGTACCAGCCAGATAGTTGCAATCTATATTTTGGGAAGGAGAGGGGAAATAATATAACTTTAAAAAAAATTGGATAGATAAAGTGAGACTACTATCCAAACCCACGGTAATGTTTGCTCCCTGTTCTGCACATGGAGGCTACTTGTGTCTCATACCAGAATATTACATCTTGGGTGACTCAAGAAAATACCAATTATCAGCGGTCCTTGACAAACATCCATAATGCAATCTACCAATCACAATCTTATGTCATAATGATTGTAAAATAGGCTAGTCACATGATCCAACCTGATTTTATGACCTTTTTTTGTGATGGTCTTTAAGGGAATCACCACAGTCATTATGCGAACACAGCTGTTAAGCTAACCAATGGGCTCAATATGCGTGATTTAGTATCAGGGCTCCAACAAATCCACCCTCATTCAAATCAAAAGTAACTGCATCTCAAAAAAAGTAAATTGGTTTATTAGAAATTGCCATGTTGGTGCATGGCCGATACTAAATCATATCATACATTTTTCCCCTTACACTGGTCTTTCCCCCACCCCCTGGATGTGACTTCTCCAATTGGACACATCCATCTCCAAGAGTCATCCATCATGCTCTCCAATAACTTTCTTATGCTCCGACAATTTTAGGCTACCGAGGTGATTATCTAGGCATTTCAAGAATGCCTTGTTTTCCCCTACTCTGTTTTTCTGGAGAAGACCAAAGGAGTATCTTTTTAGTTGACAATGCTTACAGTTTTGCCAAAAAAGTGCTAGCTTTGAGCAAAGCTGTCATAAAACATTGTCATTTGATTGAGGGATGTGGTCATATGAACACGACGGGGCCCAACCAGTGGAATTTTGAATGCTTTTTTAAAGTCCTTTTTTCAGGTCAATTGGAACCTTGAGTGGTCATTAAGTGACCTCTTGTAAATTGAAGTCTACCTGTATAATAGAAATTAAATTCTGATAACATTCAGGAGCAATGATATGCATAATTCTAGTAATGAAAAATAGGGGTGCATGCTTTTATTATTGTTGTTGTTATTGTTATTATAATAAAAATAGAAATAAAACTCTAAAAATAGAGTTTTATTTAGCCTGACAGATCTTGAATATGTTCAAACTTAGGTAACTGTTCAATGGAAGTGAAAATATTGGTGTGCATTTTATTCCTTTAGCTCTAGATTTTACACATATTTATTACAGACCTTTATTTCATAAGAAAAAAAGGGAGGCTTTCCAAACTAGAGTCCATTTTTTTGTTTAAAATCAAAACTCTAATTGGTCTTTTAAAGAATTATTCACTTAAATAATTGACCAGAATGAAACAGTTGTTCAAAATAAGTATGTGTAAATTCAGGAAGAAAGAAAATGCCATAATTTTAATTTTAAAACCTAGAGAGTCTTTTATACTTTAAAATATAACATTACTGAAGCATGATCATGCTTTAATGAAGCTCCTGCTATGATAATATGCTATGATATATCCATTACTTTTTAATATGAAATAAATGAATATTATGTTTGCCATTTTAAACTGGTTGTTCTTGGAGACTAGCTGCTGACTAACTGTGACAGGCGTCCTCAAATTTTTTAAATGGGACCAATTCATGGTCCCTCAGACTGTTGGGGGGGGCTGGGCTGGCTGGGGGGGCATGGCTAGATGGTCATGTGGGCCCAGTTTTGGTTGGCAGAGTGCTACTAGAAGCTGGGGAGGCCATTTTTTTCCTCCATGGCCTCCAGAAGGTGGGTGTGGGCCAGGGTAATATGGGTGGGGCAGCCTCATGGTCCCATGTGGGTCAGATTAATGGCTTCGGCGGATTGTATCTGGCCTGCAGGCCTTAGTTTGAGGACCCGTGAATTATGGTGTGATGTCCTTTCCTTGCTCATTCACAATTCTGTTAACCAGTTCTCTGTTCTCTCACAACACAAAGCTTAACAAATTTACTTTTTCATCCTTAGTGTGTTCGTTTGCATGCCACGTTACATGCAAAGACAGTGCACCGCAAGTCTGTCCTATACCTCCAGAGCAAGCCAAGAGGCCCCTTGGAGTAGATGTTCAAAGAGGCATAGGAACAGCCTATAAGGGCTATGTCAAGGTAAGAATCTGGCAGAAAAAGAGGATGGTCCTTTGCACATATTGACAGTTGGTCAACAATCAAATAATCAGACTTACTGTGCATAGTCAAATACCAGTTCAAATTTAGACATAATCTGGCTGTAAAATAAAGTCCAGGTTCAGTTGAAAACTTCAAGCTGGTCGCTTCTTGAGAAATTCAAAACTTAATACAATTTCAGGTAAAAAAAAATAAGAGTAGAAACTTTAGGAGTCAAATATGGCAAGATGGAGTATGAGACATTGCTTCCAATCCCATCATCAACATCCAAACACAGTTGTACCCAGGAACAGTCTTAGGGCACTTGAAGGCTTCCAATTTAATATCTTTCCCAGCATTTCTTTCTCCTCTAAAGAAAACTTGTCCCATTACAGCTTATTGATTGCACCTTCAAGATTATTCAGGATTTAATTATTATCAAATTGTTATTGCTTCTGTCCTCCAAAATCGTGATTAAAAAAGATAGATAGATGGAAATAATTACCAAGTTGAGTGGAGTGTCTGTGACATTTGAAAAAATAATTATACGGCATAAAATAATGACAAAAATCAGCAGCACTTAACTAAGCTCAGCTGATCTTGAAAAGCTAAGCAGAGTTGAGTCTAATTAGTACTTGAATAGAAGACTATTAGGAGCTGTAACTTTGACTTAAACAGAAGTGGGATCTGAAAAATATTCTCAGAGAAAGCAAGGACAGATATTCCATATTGACATCTAGAACACGTGTTCATACAATCATTAGGTTTTGAGCTTTAGAAAGATAGTATCTTTACAAAGTTCCTGTTGAATTTACATTAGCCAGATAAAGAGATTTAGAAAAACCATTCATCTGTCTATCCATTAATTTATTATTTAGTTGTGAATAGACCGCCAATATTTCTGGCAGGCCTATAATTTAAAAAATAAGACAAATACAAAAATAAAATAGAAATTGGAATGTCCTGAACAGGAGCTCAGCCGTCCCCCTATTCCCAAAGCCAGGGAGAATACTTAAATCTTCAGAAGCTTCCTGAATGACATCAATATTGGATCCATCTGAACCCTGGGAGTTGGGGATATCTTTCCAGAGAGCAGGAGCTGCAACAGAGAAAGCATGCCTCTTGGAACCTGCTAAATGGCATTGCTTATTCAATGGGATCCCAAGTGTGCCTACTGTGCCTGATTGATTTGTTTGCAGCCATTGTATATCTGAAAGGAAGAAGTTACAATATTTGAAAAACGTATATATTGTTGCAAATCCCTGGAAATATTTTTATGAGTCGCTTCAATGGTGAGATGGTATATTAATATATACTTAATGAATAAAATAATAAAATCAATAAATAAAAATGAATATTTACCCCTTTTTATGGTATCAGTAATATATTTCTACATTTACAGGTTCCAAAGCCAACAGGAGTTAAGAAAGGATGGCAGCGGGTTTATGCAGTAGTCTGTGACTGTAAACTTTTCCTCTATGATGTGCCTGAAGGAAAATCCACTCAGCCAGGAGTTATTGCAAGTCAAGTTATGGATCTCAGGTTTGCAACCTTAAGCCACATCATTTTGTAGGCTTGATTGTATCAGAGAAAAATAGCAAATGAAGAATGACACAAATTACCGATTTTTCTTTGATATTACATATACAATGCTTTGATTGCATTGAATGCATTGTGTTGGCCACATTTGTATAAGGTATGAGAGACTAGGTTTATATTCTCACATGCTCTTGATTTTTTCTGGTAGAAAATATGTTAAACTTGTACCGAGAATCTCTTTAATTTACTGATTCAAATTTTACCAATCTGTTAATGTCTTGCTAATAATCTTTGCTTTATCAAGAATTTTAAATATGTAGTTTAAATTTAATAACATGTAGTGTTTTCTCCACCCCACCAGAGATGAAGAGTTTTGTGTGAGTTCTGTCCTAGCATCGGATGTTATACATGCAACCCGTAAAGATGTTCCATGTATATTCAGGGTATGATCATTTGACTAATTTGTACAGATACAATTCATGTTTTACGTAGCTATGATTGATAAAAAACAAATTTTTAACAGAATTTTCCAGCCTACGCAAAACAAAGCTGTTAGGTTTCCATAGCTACTCTATCAAAAGTTGATTGTGGGTTTACAATCTTTTTATAATAATTTAGTCATAGAAACAGATTTATTCTATACTAATTGCTTTCTAATTTTCTTTTAGAATCTGTCTAAAAGACAGTGGTGAAATGTGTCCAGCTAGTTTATGAAATTATATGGTACACATTTGTGTGAGTGTATGCAGCTTGATATCTTTCACTTCTCTCTTGGGAAGAGGTTGTTTTGTCTGATGAATCAAGAAGGTGAAATATTTATTTTGCAGTTGGCCTGCATAATAATGTTTTGGTTTTGTTATCCGGCTTGTAGATCATATTTTTTAAAAAATTAGGTAAAATCCAGGTTACCAAAGTGTCTCAGGATGATAATTTCATTGCCAGATTACCTTAAACCATCATGAAGCCCAAGTAATAAGAAAGGCTTTATTACACATAATACATATACCAATGAGCTAGGAACATCCATATCTGGAAATATTTTAGGGGCAATAATTCAATCAAAAGTTAAAATAAATAGTAAAATAATTTGTACTGTATTGAAGAAGTGAAGTAATAAAAAGTTTTATATCTGAGTTAACATTACAGAGTACACTTCAACCAGGTTCCGTTCATTATGAACAGAGTATATGTTGGACAGAACCATGTGTTTTGTTCAATACATTCTTTATTCATAACTAATTTAATTTTACTTGGGTCAGTTCTAGGAATCTGGAACCTTCATGGGTTTTTTTTTTTATTGAACTCCCTCATTTTAATTTTTAAAACAAAATTGAGTTATACCTTCAAGAATAGGTGTCACTACTGTAGATATACATTTGCCAGTTTTTATACAAGTTTTATAAATGAGTGGTCTTTGGTCCTTTCTGAGCTTACTTGATTTCTTGCAGACATTTCATTACCAAAATAGGTAACATCATCAGTGGTAGTAGAGAGTGGCATTTACTCTCAGTGTATATTCTGAGGCTTGCCCTGTAAGTATGTCTCCTCTATTGAGTTTTATAAACATATCCACAGGTTTGAACTATTTAAAAACATTTCTTAAATCTACCTATTGTTTGTTGACCCATTTCTACTAAAGTTGAAAGTCACCATGAGTGTGCCCTTATACAAGTAGCCTGGTAAATTGCGAAATAAGTGCAAAAGCTCTTGTTTTGAGCACCAGCAAATCTTATTAATGCATAGGGAGGAAGCTTTGAGGGAATCAGTTGTATGGGAAATGAAATATATCAAATGTATATACATTGCTCAGTGAATTGAAATAAAGAAAGTTGAGTTTGCCAAAGGACTGGAAGTTTTAACTTAATTGGAATGAATTAGAAAGGAATTTAATTAGAACGAAAGTAAGCATCCAAAGCTTGCTTAAGTCTACGCCTGCAAGAATCTTAATAATTTAGATAATTTTTTGAGATGGGTCTGTGAGATGAAAGATGAAAATGAAGCAAGAATGAGAAAAGACAATATGTGATTGTCACTATGTCACTGTTTGTAGCAATATTTCTGGCATACTCTGCAAAATGAGAGTAAAAGAGATTTGCCAGCATTATAAATTTGTATTGGTAATGAATTAAATATAAACTAGAAATTCATTGAAATTAAATCCAGGTACAATGTGGGGCCTTGCATGTTGTTTCAACTCCCATTATTCCCAACCAGCTTGCCTAATGCAAAGGATTGTGAGATATATCATCCAATCAGCCTCCCCCAAGAACATGAACTTTACAACCTCTGTTCTGATTCATAGTCTTAGGTCCAAAATCAGGGCTAAAAATGAAGGTGATTGTCTATACTTCCAAGTTGGTTGAAGCGGGAAAAAACACTGAACAAATCCCTCCTATGTCAATATCTGCAGAGTAGATGGCTTCTAAGAAATCAGAGTGTCTTTATCCCTTCTCTCTTTTGCCACTGCATTTATTCATGCTGCCTACAGAAGGCTCAGTCTGGAGCAGGCCATTTTGAAAAACACTTTCTCTGACTAGAGTACATTTCCATTTTGCCACCTTGCTTTAGTTGAGGCATGTCTCGCGTGGGTGAATTTCATGCAATTATTTTCCTTTTCTGTCTTGTTCTCAAGGTGACGGCTTCTCTCTTAGGCTCTCCTTCAAAGACCTGCTCTCTGCTGATCCTAACAGAAAACGAGAATGAAAAACGAAAGTGGGTTGGAATTCTAGAGGGACTGCAATCTATTCTGCACAAAAATAAACTCAGAAATCAAGTTATACATATTCCACAGGAAGCCTATGACAGTACACTGCCTCTCATTAAAACCAGCCTAGCTGCTACTATTGTAGGTATGTCAGAATATAACAAGACATTTTGAATGTGTAACATTACACCTGTAATTGAGACTGATACATTGCCATTCTTTAAATATATTGTTTCTTATTTTTATCTTTTTACAGGAAAAATTAGTAGCATGAAATTCAGTGATTGACTTATAAAACGAATTGGTGTATGTTGATCACCGCTTGAAATAGATATCAGCAATGCTTCGGTGCATTGACTCAGTTTTGGTCCCATTCCTTATTGTGCTAAAATAAAATTAAATACATTAACAAATGTTATATTTCCTTCTCATTTGGAGTGATCATTTGTTTGCCTGCCTGCCTATCTTCCTTGCTTCTGTCTTATGGACAGTTGCCATCTGCAAGAATAGCAGAATATTAACAGCAGTTTGAAATGAGAAAGCATACTGCTACCCAACTGTTTAAAAATATCTCATTTTCCTTAAATCTTCTTAAATTTTTCCTCATTTTGGAAGATGGGATGAGATGGATGGGATTAACCCAGTACTACAGTCTTGGTTATAGAGATCATGAGAACAACGTTTACTGAAAAACCTGGTCCTTCATCTCTACCAATTTAAGCTCCAAAATAGAAAAATCTTGCAGTACAGTCTCCTCCAAACCTAAAAGTGCTTTGTCAGGAGGCAACTGGACTTGTTTTTCTTTGAAGTTGTTTCGTAGTTGATACACCTACTTTCCTATGAGCAAGCTTTACTAAATACTGTGGACTTTTCATTTGATTAGACATGGATTGAATTACATTATTATTGAGGTCTGATATTTGATACCATAAATATCCAGCGCAGTTCTTTTAACATATGCATATTCCATTTATCAAATGGACACTTTCTGTAAAAGAGTAGAAACTAGGGTTAGAATGAATATTTATACTAATAATTATTTTTCTCACCTTGTTACCATTAGATCGAGATAGAATAGCAATTGGTTCAGATGAAGGTCTGTATGTCATAGAAGTTACCCGTGATGGTAAGTAAATTCTTGATTGCATTTAGATACATGCCAAGGGATGAGCTCCATCAATTAATTCTTGATTATTTGCAGTATTCCCTTATACAGAACTTGCTTGTCTGACAAGAGATGAAAACTCAGAATACTGGCTTAATAAACTGTTAAACAGTGATTTTCATGGGACATTTTGGATGGCACAGCTCTTATCTTTCATAAAAGGCATTTGTTCATTTGACATCAAATGCATATATATAGGCTAATCTGGTTTGTTCACTATTACTCCATAATTAGCTGATAAGTTACTTTCGTATCTTACTCAGAAAAAAAGAACCTTGGCCACTAAGCTGCATCTCTGGGTATTCTCCCCTGAGCTGTTCAGAGCATCCAGTAGTAGTAGTGGGAGGTGCTTCAGTCTCCCTTTGGATAAGCTGGGCTTAATTACAAGGACACTCTTCCTCCTCCACAGTACTCCTCCCTAGCGCCCCCAGTTTTTGCTCAGCCTGTGCAGGATTAGGCAGCTTTTTCTGTTGGTTGGCTGGAATAGCAAAAAAAGACTTTCCAAACTCTAAAAGATTTTATCTTTAGAGGCAATGGCAGGAGGCAAAAGTTCTGGAGCCACTTCCTCAAGAGACACAACCAGGGCTCACAAAAGATCAAGGAACCCAAAAGGTCCTTCTAAAGCCTCCGAAAAGGATGCCAAAGGTGTCACCTGGCCATTGAATGGCATATGAGAAGAAATATGCGGGAGACTGAGAGGTCCAGTACAGTCCCACCTACTCCTCAACCAGCTGAAGCCCCAAACTCTCCTTCCCCACCCCTGGACCTGTCCTTACAGTCCAGGAGGGGATCCATCTCACAACCTCACCTTCAGAGCTTGACCACAACGTCCACAGCAAGTCAAGCCCCTGTGGCCACATTTACTCCTACAGCAGCCAGGCTTCGTCAGGAGGACATCTTACCAGACAAAGTCCCTGCCAAGATGAGGGCCTTGATGGAGCTGGTGATTTGACAGGGCATCGCAGCAGGAGTCCAACAATCTGTAGCCGTCAGACAAAGATCCACAGTCTCAGATTGCGATTCACAATCCCTGCGATTGGTAAGCAGAATGGATCAACATTGCACACAGGTACAGTCCCATGGGGAGTTTTCCATCTACCCAAACGCCCCCCCTTCAGGAGCCACAGGAGGATGACGACTAGTTGCTCCAGGTTGAGTCAGGTTCAGCCCAAGGGACTGATCCGGCACTGTCAGAGGTGGACCCTCTAGAATGGGGCATGTCCGAGGACGAAGGCCTTATTCCTGACCAACTGATTTTCACGGGCCTGTTTCGTCCCCAATTATTTAAATCACTGTTATTCAAGGCCAAGAATACTGCACGTCTTAACAAACCAACCCCAGCTTTACAGCAAGAGATTTCACAGGATGAGTCAGAAGACCTAATCTTCTCTCAACCTGTCATCGAAGCCGATGTCATTCCAGTGCCTAATACATTTTCAGACCTAGTTCAAAAAGTGGGCCTCCAGTGCGTCTTATCCTGCTCCCACAGGTTATGATAGGAAATTTTATAATCTGGCCCCTGATTTTGCAAATACTCTTAACACCCCTGAGGTAGATGACCCCATAGTAGCCTTGGCATCCTCCTCTACTATCCCAGATGAAGCGGAGGAGGCACTCAAACCAGAAGAAAAAAGGGCAGAACTAGTGCTTCGCAGGGCTCACCAAGCTGATGTGTGGGCCATAAGGGCAGCTACTGCCGCATCCTTTTTTACTAGATCTTCCTTAAGGTGGCATTGCCATCTGAGGAACACCATCCCCCACTCCAATATATGAGCGCATCAGGACATTGCCAAGCTCATAGCCGCAGCAGAATTTTCTGCGGATGCAACGTTTAATGCTGTTAAATTTTCCTCCAGAGCCATTGCCTCTCAGGTACATGCACGCAGACTACTTTGGCTCAGACACTGGCAAGCTGACACTAAACACAAGTGGAAGCTTGCCTCAGCGCCCATCTCAGGCGACAAGCTGTTTGGCACTGCCCTTGGTCCACTCCTAATAGAATCTAGGATCAAGAAAAATTTCTTGCCATCTCTTTGTCGGAAATTGGACAATAGAAACACACAGTCCTTTCGGAGGAGGCACTCCTTTCGCCCCTTCTACCAGAGTTCCTACTCCAACAGATCCCAAAGGTCCCAGGGATATAGGAAAGGGCGACCATCCAAAAGGTCTGACCTTGGAGACAGGTCTAGGAGGGGAGGTCAAAGCAAGAGACCTTTCTGGGGAACAGGTTTTTCTGATGTCCCAAGTAAGGAATCCCAGGAGATCCCTATCAGTGATCAGCTACAATTCTTTGCCGATCAATGGGAGTCCTCTACTACCGACTTGTGGGTTAGGGACACAGATAGATTTGCTTTGGCTCTGGAATTCCAATCCACCCCTCCACCCCCAAATTTCTTTATGAAATCTCCCGTGTCTGGAGACCTGGCCAAAAGATCTCTTATGCAAGTGGCTATACAACATCTACTGGAGATCCAGGCCATTCATCCGGTACTCTGGATCAGCAAGGACAGGGGTTCTATTCACATCTTTTCGTAGTTCCAAAGAGTTCGGGGGGGGGGGGGATGGAGGGCAATTTTAGATCTAAAACGCCTCAACCTCTTTCTGGTGTACCGGAAATTTAAGATGACCACATTACAATCTATCCTACTGGGCATCAGGAAGGGCGATGTTTTAACATCTATAGATCTAACAGAGGCATACTTGCACATTCCTATTCGGCCTTCCCACAGTGAATTTCTTAGATTTTGCTATAATAATATGCACTTTGAGTATGTGTCTCTTCCTTTCGGGCTAGCATCAGCTCCCAGGGCATTCACTAAGGTCTCGGCAGCTCTGGCCAGACATCTCTGAGATAGACCCATCCAGTTACAGTATTACCTTGATGACATTCTAATTCTGTCATCATCAGTTAGTCGGTCCAAACTAGACACCCATTTTACGTTACAGGCTCTTCAACATCATGGGTTCTCAGTAAATTGGGCCAAGAGTCACTTAACCCCATCAACTCACCTAATTCACCTTGGGGCCATCATAGATACCATAGAAAGGAGAGTCTTCGTTTCTCCTGACAGGCAGGAGAGCATTAGACTCCTAGCTCAGGAGATCAAGACCCTTAAATGGGTGCCCCTGATCCAGTTATCTAAACTATTAGGGAAACTGATCTGTATTTCTATTGTTCCCTGGGCCCGCTTGCATTCCAGAACCTTACAATGGTACCTGCTGCCCTTCCAAAGGTCAGGAAGAGACACTTCCAACTCACGGGTACTAGTGCCACTGAAGGTTCTCAGATCCTTACACTGGTGGACCATGCCTTTCATTAACAAAGGTTGCCTATTCAAGAAACCCAACAGAGCGATCATCACAACAGACGCCAGCCTGTTTGGATGGGGAGCGCACTACCAACACCACAGGACACAGGGGCATTGGTCTGTTCTAGAACAGTCATGCAATATAAATCTATTGGAACTCAGAGCTGTTTTTCTGGCTTTTCGCAGCTTCCTTCCACTAATTCAGTCCAAACGTGTCCTGGTTCTAACAGGCAATGTTACAATGAAGGCTCATACAAACAAACGGGGGTACCCACTTGGGTCAACTGATGAGGGAGGCAGATAAATTGTGCCTTTGGGTGGAGAGGAACTTACTCTCCATCAGGGCAGAACACACCTCCAGTCTGTCAAACATCCAGGCAGACTGGTTGAGCAGGGCCACAGTCGATCAGTCGGAGTGGAAACTGCATCCGTCACTATTTCAAGAAACGCCCCTGAAATTTGGACAACCAGTGATCGACTTATTCGCCTCAGCTCTCAACACACAACTCCCGAGATATCGAGGTACCCAACTCAGGGAGCGGGGAATATCAATGCCCTTCGCTGCTGTTGGCCACCAGGTCTACTGTACGCATTCTCCGCCCCCTCGATCCCCAAGGTGATCCAAAAGCTTCTGGAGGAGAAAGCGGAACTGTTACTAGTAGCACCATACTGGCCCAGGCGACCGTGGTTTGCAGACCTCCAAGATCTGTCATTAGTCGAACCATGGAGAATTCCGCCGGACAGAGTCGCTCTATCTCAGGGCCCAGTTCTACACCCGGATCCTCAATGGCTCCATCTTGCCATATGGAGATTGAGTGGCAACGTCTAAAAGGTGAGAAAATTTCCAACACAGTCATTTCCACAATTCTGGCGGCCAGGCACCCATTGACTAATCATATTTACAATGCCACCTGGAACATATTTTGTAAATGGTGTACTAGGTTCAATATTGATCCCACTTCTCTATCAGTGGCACAAATATTAGAATTCTTGCAAGAGGGTCTGGACAGAGGTTTTTCACCCAACGCCTTGCGATAGCAGGTGGCAGCCTTAGCTTCGGTCATTTCTTGGGGTAACCTGCGTTCCATTTCACATCACCCTCGCATTAGTAGTTTCATTTGGGGAGCCAAGAATATACGGCCCCCAGTGATTCACCGCTACCCAACTTGGGATCTTGACAAGGTCCTTTCTGCTCTCACGAAGGGACCCTTTGAGCCTCTGAGGGCGACAAGCCTTCACTTTCTAACATATAAGGTGGTGTTTTTGATAGCTATCATGTCAGCAAGGTGAATTTCTGAACTAGCCACATTGTCAGTAAGAAAGGACCTCTGTATATTTCACCAGGACAGGGTAGTTCTCCACCCAGATCCAACATTCGTGCTGAAGATCAATTCAGTGTTCCACAGGGCACAAGAACTGATTCACCCAAACTTTTGCCCGAGACCAACTCATAGACTTGAATATCAATGGCATCGACTTGATGTGAGACGCACCCTACGTATTTACTTAGATCGTACAGCTGCTTTCAGGAAAACAGAATCTCTTTTCATTTCCTTTCAACCTAACACCCAGGGATGCAAAGTTTCTCTTTCTACAATTGGCAGATGGTTGAGGGCCACAATTGCCAAAGCGTATGAGGCCCAATCACTTTCAGTACCTAGAGGAATAACAGCGCATTCCACAAGGAGTGCAGCAACATCGGCAGCATGGGCCACGCAAGTGCCAATAGAAGAAATTTGCAAGGCAGCAACTTGGGCTTCTCCATCACCCTTCATCAGACACTATAAAATTGACGTCTTTGCCTCTGCGGAGGTATCATTTGGTAGGAGAGTGTTGCAAAGAGTCTACAGAGACCAAGAGGGACCATTGATCCAGACGGCATCCCTCCTGTAGGACAGGCCAAGCTTTGGTATGTCCCACTACTGGATGCTCTGAACAGCTCAGGGGAGAAAGGGCATTGGTACTTACTTGATATGCCCATTCTCCGTGAACTGTGAAGAGCATCCATCCCCACCCAATTCCATCTGGTGGGGTTTCTATTCCAGCCAACTCTTAGATAGGGTGAAGAACAGAAATGTGTCCACACTTCGACTTCACCAAAACTGGGGACGCTAGGGAGAAATACTGTGGAGGAGGAGGAGCATCCTTGTAATTAAGCCCAGCCTATCCAAAAGGAGACTGAAGCACCTCCCACTACTACTACTGTATGCTCTTCACAGCTCACAGAGAACAGGAGTATCAGGTAAGTACTAACGCCCTTTTTGTCTTTTGACATAATAAAATTCATCACAGAAGTACCCTTCAGGAGACTGTGGAAGTTTTAGGTAATCTAGAATGAGCAGTTTTTCAAACTCAGTCTTTTATAAGCAAATAACCATACATTATTTTCTTCCTCTCTTGCCCCCGCTCCCCCCATTCCTCTTTCCATAAAGCTCAGTTGCAGAAAAAAAAAAGCACACAATTTTGGAGCATGGCCACAAAGTGGCACCAGAACCAATGAATATAAAACTTTGCTGAGGTAGTTTGGTGATACAGAAAGAATGAATGGGAATTGAATTGCAAATAATTGTATGAAGCGACAGTGACTGGGATGAAGGAAAAGGAAAAACCAAAGAACTTACAGTCACAGGAAATTGATGAGATCCTCAAAAAGAGGTTTAAGAAATTTTAAGAAACTTAAAGAGGCAACATGCATGGACATACGGTCCATACATGGACTTCAAGTACGATGCTGCCTGGGAAATTCTAGAATCTGAAGTCTGCATATCTTAAAATTGCTGATATGATATAATGATGTGTGTGTGTATGTGTGTAAATTTCCTACACTTTTTCTTATTTCATGTCTTTATTTTGCTATTTATTATTCCTCTTCTTCACTTGCATATTGTTTGGCTTATCCACCTAAAGCTTTTGGAAAGCAGTCAGAAAGTTCTGATGTTTACAGAATACATAACTAAATTAATTTCTGGGACAGAGAAGCTATTTATCATCTCAATTTTGTTCTATCTACACCCTTAAGTTCATTTCCAAACCTAACATTGTGTACACACACACACACACACACACACACACACACACACACACAATTATCATCATCATCATCCTACTCCCATTCAGGATAAAGTCGCAGCACCACATGTGTTTAAAATGAAACATTTTGCTCCTGCTATGATAAAACTGTGTAGCTTTGTGATTGATTGATTGATTGCTGTTTTGATATAATTCATAATGATACATTCATAATGAGATCTGGTGCTGGTACAACTATGTCTTTATGCAAAAGATTACATATAGCTCAAACAATTACATTGTTAACATATTATGGGTCAACACATACGTGCTCTCTTATGTGCATCTGTTATTTTTCCCTAGTGATTGTTCGAGCTGCTGATTGCAAAAAGGTCTACCAGATAGAGCTTGTTCCCAAAGAGAAAATAATTATTCTCATTTGTGGTCGGAATCATCATGTTCACTTGTATCCTTGGTCTTCCCTGGATGGGTCGGAAAGCAGCTTTGATGTCAAACTCCCTGAAACAAAAGGCTGCCAGTTCATTACAACTGGAGTGCTGAAGAAGAGCACTTTACCAAGTTTGTTTGTGGCAGTTAAGCGACAGATTCTCTGCTATGAGATTCACAGAACTAAACCTTTCCATAAAAAGTTCAATGAAATCCAAGCTCCTGGCCACGTACAATGGATGGCAGTATTCAGAGACAGGCTTTGTGTTGGCTACCCATCCGGTTTCTCTTTATTGAACATCCAAGGAGATGGACAGTCCATAAGCCTGATAAATCCCTCTGATTCTTCACTTGCATTCCTCTCGCAACAGCCTTTCGATACCCTTTGTGCTGTGGAGCTCAGCAGTGAGGAATATCTACTTTGCTTCAGCCTGTTGGGAGTATACGTTGATGCACAAGGTCGAAGGTCACGCATGCAGGAACTAATGTGGCCCGCAACTCCTGTTGCGTGTAGTATGTATATGTTTTTCTGTTTCTGTATCTTTGATTGCTTCACTTCAACTGATGAACATTTGATTGGCCCAGTAACCGATTTGACAAAGCATGCTGCCTAATGTACATCCTCTCTAGACTCACTTCCAGATTTTGCAGAAGAAACTATTTCACAATTATGGAAATAGTGTGCTGGATTTGATTCAGCCATTTTTCTTGTTGCCTGCCAGTAGTATAAGCCATGCTTCACTCTATGGTCTGTGCATTGCTTAGTGTGGTATATGAGCGTAGTCTTAATGTGAAATCAGCCACTTCAGAGTCCTAAGAAAAGGCAGGTTCCTCCTACAACTTTGCTTTCAGTAATATAGACAGAAAGTTACTCGCCTTACTTTTATTACTCACTGTGCTGTATGAATTGGTGACCCTGGTGTGATTGGTGCAAAGGGGGAGTCCCCTCTTCCCCAACTCTCTTTTTTGGTGTGTGGTGGGGAAGGGTTTTGCTGATGTTAAATGCTATTCTGTGGTTTTTCTGGTGATGCTTGCTTTCATCTGGGGTTGCTTTTAACTCTTGCTATTTTGCTTTGCCCTCCATCAAAATTTGAGATAATATTCATCATGCCTGCAAATGCTTGAATACTCAAATTAAAATGACTTCCCTTCATCTCAGCCAGAATATATGAATTCATTGCAAGAGATTTCCTTAAAGATATGTATGAAATCTACTGTAACAAAATAAGGGAAAGATGATTTGGTATGTTCAAAAGGAAATGCCATCCTTTTATTAAACTGAAAGGTTTTTGCTCGTAAACTGAAATCCAACCACTGAATGGGAAATGCTTCAGTTAATGTGCTGTCAGAAATGCTATCTATGGGAGGTTCTGTGTTTAGAGCAAGTTTTCTTCTTGAGTATCAGATAGAAGTATGAGATAATTGTATGGCCAGGCGAGTTGCTTTCTTTAATGAGCTTAACTAGCTGCCCAGAGTGATGGAATATCATGCAGAAGTTTATTATGTAAAAACCTTTTGAAAACATAGTAAGTAAACACCATTATTCATTAGACCTATTTGCTCCCCCTATTATATATTCAAAATGAATGTTGAATATGGATGTTTGAGCAGTTGATTAAACATGAAAGTAGGATATAAATTAAGTAATTATATAAATGTAATATTTCTTTTGTAAAAAATGCTAGCTTATTGGGCCAGAATTTTGGCTTTATCTGTTTCTTTCAAAATTCAAGTGCCCACCTGCAGTCAAAAGTGGAATAGCTCCAGCAAGGATTTTCCATAAGATACTGTTCTCCAGTATTAACCAGCTTGAGAAACAGCAGCGGTAAATACTGAGGTGCTCAGTTTTATCTTAAATAAATGGAGCCATAAGAGATTTTGTTTTTTCTCTCTCCAGGTTGCAATCCATCCTATTTAACTGTGTACAGTGAATATGGGGTTGATGTTTTTGATGTTAATACTATGGAATGGGTTCAAACTATCGGTTTAAGAAAGGTTCGTATCTTGAGTGTAGAGCAAAATGTGCTTTATAATTTTCTGAAAACTTCATTGCATTGTCCTGAAGGCCTATTCTAAGAAGCTTCTCTCACTTTGCCTTGATAACAGATCCGACCTCTAAATGTTAATGGCACATTAAATCTCCTTAGCTGTGAACCTCCTCGACTAATTTATTTCAAGAACAAGTTTTCAGGTTGGTAAAGAGGGGCTTTCTCAGTGAGTTTTGGGGAGTCCAGTTTTAATTTGGTATATTGTTCCTATTTATAGCTTGAACATACCATGACAAGGAAAAGACTTAAAGTGTCTTTTATTTTAATAAAAAAATATAGTGGGATTTACTCTCTTTTTAGTGCTTCAATGAGGTATCTATTGAGGTTTTGTAACAAACACTATTTTGTTTTAATTGTATTGTATAATTTATTTTAATTGTATATAATTGTATTGACTTAATTCTCTAAAAGGAGGTGGTTGTATTTATGGGTCAATTAGTCTAGTATTGTCATGATTGGTGGCATAGGTTGGAGACACTTCCCAGCCTACCTGAAGGTATCAGAAACCAGGAGTAGAAACTTTTCTGTTAAACGACTGAATTAAGTCTCTTATTCACACAGCCCTTTATGTAAAACATTACTAAAATTAAAGTATGCACATCCTACAGTGTAACAGTGCTAAAAATCAGTCTGATTTATGTGTAATGGGGCTTTGCAGATCTAGAGATATTCACAATATAAAATCTGGAGAACAAGATTTTGAAAATCTGGAGAGCAGCCTGTAGGAGAATGTATTTAGCTATATAATTGCATTATATTTATATTTATATTTATATTTATATTTCTACAGGAGGAGCTGCTCTTAGTGTGCCAGAAACGTCTGACAACAGCAAAAAGCAAATGCTTCGTACTAGAAGCAAAAGACGATTCGTCTTTAAAGTTCCCGAGGAAGAAAGATTACAACAAAGACGGTAAGGCTTGGTTATTTTTGTCATAACCTGGGTGGGAAAAGGCATCTTTCCTATGCTGAAAAAAATCATGATACCCTTTGTTGATTCAGAGAGATGCTCCGAGACCCCGAGCTCAGATCCAGAATGATTTCCAACCCCACCAATTTCAACCATGTGGCTCATATGGGACCAGGAGATGGAATGCAAGTGCTCATGGATCTGCCATTGGTAAAACAACCCCCCCTCCCCCCACACACACACACACACACACACACACACACACACACAAAATGTTCCTAGGGAAAGCCTTCACTCAGCTGATTTGCCAGAGGATAAGTTGGCCAGGAGTTTTGCAGTCAAACCAGGGATACTGTTTGTTTTTTTCTGAGGGGTAATTGAAATCATTAAGCAAGCCTAAGGTAGTTCCTATAAAGAAATTAGAGGTTGGCTGTAATTCAATCTCGTACACTTGTTTGTGTTAGCGATTCGGGTTGTTTTTCACCTGTTTGTGTTTTATTATTTTTAAATCTTTTCATTTCACTCTTTTAATTTATTTTAATAGTTTGAGACCCAGAAGTCATACATAAATGTGTGACTTATACAAGTACAGTAGTCCTCAACTTACAACCATTTGTTTAGTGATTGCTCAAAGTTACAAAAGCACTGAAAAAAACGTGATTTATGACCATTTTTCACATCACTATTGCTGTATCCCCATGCTCATGCGATCAAATTTGGTGCACTTGGCAACTGGCATGTATTTTATGAAGTTGCATTATCCTGGGATCATAGGATCACTGTTTGTAACCTTCCTAGCCGGCTTCTGACAAGCAAATTCAATTGGGGGAAGCTGGATTCCTTTAACAGCTGCCTTGCTTAGCAACTGAAATGTTGGGTTTAATTGTGGTTATAAGTTGAGGACTACCTGTGCATTGAATAAATAAATAAATACTCCTTTCACAATGATTTGTTAGCTATTTCAATCCAAAACCTCTTCTACTGTTGACATCTTTTCCAACACTCCTATGGTCACAGGCGAGACACTTGTCAGAAAAATACAAAGGATCCCATTAGTTAAAGATCTGACTGAAGGCAGAGGAAAAGGGAAGGGAGAATCCAAATCCAACCCTTGGCCTTAATTCTAGGGTGGGCATGTGGAAAATGACATCTTAATAGCCCCTCTAATGCTGTTTTGAGAGCTGTTGCCAGGAACTCACAAGGATGTGGAAAATGAAATAAATTGCCAGGTGTATGATAGTGTTTCTGAATAACTCTTCTTTCCTCCTTCCTTTTCTTGTTTCTTTTGTTTAAAATAATAGAGCGAATTTCCTTCCCCCTCATCCTCCCGACATTCCGCTCTGATATCATCTCCAACAGGCTTTGAGCACTTCTATCACATGAGCCCTATCTCTGCTGATCTCTTTCTCCAGAGTGACCATTCCTCCTCAATGCTTTCCTCCTCTTCCTGCCCCTCCTCTACTTCAGTAGCAAGGGTAGGAACAGCTCTTTAGGAACTGAAGTGGATGATAGTGTGCATTAGACCTCTCAGCTGGCTAACCTCTGTGTGAATAAGCTAGTGCTTTCCTGCCCTGAGTTCTGCAGTTAAAACAGCGGGCTGTCAGTGCAAAATCTAAATTCCTAATAGGCTAATAACCTAGGATAAGAGAGTAACCATCCTTCCAGTGGCAGGAGGCAAAGAGAAAGCTTATTGGATAATACTCCATGTTTGTTTCATTGCAACCTAACTGCTTACTATCATAGCTGCCAAATGCAGCAAAAATAAAAAGCAAATCATGTTCCCATTTTATAATTTGGAAAGCCTAGAGGCATAATTTGCAATCAAATTCTGTTCCTTATGCTGGGTAATATCAGACTGTGATGGCACACTGGCAAAATCAATAAGATCACACAATTAATAGAATGTCACCAAATCCAAAATAAGGCATTAAGTTATAACTTTGGCTATGCATTAGCCTTCAAGGGGGAAATAAAGGTATAAAGCAAAAGATAATTTAATGTGGCTCATTCAGATAGACTTATTTTTCTAAGAACTTGT
The DNA here is from genome assembly GCF_049901715.1 of Pseudonaja textilis. NCBI lineage: Eukaryota > Metazoa > Chordata > Lepidosauria > Squamata > Elapidae > Pseudonaja > Pseudonaja textilis. The sequence continues at coordinate 299,536,667 of NC_141990.1, read as the reverse complement.
GTAAAATGTCTCCAGATACTGGAAAGAACTGAGATTTAAATACTGACCTTTTTCTTGCTTTTTGGGGTGGAATGGCTATATTTATCCCCTCACTGGTTCTTTGAGCAAAATGCTTTGCTTTATATAATTCTCAATAGTCAAGATCAAACAAATTTGTAAAAAAAGAGCTGCTTATACTGATTTCAGGTTTAAAATATTTTAAAGGCTCTATATTTAAAAAAGAAACTTAAGTTGAAAATATCTCATCTAATTGAGTTTGGTTACATTTCTGCTACAGACTGGTTTACCTTCTTCACAAGATGAGAAGGTTTGTCCTCCAACAAGCAACATTTCACGCCAAGCACCTCACAGAAATAAAAGCTACATTTCATGGCCATCTTCAGGTAAGAATCAAAGTAGATCTCTTTCAAAGCTATAAGATTTATAAGCTTCTCCTAGGGGAGATTCTCAAACATCTTTGCTTTGCAGGTGGTAGCGACCAGGGAGCAGCCATGCCCTTGCGAAGTATGTCTGATCCTGATCAGGAGTTTGACAAAGAGGTGAGATCAATCTCTATATCCTCACAGGTTTTCAAATAGTGAGGTGAATTTAGAAAAATGGTTGATACACTAGAGCAGGGGTGTCAAACCCACGGCGTCACATTGTCATCATGTGATGTATTGTGACTTTTTCTCCCTTCGCTAAATGGGGGTAGGCATAGCTAGCGCGTGATGCATCTGGCCTTCAGGCCACGAGACATCCTTGTACTAGAGAGTACTGACTTCTAATATTTTTAAAGTATGTTTTTATGTCTGAATGTATGTGTATATCATCTCAACATGTGATATTATATAAAATTATGCAGCAGTGAATGAAGGCACATATACATGTCCCAGGATAATGTCCTGGGAGGGACATTAGGACCCAATCTGGGTCGGTCACCAGGACCAGAGGTTTAGTCTTCCGAGCTTTCAGATTCATGCTGGAGCCCATCCTCAAAAAACTTCTCTCTAACAGAGTGTGTGTCCCATGACTGACCCATAATGGATCCTGCATCATGCAGCAATGTTGCTTGTCTGTCTGAAGAGTTTGAGAATCCAATAATGACATATTTCTCAGTAAACAAGCCTGTTAGTGGAGATCTTAATGACTTCATGGGCACATTTATGTTCTTTTCCTGGCATCAGTATAAGTGGTTTCCATTGCCTTTGAGAACACACACACACACCTTTGGAGGGTGGGGGGTTACTTCTCAATCTAACCTACAGTTTTAGAATTTCTTGGAAGGGTCCTATTTACTACTGACCCAGCCCAATCTTGCTTAGCTTCTAAATCCAGTCAAGAGTTAACCAGGTGCTGTCAATTGCTAGGTATGTACAAAACATTTTATTATTCAAGCCAAGGTCTGTATAACCAACATGCCAAATTGCAGAATTTAGTGCTGTCAAAATTCTTAACTTAGAAGTCTCCATTCCCATGATATATGCAAACATTTCAATTGAAAGCCTAAATTCTCTGTAAATATGTATTTGGAACATTTCTCAAAATTAATATTTTTTTCTTAGGGAAAATAAGAAATGATTCATAAGTTTTTAAAGGACAAAGATGGCTTTGAGTTTTTTTTATCTTAGATTCATCCTAGTTAATGATTTAATGTTGCATTACCATTAATAACTTCACTAGAGAAATTTTCAATTACAACCAGCTGTAGTTTTGAGTTTTAATGAATTTAATCATTAGAAAACCATTATTGGGAGGGGGGAAACACATGCTGCAGAAGAAAAACCACTGCAGTTCTTCCACATATAAGAAGCATGAACTACATTTTTTAATTTATTGACTACTGGGAACATTAGGAGAACAGACAGAAATCAAAGGGGCTTCTTCTTTTTACTTCTCTTTTTTTTCCCCTCTGCTCTCTCCTCATTGGAAATTGAATCAGCTTTTTGGTTCATCCTGCTTTCTGTAATAGAAAACAGTAGCTTTCCCACTATCAAAAGAATCTTCACATATATATATACTTTTTGTAATGTGGCATATAGCTTCCTTAACATATATATTTAGCTGACCTTTTGGATTGTTACGCATCTGTCACCAGAATTTCTTAATAGGGCTTGGCTTTACTGGTTCATATATTTTGCTATATACAGACCCAAGTGAATGAATTGAAGGATTCCAATCTGGTTTTCTCAGTTTATTCCTTACACTATTAGGCAGCATTAAAAAAAAAATCTAGCCATCTACTGCTTCAATTAAAAAGTCATCTCTGGATGACTTACACATTAGGATTAAAGAGAACAAATAATATCCAATGATACATTGTGGAAAAAAACAAAGTAAGTTCATATGAGAGTTTGTATTTGGATCAATGTGGGAGCTTGTATGTATGTTTCATAGAAGGAGCAATCTGTGGATTGTTGCCTTATCACAGCATTTATCTGAACAACTGCATTAGATATGGGGCTTAGAACCACAGCACAATCTTGACAAGTATATCTTCAAGCAATATAGCCATTTAATCTGTTGTCTAAATAAATTATTCTTTCCCCAATTAAACTGACTGACACTATAGCACATCTGCTATGAAGCTAAACATTATGAATAATTAAACTGCATTCCAAAATACCAGAAAATTGTCCAAGGAAGGAAAGAGTTTTGAATGCCTACTATCAGCAGGATATCTCACAAAAGAGCTACAGATGCAAAGGCAGAGCTGTGGATATATTTAACTGCTTCATAAATCTCTAATTCTTTTTTGCACCACTTAATAATAAAAAAGATCGTTGGTCATTTTACTTTTATAGTCTGTTCTCAAACTAAGTATGGTAGAATTCTGCCCTGAGGAAATTATGCAGTTACATATTTGGCATAGTTTGGCCATACATCTTCTTGTTCAGTCAAACCAAATTCAGGGTATAATTCCAATAGAATCTTTCTTTGCCTACTGCAAAAGAACATTAGGAAAGGAATGCATGGAAGGGAAGACAAAAAAATTTGGATCGATCATTTTGTGTTACTGCAAAAACTGCATCTTACTAAGCAAAATTAAAACTCTCCATGTAATTAGGAAACTGATCCCAATGGAGATAAGTGTGTGGTTTGTTGTCCCATGAAAGATTGTGAGCATGTGCAACAAACAAATTCGTGTATAGTATAGATATTACTTATCAGTATGAGGAATTTGGGAATGGAGTGCCTGTCCACATTCTTTTAGTGTTTTAAAAGGCTATTTATGATTATACATATATTGCCCTGGACATGCCCACTGTATATTGACATAAGATTCCAGCTAACTTACTACCTTCTGTCTTTGAAAGGATGTTAGTGAAGAAGGGTGGACATCCGTTCATGACATTAATATATTTAGGGTTTTGAGGTTCAGTAGTTTAGTAGTTTTAGTAAAACTACTACTAAAATATGTTAATATTGATATTGCCTAATTTGGTAAATGAAACATCGGGGGAAACATCCCACCAACCTCAAAAAAGCAGCAAGGACCCCACAGTTCAAACCTTGAGCTAAAATATTCTCTTTTATTAGTATTAAAATATCTGAGGTGGCCTGATGAGACTATGGCAGGTTCTTAAGAATTTTGTATTTTTGAAGGCCAAAATCTCCTATAACTTAAAGTTATAGGGGAATATTCTGT